>NW_004955446.1:17510194-17532628 GCF_000276665.1 Chinchilla lanigera | reverse complement strand
TTTTGGTTTTTCTCCAGTACCGGGAACCGAACTCACGACCTTGTGCTTGCCAGGCAGGCGCTTTTGCCGCTGAGCTAAATCCCCAGCCCCTATTTTTCTTAAATAACAATTTATATTCTTCCTTTTGTCAGAGTGTAAGGCAGCATTCTAGTTCTATGGCTGCTGAATATACAGCTAGAAATATGCACTTACACACATTTTTTTATATTTGTGTTGTTTTGGATATGATGCACATACAAATTTATATTCTTTTGTTATAAAAGACATTAGTGATATAATTAGTGAGACCTTTAAGTAAGTTAATAAATTGAATAATGATAATCTACCAATGTAATGTCATGATTTTAATAACTATTATATAAAAGGATTTCTTTTCATTTAAGAAACACGCTGACATATAGGGAATAACCAACTTTGCTATTTTCCCTCCTTATTCTTCTGTACTTAAGAAGCAGCCAGTTGCTGGGTGTAGTGACACATGTCTATAATCCCAGCACTAGGGAGGCTGAGGCAGAAGGATCGCTATGAGTCTGAGGCCAGCCTGGGCTACATAGTGAGTTCAAGTCCAGCCTGGGTTACATAGAGAGACCTTGTCTCAAAAAACAAACAAAAAGGCAACACTCTATTGCACTACCAGAGATGACCCTGGGGAAGCAAAAGGGCTAACAGTCTGCTATGGTTTGCAATGTAAATATCCCCCAAAGTCTCATGTGTTTAGAGACTGGGATTCCAGAAGATGAATCATTCATAAGGATGCTATACTCCTCAGTGGATTAACCCATTCATGACTTCCTAGTTGAATGTATTCTTGAGAGGTGGGACTTGGACTGGGGTTTTAGCTCAGCAGCACAGTGCCTGCCTGGCAATCACAAGGTCATTAGTTTGGTTCCCGGTACCAGAAAAAAGAACAACCCCCCCTCAAGAAAAATAAGAGAGGGGACCTGGTTAGAAGAGGTTGGCCACTTGGAACATAGGTATAACCTGGAAGGGTGTATGCTTGTCCCCAGCTCCTCTGACATGCCCTTTCACTATGCCATTTTTGCTTTGAAGTCAGTCATTCATGGACTGAATCCTCTGAAACTGTGAGCTACTGGGGCCTGCAAATTATAATTTGACATAGTATCTGTCCAAAGCCTTCCTTACCCTACCTTGCGGACCAGTTTTGGAATGCTGAAATCCCACTTCCTGTCAGTCCCCACAGAGAGCTAGATGGTCACTGAGGCTGTGATTTTCACAGAGCAGGATGAGGTCTGCTGAGGACAATGCAGGGAGAACTAGTACCCAGGGGTGGGGATGAATCATGTTTCCTTTATGACTTGGAGTTTTTTTGGTACTGGGAATCAAATTCGGGACCTTGTGCTTGCCAGGCAGGGTGCCACTGAGCTATATCTCCAGCCCTCCCTTCATGATGTTAAACTTGCCCATTCAACCACTACTTCTACAACCACTACTTCTACACTTTTCCAGTAAAAACACCATACCCCTCCCACCACA
This sequence comes from Chinchilla lanigera, assembly GCF_000276665.1. Taxonomy (NCBI): domain Eukaryota; kingdom Metazoa; phylum Chordata; class Mammalia; order Rodentia; family Chinchillidae; genus Chinchilla; species Chinchilla lanigera. Next base: position 17,531,134 of record NW_004955446.1, on the reverse strand, counting down.
CTGGCTAATAAAATAGTGGCTAGCTGGAGATCCTTGGTCTTTGTTCCCAGAGCCCTATTTCCTTGCAATTCTTCTCTCTTGCTCTTTTTCTTTCTTGCTACATGTCTTAACTCTGGCCAGGAGACTGGGGACTCACGGCAGGGTCCCTGATAAATGGCAGCATGGAAAGTGTCACCAATAGTGAGGCAAATAAAACTCTGCTCCTCTAAATTGAGGAATTAGGTATTTTGTCTCAGGCATAGGATGGATAACTGAGCAGGGTCTTATAAAACTGACACCAGTGTGTCTTGCTTGGGTGCCTTCTGGGCTTGGCAGTTTTAAGACAGGGCAGTTACTTTTATTGCCACATATAAACTTTCTTCCAGGAACCTCTTATTGTGCTTCTCACAAAGTAGGCACACATTTGCCACTAGCTGTCTAATTACACTTCTTTCTGTAGTCCCTGAGAATTCAGTACTTCAACATTTTTAATGGTGTTATTTCCTGATCCCAAAAAAGCACCATAGAGTAAGGACTAAAGTAGAGCTTCTCTATTCTGTGAGATTCAGATTTATGCCTTCATATTTTGTGATACTATTTGGTCCTGGAAAATTAAAATGCATTGTTGGAAATGACAAAATAATCAGGATCTAGAACATTACTGTTGTGCTAATATATCCTAATTCAGAGCATCTAGAAAACATGTTTTTCAATGTAAACATTTCAACAACTGTGTCAGAGTTAAGAACATCGTGTGTTAAATTCTCTCTCACTTGGTCCTTTCTGCCCTTCCCTGGGGTTTGAACCTCAAGCCATTGTTTCCCCAAACAAATAGCCTCTGTCAGACTTTTTTGGTCCTTTTCCTAAGGTGAATTTTTAGGCCCCTGTGGTGGATTAATTTATGGTCAACTTGTAACACCCAGCTGAACTGAATCAGCATCGTGCTTAGTGTGGAAGGCTCATCTGAGGATTGTTGCCAACAGCATAAAAAGCCTTACTGAAGGGGAAGATGGGGGGCTGCTATGGTTTATGTCTAGATATCTCTTCAAAACCTCATGCAGTCATGGGGTGGGCTTCTTCTAGTGGTTTTGCTTGATTCATGGTCCAATGCTGGGATTATGGGTATGAGTGCTACACCCACCCTGGGACAGGCAGCCTGTATACAATACAAGGGGCGGGGGGAAGAGCCTTGCTCTTTCTGCTCTTCTCCTTTTGTTCTTGCTGCTTTTTCTGTTTTCTGCCACCATGAACTGTTGCCTTCTGCCATGTGCCACTCTGCCTTGGAGCCAGCTGACTATAGCCTGAAACCTCCACAAACTGAGAGCTAAATAAACCTTTCCTTCCTTAATTTTGGGTGTCCGGTATTTTGTCCCAGCAACAAGAAGAGAAAAGTAACCAAGACAGGTGCTGTTGATTCTCCTAGACGACTTTGTCACACTGGTTGTCCTGATATGAACTCAGCTGTTCACGTTGTCGGAGTTCGAGTCTTTGCTGTTGCTGAAAATGGCTGCGGTTCTTTTCCAGAAAGCTCTTTTCCTTACCTTGAGCATCACTTTCTGGATTCCACACAGATCCCTCAGCCTGCTGACACACATTCTTCATTCTGCTGCTGCAGACTTTCTAGCTTTGGGCCTTTCTAGTGCAGATCCTTGACACAGACTTACATGAGACATTGTTGTGGGCTGTAGACCTCCATCTGAACTCATAAAGGACATTGCCATGGGCTCCAGGTCTTCAGCTGGATTCAGGAGGGATATTGATGGGATCCAGTCCCTCAGCTGGATTCTTTGAGTCTCTATCGCATGGGCAGATCTATTGCACTCTTCTGCATTTGATTTTTTTGGGGAATATTATAAAATAATCCTACAAATTATAGGATTAAATTATGCATTAAATTTATTCCCTTAGAAATCCTGACTTCAGCAGCTTCATTCTAAAAAAAAGAGCCCTTTGCCTTGTCTTTCATATGTACTGATGAGAAATGTATCAGCTTTCTTTGAAAAGTGAAAATATTTACTACCTATTTGTTGTCATTGTCTTTCTGTATCTTAAAACTAAGACAGAAATAAACCATATAACATCCTATTGTCTGGGCTTCAACAATTCTCACATGCAAAAGAACCAGAATCTCTTGAAATATTTATATTGAGAGGAGGCCTAGAGTAGCTATCCTAAATGAACATCTTTATTTTCAAAAGTGAAGTGTATTAATATCAGTGATGTCAGTTATTGCTTAGATCAATACTGTCCCCCAAAGTGCTCATGCGCTTATGGCAGGCATCACGGAAGGTGATTGAGCCACAGGGGCCAACGGAGGTGACTTGGTGTTAAGCCATGAGGTCTACTGGAAAGAGCTAGGTCAGTGGGAGGTTGATCCTTTCCCTTCCCCCTGTTCTTCCTGGCCACCATGATGTGAGCAGGTTTCCCAAGCCCAGGCCCTTCCACTGTATGTCATTTCTGTGTCTAAGCCTACTGAATATAGACCAAAGCTTCTGAAACTGTGAACCAAAATAAAGCTGTCCTCTGTTCTGTGGGTGTCAGATGTTGTATCAGTAAGGAGGAAAGTAATGCTCAGTACTTGATGTTTATTTTGCTTTGTTGTTATCACCAGTGCTAGAAATACTTTTTTGTTAGTTTCTTTGTGTGTATAGGTTAAGTAAATCTCTAACTCACCAAAAATCTACAAGAATGTATAAACTGATCAGATTACATGTTTATAATATATAGATGACAGGTTAATATTATGACATTTTTATTCATAAATTAAAATTAAAAATTTCTACTATTCACAAGGAAAAGGTAATTATAATCCATAACTATGATGCTATTTTTAGGTTTTTGTTCCCTCAGCTTCACAAAAGCATGCCTGATTGTTTAACTATATATATATATGTATATACATATATACATACATATACATATACATAGATACATATAAATACATATACATACATATATACATATATATGTATTTCTACTATAGGTGACCTTTTTTGACACACATATATATTATGAAATGAATGTTTCAAACTAATTAAAGCATGCATTAGTTCCTATGTCTATCATTTATCAGTGGGGAAAACATTTATTACCTATTTTTTTTGCAATTTTAAATATACTATTATTAACCTTGTCCACTATGTTGTATAATGTCTATTGAACTTATTCTTCCTAACTGAAGGAACTTTTATAGACTTTGATGAAGACCACTTCAACACCCGTTGTCCCAGCCCCTAGCAATCACTCTTTTACTCTCTGCTTCTGTGAGTACAGCTTTTTGACAATGTATTATAAATGAGATCATTCAGTATTTGTTTTTCTGTGCCTGAGAAAAATTAACCTAGTATAATGCCTTCCAGGGCTATCTATGTTTACCACAAATAGCAGGTTGCCTCCTGCTCTTGGATACTGTGAATAGTGCTACAATGAACATGGGAGTGCAGATAACCCAGCAACCTGCAGATTTCTAGGATTGGTGAATGTTATAGTAGTTCTATTTTTAATTTTTTGAGTAATTTCCACACTACTTTCAACAGAGTCATACTAATTTATATTGCTCCTAACAATATATTTTTTTAATCTAAATCTCGCCAATACTCATTATCTATTGTCATAATCTCCACTTTAGCAGGTGTAGTGTGATATGTAATTGTGGCTTTAATTTGCCTTTCTATGACATTAGTGGCTGGGGATATAGCTCGGTGGCACAAGCGCCTGCCTGGCAAGCGCAATGTCCTTGATTTCTGGTACCAAATAAAAAAAAAATCTATGACATTAGTGATGCTGACCATCTTTCCGTACAGGTGTTGGCCATTTTTTTTTTTAAATTTATCAACCATGCCTGTTCATATCATTTGTACATTTTTAATTGGATTTTATTCTTGCTATTGAGATATATGAATTCCTTAAATATTTTTGGATTTGAAAAAGTTAGCAGTATATGTTTTGCACACATTTCCACTCCATAGATTGTCTCTCCTCTCTTCTAATTGTTTTCTCAGGAAGCACAGGTGAACACAGCGTCTCTGACAGCAATAACCAAGTGCAGGAACTCAAGGGCATAGGTCTGGAAAAACTGCAAAAGAAGCCAGCCAAAAGGGTTAGAAGTTGAATTTTATTTTATTTTTAAAAATGATTACAGATTTAAAGGATGATGCAAAAATGGTAGAAAGAGGAGTCATACACCGTTCACAGTCTTCTCAAATGGTTCCATCTTACATAACTCTGGCTCCATATCAAAATGAAAAATTTTCTCACATGTTTAGATTTATTAAACCACCATAGCAATCAAGATCTTGGATATGAAATTCTTTTATCACAAAAACGATCTTGTTCTTCTTTATAGTCACATCCAACTTTCTTTTTCCATCATCTCCAAATTCTGACAGCTGGCAGTGTGTTCTATCTCATATAGCGAGCACTACATAGGATTCAGGTAGTACATGATCATTTGAGATTTTTCAGGCAGAATATGGTCTTTAAGATTTATGCAAATATGCGTATGTACTAATTCTATGCTGCTTTTTAATTGAAGAGTTTTTCATGGTATTGCTATAGTATAGTCACGTCCCATAGGGCATTTTAGGTTTTCTATTTTTGCCTATTGCAAAAAACTATCGAGGATGATCATGTACAGGTTATTGTCTAGGCATAACTGTTAGTTTTTGTGCTTCCAGTGCTTAGAGATATGAGTGATGAATATTATAGTAAATGCATGTTTGTCAATATTATGGTCACACTAATTTCCAGAATCGCAGGTCTACCTTACACACCTATCAAAAATGTATGAGAAATAGTTTCTCTACATCTTCACCAGCATGAAGTATTGCCCTTGTTTTTCATTCTTATTGCTCTAATAATATTCAGTGATATTCATTATGATCATAATTTGCATTTCTCTAGTAGTGATAGTGAAGAACCTTTCATGTTCTTATTCGCCATCTGCACAGCTTCTCAGATGACAAGTCTACTCTTGCCTTTTTTCATTTGCTAATGAGATTTTTATTTTTTTACCGTTGAACACCAAAAGCTTCTACATGAGTCTTTTACCAGAATAAGTGTTTGCAAACCCTGAAGCTTGTTTTTCTTTTCATACTCTGCACCTTTTCACATAGGTTTTCTTAAGTTTTGATCAGGCTTCATTTACTATCCTATTGATATTTTATATTCTTGATATGATGCATAAAATTGTTGTGATCTTCCTCCCCAAATCATATTACCCTATCTTGATCATGGGAAAAATATCTGACAAATCCAAATCGGAGAACATTCTATAAAATATCTAACTTGTATTCCTCAAAATTGTCATGATGATCAAAAGCTAGGATATCTGTGATACACGCACTTTTCAGATGGTTCTAAGGATACATGAGTAGAAAACTGATGTGGTATTATGGGTAGGATTGTGAAAAAGTAGGATACTAAATAAAAACAAAGGACATCTGGATAAAGTACAGACTTGGGCCAGGGATATAGCTCAGCAGCACAGTGCTTTGCTTGGCCAGTGTGAAGTCCTTAGTTTGATTCCTGGTATTAAAAAAAAAAGGACAGACTTAAGAACAATGCATAAATATTGGTACAGTTTTCATTACAACTAATGTATAACACCCTAAATATTGATAAATGAGGGAACTAGGTGTGGGATATATAGAAACTCTATTGTTTTCATAATAACTCTTTAATTCTAAAATTGCTATACAAGAATTTGTTCATAAAATAAAAAAAATTAGTGGCACTTAAGAGTTTAGTTTACTCAGTACCACAAAGATAAGAAAAAAAAATGGATCTAGGATTCAAATACAAGACTGTAGAAGCAGACCCTTATATTTAACCAGGCTTCTACCAGTATTTAGCAGGACAGCGTCCTTCTGTTATTCTCTCATAGAGTTACAAGTAATTGAATTCTAAAAACAAATTTATTGATTTTAAAACTTTATACTATAAAAATGTTTCATTGTGCCTCCAAATAAGTTGCTCAAGGAAACCACATACCTACAAATACATATACACAAATATGAACACACACAACCCAATGCACATGAACATATGCCAACCATCAAAACATCAAAATGTTAGAATAGGAAAAATGTTTTACAGAATTTTTTAGAACATTCCTTCCAGTGACAGCAGAAGTAGCTCTTTTCAACTTTTCTTTATAGATAATTTTGTTATTCACTCTTAATAAATGTTGAAAAAATTAAAGGACTGGGTGCCAAATCATTATTTTGCCTGAAATTTTCAGCAACTCATGTTCTAGCAAGACTTCCATGATGCTGAATTTTACTGTTTTCCCCTTTGGTCACTAAATAAATTTAGGCCCTTTCTCTTTTTTATTTTCTTTCAACATTCCCTTTCTTTTGCCTATTTGATCTTAACACACACACACACACACACACACACACACACACACAAACACAAACACACACTGTATTTTTCCTCTTATTTAAACCTGTCTGAGCAAATTAGAGCAATATAATGACTCTGATAAACCTATTAACACTAACGTGTAAATAGCTGCCAGAATTTGAAATGTGTTAATTAGTTAGAAATATTTGCATGTTAATAAAAGACAGAGCATTTTGTCAAAGACTGCAGTTTTAATGAAGGAAATTTTCCAGTTGAAGGATAGGGGCAATTTTGGATTCAGGTCTGTGTGAGTTTCCCTCTAATTTTGTCCCATTCAGCAGAAGTGAATTGTACAACAAATGTATAATAGATTTTGAGAATTGAGAAATATATGAAAGAGGGCTCAAGACATTCAGAATCTCACAATCTAATTGCAGAAGTAACTATATATAAAAAAAAATCCCCATCAACAGTAGGGAAATGCAGGTTGTAGAAGAGAGGAAAAGGCAATTAATCAGCCTTGGAAAGAAGAGTAAAATTTCCAGAAAAGACAATATTTATAGACTGAGTATTAATTAGCAAATAATATTAGAGGTGGAGAAGGGAAAATACAAGGGGAAAATACAAGAGAAAATACAAGGGAGCTCGCCTTCCCTTGCACATAATGTATTACATGTTTACTTGTTACTGGGGTGCACTTACTAACATTTATATCATCTCATTTATTGGTCGTGATGAGTATTGGCTTATAATTTTCTTTTACTGTCTCTGTCAAGTACACTGCACATTATGAAATGAATCATTTTACCTAATCTGATGCAGCATGAGCACTTTCTGAAAATGATATGCGAGTTCATGGAAATCCACAAGCGGAGTTCTATAAAGTACTGTGCTAAGGGCTTCACAGTGGTTGCTTTAGGATCTGTAGTTATACTGATCACTTTCCTGTCTCTGGGACAAAATATCTAATACCCAAGAATAAAGAAAGAGAGGTTGATCTTTGTCTCTCAGTTTCAGAGGCTGCTGCCGGTGGTTGACTGGCTCTAAGGCAGAAACCACATGGCAGAAGGACCTGTTGTGGTAGGCCCCTCAATGCTCGGTGACCAGGAAACAAAGAGAGGGGAAGAACAAAAATTTAGGGCCAATAACACATCCTCCATGGCCATGCTCCTAGCTGCCCACCTCCTGTCAGGCTCCATTTCCCAACAGCACATTCAGGTATGAACTCATCAGTCCATTGATCCTTCTATTGTTGGGGAACACAGCAGCTCCATGAGCAACTCCTCTCCCCTAAGCCCTACCTGGGAAGCCCTGAGACTTTGGGTAACATTTCAAATCTAAACCACAATAGTAGTGTACATTTTCAACCTATCACAGTTTACTTTCAAGTGCTATCCTGTTTCACATACCAACTTTAGGATTACTGTAAAGATCATATTAATTAACATTTATAAAACATTCAAAACAGTGCTTGTCCATATAATAAGAAATGTATTTTTAATTAATAGAGAAGTACATTCAGTTTTTCATCATTCCTCAGTAAGATGTAAGCTTCAGGAACAAGAAATCTTTCTTTGTTTTATCCAATTTCACATTTCAGGTGCCTAAAACATTTTACTGAAAAACTTTAGTCAGTGGTTTGACTTCATCGGCTCAGATGGGACACAAATGATTAGGAAGCAATCTGTTTTCTCATTTCTTTCTTATGTTTTACTCTCAATTATCACATTGTAATATGAAGAAAAGTTCTTTGTCCCACTTCCAGAGTAAGAAATTGGTTGCTTCGGGAAATTGAAAGCTATGGAAAATCTTCTCAGATCCTCAGTCTTTAAGACAGACAACCTTGTTGTATCGTGTGTGCAACATAAGAAAATCAGAGCACAGCTTACATTAAAATATTATCTTTCATTTTCTGTTCTCTCTTCCTCCATTCCTCACCTGCCCACCAGGATTTTATCCTACATGTAAATGCATTATGAATTATTAGTGAAAAGAAATTTTGAAGTAGTTAAACAATAGGCTTACTTTTCAAAAACATCATAGCCTATCCCTTACATGGCCCAGGACCAAATAATCAGTCTAACAGGTAAGATACTTCTAAATTAATTTTAGTAACTCAAAGTCACTCAAGCAATACAAGATAATATGTGTCTGTAAGTTCTCCGCTGGTGGGTACAGAGACAAGAAGTTAAAACCACTGATCCTTCTTGGTTACCTTTCCCAAAAAAATTTAGAAGGGAATCAAGGGAGAAAGAAATGGACAAATGTTTGGAAGGACAGGAAGGAAGAAAAAAAGCAGAGGGAAAATGTCACAACGTCTCTAATTTGCTTCATATACATAAAAATTGTTATACGGTAGAGAATAATTTCAGACATTTTTTCACATCAACCACTGGGCACTTGAAAATTGTTTTACCCTAGAGTTAACTGATAGGAAACTGAGCATATCCAATTTTACTTTTAATCTTGCAGTTGGGACTTCTTTCCAGAATTCTCATATTTTAAAAATACAACACATAAGCAACAGAAGAGAAGTACTTGACCAAACATAATACCTTGTAAGGAAGCACCAGGTAAGTTAACACTTAAAATTTAATGTAACTTACTTTGTCATGGAAATGTGTGACTGCTGGAGAGCCACATGGGGAATGTGTGTATGCGATGTGTTTATATGTGTGTATATATACGTGATGTGTGTCTGATGTGTGTATGTGGTATGTGTGTGTACGTGTATGTGTACATGCCATGGTATTTGAACTGAAATCAATTCTCATAACCAAATACTACTTAAGTAGTGGTTAATATTCATCACTCATGGCTCAGGATCCACAAATTAAATATTACGATTATGGTCCAAGACCTTATAGCAACTTACTTTGTGTTCTGCCAGCATCCTACATTTAGAACATTCGTCTCATTCATGGAAGTGCCACCTGCTTTAGCCAAGACTTCCATTAGGTCAAGATTAATGTAACTAATGAGCATTCTCCGCCTGTGTTTGAAAATCTCCCTCCACCCCATCATTTGTACTCCTCCTTTGTGATCTGTCATCATGACACAGCCACCTTTGGGATAATGGATGTGGAGCCGAGTTTAGAAACCCAGTTATAGAACTGATTCACTTTTCTCTCTACCACATCACAGACTTCATCCCCTCAGAGAGCATTAATGCTTGCAGCTTTGATTAAGGAAAATGCTCTCCTAAAAACTTCTCAAGAAAATACTTAACACTTCCTTAAAAGTTGCAAACATTGACCTAAAGTTACCCAGCTTTGTGGATATTCTCAAATCCTGCCTCTCCTCTATTTGGTTACACTAATGAGAAGAACAGCTATGAGTTCCAAAATAGGCTGGACTAATTAAGAAGTTTACAAGATTAATTGCATAGAGTTTTCCAAAAGCACTTGTCCTAGAAACAATAAAAAATTGGTAACATAAGTGAATTATTTTGAATTGTAATATGCTGGGGACTTAAATCTCTACCTTTTTGCTTTAGTATCTGTGGAAATAAATTTATTGCTTTTTAAATTTATTTTTAACTAATGAAAACAAAAATTATATATATTTATGAGATGCCATTTATTTTCTCGCAAGCCTTTCCTCAAAACATTATTAATTGTATGGATTTGAATCTTTTCTTTCCTTCTTTTTGATAATGTTTATAGGGTTTGTCAAATATATTTAGTCTTTCAAGAACCAATTCTTTAATTGATTGATTTTTTTGTATTTTATTAGTCTCAAATACATTAATTTCTGCTCGGATTTTTATAATTTCCTCCCTCATATGAGCCTTGGGTCTGACTTGCTCTTCTTTTTCCAGAAGCTTAAGGTTCAACATGAGGTTGTTTATTTGAGCTCAGTATGTTTTCTTGATATGGAAATTCACTGATATAAATTTCCTTCATAAGACTGCTTTCATTGCATCCCATAAGCTCCAAAATATTGTATTGGACATGATAATTTAACTGTAGAAACTGTATATACAGTCATTTTGAAATAATTATCTGATATGATTTGGTGTGAACTAAGCATCTTTTTAAAATGTCATGCAAATGTACGTAAATCAGTAAGCAAAGTCATATAAGCCAGTTTTGAAATGTATAACTGTCTGGGTTACTTTTCCCTTTGCTGAAACAAAATACCTGGTGCCCAAAGTTAAGGGTGGAAAGGTTTATTTAGCTCATGGTTTGCAGAGGTTTCAGTTCATAGTCAGCAGGCTCCAAGGCAGGGCAGTGTGATTCATGGCACAGAGGCAACAGTTCATTCGGGCGGAAGACATCAACAGTGTCTCCTGTGACAATCTCTTCTATGACAGTTTTGATTACCCTTGGTTGATAACAGAGATAATAAAAGATAACTTTGTTCTCATTGGCAAGTCTTTAGCTGTAGATAAAAGAACTTCAGAGAAAAGCCTCATTGCATTTGCTGATTCCCAAGTATCTTCAATTTAAAATAACCAGCAGACCAAGGCAGCACAATTTTGGGGTAACATCCCCTGGAGTCCTTCAACAACCAGTTCTTCTGCAATACTCCCAGGAACTCCTGAGTTCTTGTTTTTAGTCTAATCATTTCTCTTGCAGACCTCAGACGCTGGGATGATAGAGTAGAGGGTGAGAATAGAAAAACTAAGTGGTCTTGTCTGTCTTTATACATTTTATTACCATTTCTCATTTATTTTAAGTAGAAAATGTAGTTTGATTTAAAAAACTCTGAGAAGACACAAATACCTAAGGACAATTTATTTATGTTTAATTTATTCTGTTCTCTCTCTGTATATATATTTTTTATTACATATTTTATTATAGATTACATGTTATATACTGTATATTATATAGTATAGATTACATGTTAGATAATATATTATATATTATATTGACAAAAATTAGTTCTATCTTTAATCTAAGAAACAAGCTGCTTAGTGGGAAACTAAAAGCCTTGGAATACTCTCCCTTTCATTACAGAAACTCCTGGAACTGGACCTTACACAAAAGACTAACCTGTGAATAAATTCAAAACGAATTGAAGGAAATTAAATATCTTAAACAAGATATTATTTTAGATATCTATTTCTACAAGTTTTCATTGTTCTACCAGCCCCCAATTGCTTTTACTTTTCTGCTATTTACCAGAAATCTAGGTGTAACTGAGTGAATTAGTTACAGCTCAGCACTGAGCCCTACACTGTCTTGTGTATTCACCTAATTGTGGGTAGTTAAATGCCCCACTGCTCAACTGGGTTATATAACTCCTTAAAGGCGTCCATACCATCCATGCTAATGGTATAGTACAGGTGATTAACAAATGTATGTATTTAATTGACTGATTAAAATAGAAATCCAACAGGACTTAATAAAGAATGCATTATTTTATTATTTTTGATATCTCATATTATAAATACTGATTGACCCTTTGAAAATAAGAAGCTTAAAGCAGTACAACTGCACAAACATACACATGAACACATGCACATGCCCAGGAAAAGCCAGTACAATTGATGAAACTCCTTGCAGGTTTTAGATGTTCAAAACAGTGTATGAATAGGAAGTGAAAAAATACATGATAAGAGAAAGTAAGTCAAGTTAGCCTGTCATCTCTTGAAGATGTGAACTGTTTTTCATTTTCCATTTGTATTATATCTATTATATTATGCTTATTAGTTTTCAAACTGCCTTGATTTTTAGAGTGGAGAGTGGTGAAATGAAGAATAACTGATTGCATATTTTCCATCAGTCCACTAAAAGCACAGTTCTGAGTTTAGGATATCAACACTAGAATTATATTACTGGCAACCTGAAGATACATAATTAAGTCTTATCAAATGGCTAGGCCTCTGACCAGACTTTCTTAATGCCTTCCATTTACAGATCAATTAAATTAACCACTCAGAATATCTTGTGAACACTTGGAAACCCTTTCATGAGCACTCAAGGATAAATATTTTTAAAAACACTATTTTCAGCGGACACTAACACATTAATAATTACTGTAATACTAGAGTGCCTTCTCTTTCAGCTAAAGATATCAGGAAATGAGACCCACAGATGATATAAATTTTCATAGAAAAAGGAGAGGTTGTAACTATTAAAAAATCCTCATCTGCTTTTTATTATTCACTAGTTATGCACATTTTTGTTGTAGGCTTTCATCATTTCCTTGCGCATAATTTCATACCAGTTTGCCCCTCTCTAGGAATTTCTTTCTATTTCAAGATGTTTGCATATGTATGAAATTATATATTATTACATGTGATAAAAAATTATGACTCCTATTTAACTATTTTGTCTGATTAGAGAGCATTTTTCTATAGCTTTAAAATTCTACTAGTTCACAACCCTCAGAAGGTTGAGTTATAAGCCTAGCTAAACTTGCTTCCTAACATTTAAGAGGCAAATTTTCTGACAATCCAAGAAGGAGACTCTTAAATGGGTTAAATTTTTCTAAGACCTCATGGAATAATGCATTGAATATAAATTTGCTTTTTACAGCTCAATCTGCCAAATCACTTTTTAAATAAAAGGTTTCTATCATTCTATCATTTAATCTGAAATTTTCTAAATTTCTCTTAAATTTCCTTGATTTATATATATATAGATAGATAGTTATATATAAGATTTGGTTCCTTTTCAGATTATTTTCAATATGAACAGTTACTCAGTTTTACATCTGTCACAGAAAATTGCTCAACAGTCTAAAAACATCATATGTGTGTACACTGTCACATTTAATTGATTTGTTATTTGTAGAAATAGGATGGTTCTGGGTTTTTCCATTTAATCAAATGTTGGGATTCAATTGGTGGACTCTTTATTCACCACTGAATGCCAAGAATGAGACTGGGAAACCATGAAATCTTGGTGTAATAATATTGATTACTCAAGTGTTTACCTTCTTTATTCTCTTAGTAGTCTCCAGGTTAAGATTAAACCTAGTTGATTATAAGGGTGCCCTATAAAGCCTCAAACTATTTATTTCTCATAGCTTTCCTTAGGATTTCTGAATGATTGAGTTTTAAATAAAGCTTGAAATTATCCTTTTCAAAAAAAAAATAATCATGGCCTGAAACTCTCTTAGATTTGTTTATTATGCTTTTGTCTGTCCTTGTCATACTGATTTTGCCAGTAAATACTTCAATCAATAAGCTAATAAAGAAGAAATCACAGTATTTACCTACTCAACAAGTTCTGTGGCTACTGTTGTTCCAGTGACTTAAAAATAAAGTTATATACAAGTAGAAGTATGACCAGGTTTTAGCCTTTGGAAGCTACTCACCTTAAATGAATGAAAACAGTTTAAGCCAGGATTTGATGATTATCAAATACTGTGAAAGTGGTGTATTCATTTGCAGAATAAGAACATCAGAGGGAATAGGAAGTTCCATTCATTCACTAGTATAATATTAATGAGGACCCAGTATGAGATGGGACCAAAATAAATAGTGAATGATTAGATGTTTAAAATGTATTATAGTAAAAGACATATTGCCATTAACCTCCTTCAAAATGTTCCACCTCCTTTTGAATAAATACTCCAAATATTTATCCAAATATCCTTCCTACTTTCTAAAGCATTCCTAGTTCTCCTTCGTGAATGTCTATAGAGGACGTCACCAAAAAAAAAAAAAAAAAAAAAAAAAAAAGTGAATACTGCTGCCATGTGCCACCCAACAGAAAGTCAGGCCTGTATCACCATTAAGATGGGCCTCACACACCTTATTCTCCTGACCTGGCTCCATAGGGCATCTATCTCTTCCTCAAAGGAAAAAATGACTATGAAAAGTAAATATTTTTAATTGATTCAGCTTTTCAAGGCAGCCATAAGAGCACAGCTAAAGACTCCAAAAGAACAACTTATAAAATGCTTCAGAAAGTGTTTGTTTGTTTGTTTGTTGCCTTTTTGAGACAAGGTCTTTGTGCAGTTCAGGCTGGCCTTGAGCTCACTTTATAGCCCAGGCTGGTCTCCAACTCGAAAGGACACTCCTGCTTCAGCCTCCTGAGTGCTGGGATTACAGGCGTGTACCACCATGTCCAGCATTCAGAAAGTGGCAAGAGCAATGAGATTAGTGTGTTGAAAGCAAGGAAGAATATTCTGTAAGGGAATTGTGTAATGTTTCTTTACTGTAATATTTTTTATGTTTATGTATTCAAGATAGTTTTCTACCACACCTCATGTTTTCAAGACAAATTCTGGGTAATTGGAAAGGAAAAGAGTACCTAAGCCTTAGAGATTGTTGGGCTAACAAAAGATAAACATTTGAACTAATCAATAATGCTATAATGTAAACAAAATTTTATGTGCTCTGTGAGGAGGGAATGATTATTTATAGTTTTAGTGGTGGTGATTGGGGTGGAAATGGTGTTGAAGGAGGGATTCTTTGGAGTAACTGTGTGAAAGATGAATCAAATATCGATATTTTCCCTCTAAAGATATTTCAATATTCAATATTTCAATGTTCAATTTTGTCAGTTTTCAGATATTTTGCCAGGTACCCAGTACTTTGCACACAAACAAAAATCATTCTTTAATATGAAGTTTGAGTGATTGCAAAAGGAATTAAAAGGTGATTAAAACATCATTCATAACTTTATAGGTTTAGAAGTGTCAGAGACAGGAGCCCACAATTCCAGTCTTACCCATAAATTATTGCATCACTTGAAATAGAGTTTAACACATTCCTCTAAAAGGAAACTTAAAATGCTAAAATTATACCTCTATTTAGTTCCTTGCTAATTGTAAATGGTCTTCGAGGTAATTTGTCAGTAGATTATGTAGCAATCAACAATTATGAGGTAGGGAAATGTACTCCAGATTGAGATAATATAGCCACAGAATTTCTAAAAGGCCAGATTGAAATAATATAGCCATGGAATTTCTAAAAGTTTGGATATAATACATATTTATATATAGGAAAGGACTAATCTCACTGTTATTAGTTGTCATGTCATACACTTTCAGAATATTACACTTGAAGCACTCAGTGTCTTGTTCTAAAAAAGCAATCACTACAAACTTATAGTCACCCTAATATCCAATGGAAAATGGGCTTCATAAGACATATGACTAATAAAGTGGACTTTGACAAGTATTATGCTGGCTGAGATGAAGAAAAAGACCTCAGTGCTACCTGTGAAGTGGGAATGTTTTCATAGTGCATCTATTATAAAGATGCCAGTACTGTGTATGTGTGGGGAGGTGTTCTATGGAATAGTAAGAATGTAGTACTTACGAGCAAATTTAGCTTATTAATTATATATATATGCAATCCATTTCCAACAAGATAGTTTCCCTGTCATAAATAAACGCAGAATATTTACTTAGAACTTTTAAAATACCTGATTAAAAGTAGGAAAAAATTACATAAGACAATAATGCTTCACTTGGGGCTGGGGATTTAGCTCAGCGGCACAGCGCTTGCCTGGCAAGTGCGAGGTCGTGAGTTTGATTCTCGGTAACAGAAAAACAAACAAACAAACAAAAAAACGCTTTACTTGGACACAGGTAATCAAGAAAATGTCTTGAGTCTGTATTTCAGAATATTCTTTAGAATAAGATTGTCTAGTGCATATAGAATGGGACATAGAAAATGGGACAGAGTAGAGTCACATTATGGGGATCTAAAAGCAAGCGGAGTGGGTTCCCATTTTATTCTGTAGATAAATAGGAGTAACTTTCTGATCAAGCATGTGGTATGACTGAAGCCAGGCTTTAACGTATAATTTTATTAAGAGAATTAAGACCATGATATTTTTTTTTTTACTTTATCTGATTAATTATTTCAGTAAATTTCAACATTTAGGAAATTGTCTCAATTAAATATTTAAGAAACTCCATTACAATCTTTCCAGTAGCCTTCCTAACAGTTTTTTTATACAATAGAGTATTACTCAGCTATAAAAAAGATAAACTCAAGGATTTTATAGGTAAATGGCTACAACCAGAGACTATACTCATAAGTGAAATAAATCAGACCTGCATGTGTAAACAGCATATTATATCCCTAGTGTAAGAAACTGAAAGAGTAAATAAGACCCAAAAGGTGCAATAGATATTGTGAAAGGGAAAGAAATTCCTCAAAGGGAAGCAACAAGTGGGATGAGGGAAAGGAGAAAAGAAAGAAAGAAGGAAGGGAAAAATGTACATGCATATACAAGATAACTGGGAAAATTGTACAGCTGATGTCCATTGGTTTATGGAAAGGAACAGTTATTGCTTAAATTGTTTGACCAGTTTTGCATGCTGATGTCTGGTAATCTGAACAACTAATCTGAAGGCCACAATGTGCAATATAACAACCATTGTTGAATTCCTACTGTCTTGTTTAGTGAAGCTCTATATCATTTCTAACGTTTTTCTTATTATATTTATTCTCTCTAATTGTTTGATCAATTTTGCATTCTTACATCTGGTAATCTGAGCAACTTCATTGAAGATAACAATATGTAATATAACAACCATTGTTAATTTCCTATCATCTTGTTTTGAAATTCTGTATCTTTTTTATTGTTTTTGTGTTGTTTTATTTTTGTCTTTGTTGTTATTTTGTTATTGTTTTTTTCTCTTTAAAATAAAAAAACGAGTTAAAGGTTTTAAACTTCTAACCTGTAGGGATCTGTTGGAAAATATTATTCTAAGACAATTAAATCATACAGCCCATTTTTTACTGTTTATTGTAAATGATATTCCAATATCATTCCAGTTTAAGATTTATTTTTTCTCCCATCCAAGTACAAACCAGGCCCGACCCTGCTTAGCTCCAGAGATTAGATGAGATTGGGTGTGTTCAGGGTGGTATAAGATTTACTTTTTCTTATAAGAATGTTTAACTTACTCAGAACAAAGAATTGTGATCTTGTGCCAAAAAAAAAAAAAAAAAAGGAGTTAAATGTGAACCATCTTGGAGCTAAAAGACAGAAATAGTTGTATTACTCTGCAATAATGCTTTAATCTGCCTTTCAGCATTTGTAATAAGCATGCACAAAATATTTTTCCCAAACATAGGCCATTTTTGTTCTCATAGAATATAGCCACACAGGAGCAGGCATTGGGAGACCATAGCAGAAATGGTATTTATAGTACAGTCAATTCTTCCTGTAGGAGTTCAACCCCACACTGCACATTAAGAATCAACGGTCACTGGGGATACTTGTGCATCCAAAGCCCTCTGATGTGCTGTAAAATAATACGAGAAATTGTTTCCATCTGCAGAGCTACATTTTAAAAAATCAATATTTGGTCAAGTATTAACAAGAAAGGTAGAGTAGAAAATCTGAGACAATTGTTATGCTTCTTCTGCAGTGAAAACTTGAGTGGGAGAGCTTTCCACTGTGGCATTTTAAAGTCATATTTGGTTCACTGGCATCAAGACACAGGACAGTTCTGGAATCCTTCTAAGATAATATGAGGAATCCTTTGGCTCAATCAGGTGTATTGATTGCATGAGCGTGAACTTGGTCTGCTGCACCTCTTACCCTTCAGCGAATACCCTCAACTTCCTCCAGTGCAATGACTTGTGACGGAAGGTTGATATTAGACCCATTGCACACAAAGGAAGGGAAATGCCTGGTCCAACTGTCAGCACTAAGTAGTTCAGGGATCCGTATCTACATCTGAAGCCACAGAAAGAAAAGAAAAAAAATCTAGATAATCGTGGCTTGTTCAAACTGCATAGCCTTTCATCTAAATAAGGAAAGGAAAATTGGCAGGATCAGTACCATGCTCTTTCAATGAGGTAGCTTATAAACATGGATGCAGCTTGTCTGTTCTCAGAAAGAAAGAAGAAATATGAATGTTAACTCCTAAGTGGCTGGACTGCACAAGAAAGAGCACCACTATATTTGGGAATAAAGCTTTGACCTTGAGAGTACTCAGTATGGACAGAAAATTCAAGATATTCCAACTCATATTTATCAGTAAGTCCTATCAGTTTCTCTTATAAAGTAATTTCGTAAGAAAATAAAATTGTAAATATAGACCTGAGATGTCAAACATTTCACTGAAATACAAAAGTCTGAAATTGTTAATTTTGTTATGTAATTAGTTGACTATTTGTATAGCTCAAATAGTTCCATATTCCATAGGTATACCTATTCAGTAATACGCTCAAAGTAATGAAAGTTATTGTAGGGAAATTGTACTAACTGCAATGTTGAACATGTGCCTTGAACTACGGAGAAGTTCATAACATATTTTTGATAGAAAATATTTATATATATTCATACCATATTTTTATGGTATTCATACCATATTTTTAAAGTAATGGAAAAGCAATAAGTGAAAAAATAACACCAAAAAAAAAATCCTCATCCCATAACACTGTATTTGCCAGAAAGGCAGTGAATTTGCTAAAAGTGATGCTTTCACGTTGCAGAACGACATTAAGAGGGCAACTGAATTCAACAAACATTATTACTGATGAAAATAGGCACATCTTCTCTTTGACTGACAGTGTTGTTCCGTACTTTGCTTTCAACTACAGAATATAAAATTATCTGTACACCTTTTGCCAGGAAACTGTCATGGTCAAGAACATTAATGGATACATTTTCCTTGGTTTTAAGTCCCTTTTTTGTCCCTTAGAAGATGGTAGTACTTTTGGACAAGATGAACCCATCCCATGCTTTAGTTTTCTCATCAGCATATTAGAGAAAATAGCACCATCTTCATTGTTATGATGATTGAATGAATTAATAAAATTAAAGAGTTTGAACAGTGCTTGGCACACAACACATTTCCAGAAAGGGTCAACAATTATCATTCATAAGCTCAGTGTTTTAAAAAATATATAACCTAAGATGTAGAGTCCTTGTTCTGTGCATTTGGACAAATATATGCATCTAAGATGTTAATTTTCTTCATTCTTTACAAATAGATTATAAGTACGTTGAGCACCATAGTAGTAGTAATATATACTTACTATTTGAATTGTAGCTGCTCTGAATTATGGTATGTCTTAATGTAGATAACAAATGACTCAAGTTTATCTTTTCTATGGCAGAATAGTACTTCATTGTGTGTCAAACCCGTATTTTCTTCATCTATTCATCTTTGATGGACACAGAGGCCTCTTTCAAGATTTATCTATCAAATATTCTGCTACTATAAACACAGCACACATATATTAGTGTAATATGCTATCTCTACCTCTTGTGGGAAGATACCTACTCGGAAAGTAGCTGGCTCAAATGGAATTTCTAGTTTCAGTTTTCTCCACACTGATTTCTATTTCGGTTTTACTAGTATACATTACCAACAGCAGTGTAAATGGGTTTCTTTTCCCCTCAGCCTCGACAGCAAGACCACCATATCAAAAGAAATAAGTCAGATTGACAAGCTTAAACATTGCATAGTCTGTGATGTATGAGAAACTCAAAGTATAAAGAGCAAAATAAAGAAAAAGAATCAAGATATATCATGTACAGGTACAAATTCCCTAAGATGAATATTATCACTATGTATACTTAATATAGGCCAATAAAAATGTAAAAGAAAACTTTTAAAAAAATAGATAAGAGGCAGTAGGGGGATAGATATTTCCCAAAGGGGAGAGAGAACAAGAAATAGAAGGAGGAGGGAGAAAGCGGATAGAGAAAGAAAAGTGGAATTATGCATGTTATCTACATATTCTATGTTCAACAAGGCATGAGAAAGTTATGTACTGTGATCATGAACAAAGCAAGGGAAGGAGCCAAGAGATGCGTGGAGTGAAGGAGGAGGAAATGGAAAGCGGACATAAAGAGGAATTAAGATGTGTTCTGTACCAGCTTCACACAGGAACATAAACATTATGTACCATAAACGTGTACTGTTAAAAAACATGAAAATCTACCCGATGTGAAAAAAAAATGTGTCCCAACAAAAATGTAAAACTATTAGTAATAATAGTAATAATTTTATTTAATGATTTTATGTTGAAATATTTGGGTATATTAAATTGAATAAGTTATGTTACAAAAGTTACTTTTACCCCTTTTATTTGTATCAATATGACTCCATAAAATACAAAACTACATATGTACCTTATACCATATTTCTATCAGACAGCACTGGTTTAGAGAATCTCAACGTATTTTTATCTTTAATATAAAAAATTTCATGATCGATTCTGAAACTAGGATTTATCAGTTATACATATTTCTAAATAAGGAAGCAAAATCAAGATGGACAAAAATAATTACCAATATAATCACTAACATTTGAGATTTTCATTCTAAAATGTCAGGAAATGAAGAGATTAGCAGCCCATCCTTAAAGCTACAAATGACTAGTTTCAATTCCTAGAATCTCCCACTTTACTTCACATCTAACAGAAAAATATTGTAAATAATTTTCTCAGAGGGTAACCACCTTTCTTTAAGTGGAAGAATACTTCAGTGTCTTCATGCTGTTATATGGTCTTCACAGTCTTTGATATTATCATTAATGAAATATTTTTTGTTTATGCAAATTTAGTTTATTAGGAAAATTCAGCTTATCAAAATGTTCTATTTAGTAAAGATATTAATTTTGATCTTGATCTCTAACCTCTCCAAGCTGGTTTTAAAAGATTTTACAATGGAACTAATGTATGTATTAGAATAATATCAGTCTGTATTAATAGTTATTAGAATTATTATTATTATT
>NW_004955446.1:17506807-17509829 GCF_000276665.1 Chinchilla lanigera | reverse complement strand
TTAGAAGCCGTTGGTTCTCTGGGCCATTCTGCTGGAGGATCTTGTCGTGCTGGCTTTCCTGATGAACTTGCCTGTTCTCATGGGAGGAGGAGCTCAGGACCTCATTGTCACAGAGAATGGCTACAATTCACTTTGGGGAAGCTCTGGTCCTCACTGTGAGCATCACCTTCTGGCTCTGGAGGGGAAGATGGTGCACTGCTCAGTCTCCTGGAGAAGATTTTCGCACTGGCTTTCCTGATAGGAACTCAGTTTTCCTCATCATTGGAGGAGCTCGGGATCTCACTGTTGCCGAGGATGGCTGTGGTACGTTTTGTGGGAGCTCTAGTTCTTGGAGCATCACTTTCCGGCTCCAGTGCAGATCCCTCAACCTGATAGCACAGATCCTTCATCTTCTGGCACAGACTTTTTAGCTTCCACCACTGATCTTTGGGCCTTCCCAGTGCAGATCCATGAAGGAAGCCTGCATTAGACATTGTCGTGGGCTCTTGGCCTCCAGTTGCACTTGTGGGAGGCATTGTTCTGGGCTTCATTTATGCAGGACATTACTGTGGGATTCAGGCCCTCGGCTGGATTCTTTGGTTTTTAGTGTGTGGATGGATTTCCTGCACTCTCTTTTTGTATATGATTTTTTTGGGTGACTATTATAAGTAACGTGTAAAATATGTGTCCTGTATTATATTGTTCCCCTTGCAAAACCACAAACTACAACAGACCTCTTGTTTTCATGCCCTTACCTAAGGAAACTGAGTTACAGTATTTTCAGCTCCACTCAGCAGGGAGCCAGGCTCCTCACTTTCTAATCATTCTCATCCTGTGGAAGAGGAGGCAGGGAGATGTTGTGAGTGCTACACTAATCCAAGGGCAGATAGCCTGCATACAATACGAGGGAGAAAAAGAGGCTTGCCTTCCGTTTTGCTCTGGTTACTTTGTATCTTCCTTCACCATGAACAGCTGCCCCTCTGCCAGGCACCACCCTGCCTTGGAGCCAGCTGATTATGGACTGAAATCTCTGGTAACTATGAGCTAAATAAAACTTTCCTCCCTTCATTTTGGGTGTCAGGTATTTTGTCTCAGCAGTGAGAGAAAAGTAACCAAGACATGAGTGTATATCTAATATTGATGCTGAAGGTTCAAGAGGCCTAAATTTTACAACAAAAATGGAGCTCATGCCACAGACTTGGTCATGACCTATGCAAGAGGTGGGCATGAAAGAGTGCTCACTGTCTCTTGGAGAAGATATAATAACCCAACTCTGGAGTGAAACTTCTCTTGACTAGATAATTATCCTTGTACACACCAGGTATCAAGAGGACGCAGGCAACTCCGGATGTGCTACTTTAAAATGCCTGGAAAATACCTTCATAACTCCCAATGCTCACTTTTAAATTTATCCATTTAATCATTAAATCATGAATCATTGAGACTGTTTACTCAACAGTAAGTTTTTGAGAAGTCATACAAGGGACTAAGAATTCTTATTTCTCTTTCTCTACTCTTCCCCAACTAAGTCATTACCCAGTCCTGTCATTTCTAAATTGTAAATTCCTCCCACAGCGTGTTCCCTGCTTGGTATTCTAACTTGCATTAATCTAGACCCTATACCAATCATTTTATGCCTGTAATTTAATTATTTGTACTGATTCCAACATTATACTTCAATTTCTTTGTAAAGAAATAGTAGTGAAGTCTTTAAAGGTTAAATAATTTGCTCTCTTGCCTGAAAGTTCAATAGATTCTCACCTGCCTTGGAATGAAATCTCAGCAAAGAATCCTGAGCTGGCTTTCTGCAGTCCAGTTTTTGCTTTCTTCTGTGTGATCATTGCATGTCACTCTCCAAGCCATTGGAGTTTGTGCTCAAACCCAGAGAACTTCCTTATCCACACAGTGTGAAGTTGTTACTCAGTCATTATTGCAAAATTCAGCTACATTTCAATTATAGAATTTATCTTTCACTAGTACAGTATTTTGTAGTTTAATCTACTTTTCTCAAATAGAATTAAAACAGCTGGAGAACAGAATCTTCCTTATATTCTTCAAAGTTGTAAGTTACACTCAAAAATAATACCTAAAGGGGAAGTAGAAATTCAATAAATGCTTTTGAATGAATATTGGATGCTACTATAGTCTTTCTTGCTACAGATATCTTTTACATCATTTACACCTATAAAGATAATTACTTTCATTTACCAGTTTTTTTAAAGTAGTTATTATGCATCGGCTCATTTGATTATGACAACCCTTTGAAACAAAAAAATCACATAACTTATAAGTTTTGTTCTTTGTAGAGTGTGAATTATTCAAGAATGTCTTTTTATTTATTAATACATGTCCACAGTACATAATAATTACAATCATCATGGGAAGTTTTTACATATACACAATGCATCTTAATTCATCTTTTATTTTTCTGCCTCCTACCTTCCCCTTCCTCCCCCCTCTCTCTCTCTTTTTAATTTTATTTTTAGAGATAAGAGAATGAAAACATATTAACAAACATACAGACATAAATGAAGCAACATAAAAACAATGCAGAATTTCAGATGAGGTGAAAAGAAATTAACAATAATTGCTGTATTGCACACTGTTATCTTCATATTGGTCACTCTGATAAACAAATACAGACGTGTAAGAATGATCAAATAATTAAATATGAAATCCTTTCAAGAAAGCAATAGAAATTAATAGTACAATTATCCTGATCCCTTTCTTCATTTTATCCTCTCCAACTCTTCTTTTTCCTCAATTTTTAAAGAAAATAGTATGAGAAAAAAAAAAAAAGAATAGCAAAATACCAACAAAACAAAGCAAGGACTTCATCCTCTTGCCATTTGCAAAAGTTCTATGTCTTGGTTACTTTTCTGTCATTGCTGATACCAAATACCCAATGCCCAAAATTCAGGAAGGAACAGTTTTTTAGCTCACAGTTTGTGGAGGTTTTGGTACAGAACCAGCTGGCTCCAAGGTAGGGTGGCATGGCAGAAGGACCACAGTTCATGGTGGTGGGAGACTGCAAAATCAACAA
>NW_004955446.1:17503555-17506037 GCF_000276665.1 Chinchilla lanigera | reverse complement strand
GTGGTTTCTCATGAAAACAGATAGAGACATGCAATACTGATCAATCAAGGACTCATTGACAGTTTCTTTCAGCAAAGAAATATAAGACAGTAGAACAACTTGCAGTTTTCCTTTGATGAGACACATTAATGGTTTTCCCAAACTTCTGGGTTCTCCACTGCACCTTTGGCTGCACACTCATTGCTTCACACCCTTCCCTCTCAGAAGCACACTCCCTGACCTCCCAGGCCTCCTGAAAACTAGGTGGAAGCCTTCTTAACCTCAGAACTCTTGCGTTCTGCATGCATAAAACCAGCACCACATCAGTGATGCTAAGGTCTGCTACCAGCCTGAACAGTCTCCAGGTTTTCCTCTCTTTCAGTTGTAGAAGTTGAGTGCCTGGATCACTGAGCACTCTGAAACTGATTCTGAGGAACAAATTCTCTATGCTGCCACCATTCTGGAACTTCGTGCTCTGTAGCTTTCTCCTCAAAGCACAGTCTCACTTTTGCAGTTTTGAGGCTGCGAAGGGTGGAGACTTGCTGCTTCTTGTGATGCCCTCAGGTCATCTTTTATATTCTTCTGTTCCTTTTCAGTAATCAATATATCTTCAGCTCTATCTTTGCAGTCCACAGCTTTGCTGGAGTTTTTTCAGGCCAGACTCACAGCATTTTAAATCATCCTGCTGGGCTCTTTGCTCTTGATTCACAACATAAACCGGGCTAAAATCCCCCAATAATAGCCATACCACTGCCTAAACACTAAACTGTCTTCAATTTTTTTCTACAAGATTAGTGAGTCTACCACTCTTAATCTCAGTGTCAGGCAAAGTCTCTGGACATGAGCAAAATGCAGACAAACTTTTTGGCAAGCCATAACACACATCATCTGGAGTCTAAAACCCAATGCACTCTTTCCCAGCAGAAACCTTCTGAACCTGGTTTTTACTGGCAGGATTTCTATCAGACTTTGGTCTTCTCAGCTCTGACTAGAATCTCCCATAAGAAAAGCCTAAGGTGTTCCAGCTCTACTCTTTTAGGCAACATCTCCAAACCTTTTCAAATTCTTAGCACAAGCCATTCCCAAGGGGCTGGGGATTTAGCTCAGCGGCAAAGTGCCTGCCTCGCAAGCGCAAGGTCGTGAGTTCGGTTCCCGGTACCGGAGAAAAACCAAAAAAAAAAAAAACATTCCCAAAGGCTCTTGAGCCATGTGATCAGGGACAGTCACAGCAACAGCCGCATTCCTGGTACCAAATTTGTCTTGGTTATTTATCTCTCATTAGTGATAGAAAGTACTTGTCCAAAATTAAAGAAGGAAAGGTTTATTGAGCTCACAGTTTGTGGAAGTTTCAGTCCATAGTCAGCTGGCTCCAAGGCAGAGCAACATGGCAGAAGAGTGACAGTTCGTCGTGGCAGAAGACAACAAAAGAAACAAACAAAAAGGGCAGAGAGAGCGAGAGAGCAAGCCTCTTTCCTCCTTTGTATTGTATGTAGGCTACCCACCCTAGGAAGGATGTAGGCAGTATTCTGACCCCTAATCCAAGCATTAGACCATGAATCAATCATAGACTCTAGAAGCCCTCACCATGACTGCATGAGGCTTTGTGAGAACATCTAGACACAAACCATAACACTCTATTTGCATCATCAGTTTTCCCTGCAATTCTTTTTTCACTCCCTTTCTTTCCCTCCTCTCCTCCCTCCATCTCATGCTTGTATTTACTCTGTCACTGTAAATGGATGTAAATTTAATTGTTACTACTTTCTTAGTTATACAGATAACATTATCCTTTCCTAAATACTTTTACAGCTGAGAGTGCTATTGTTAAAAAACCATCCAAGAGAACTGTGTTTAATATTAAACATTATTGTCCTCAATTTACCCATTGTAAAATCACTTAAATTAAGACACAGAGTGGTTAATTTACATGTGCAAACTTAGTAGTAACAGAGTGAGGGCTTGATTTTAGTTATCCCAACACTAGTGTTTCTTCCCCATTACCAATTTGTCTATCCTAAAATTCTTACTTAATTTTTTTGAAAAAATATTATTCTCAAAATCAAAGGTTTTTTTTTTGTTTGTTTGTTTGTTTTTTTTTGGTTTTTCTCTGGAACCGGGAACTGAACTCATGACCTTGCGCTTGCCAGGCAGGCGCTTTGCCGATGAGCTAAATCCCCAGCCCCTTCAAAATCAAAGTTTTTGAGTGACTTCATGGAATTTTCTACATAAGAGCTCCACTAAACATGTATAACAGAACACAATAAAACTTGTTTTCTTCAGGCTTATTCAGTGAAATATCTATCCCCACTTGAAAATAACACATTCAAGTGACTGCAGGTTATTGTCTATCATCACATATAGCCAAATTCCATTGACCTTATTTCTCTAAGTATCTTCTCAGCCACTACACTTCAATTCATCTCTACTGTTGTTATGGATGATACATTGCGTCAACTTGGGGAGTCTAGAGGTTTGGCTAAGTGACTCAGCAGGAAGCCAGGGT
>NW_004955446.1:17493527-17503330 GCF_000276665.1 Chinchilla lanigera | reverse complement strand
CTTTCCTTCCTTACTTTTGGGCACTGGATATTTTGTCCCAGCAACGAGAGAAAAGTAACCAAGACAACTGTCATAGTTACTCATGCTTTTTTCATATTGTTCTTTATCACTACATGTTTTCAATACTTAATAAATGCATTTATCATGGGGAGTTGATAATACACATTTAGGATTTTCTAAGAGCTGTCTTCATTCCTTAAATTGAAGCTTGACATTATTGCCAGATTTATTCTAAAAGAGCAATATTATTAAGTTACCATTTCCTTTCACATAGTTTAATAATTATTCCATGACTGTACATCCCCACGTGGCAAACAATAATTTTTTAACGTGATATCCCTGTCTCTAAATTCCTTTTCTTCCTTGTCTGCTATAACCAATTTGTCATCTTTACAGATACTTCACATTAGTCTCCATATTAATGATGCTGCCAAGTCTTTTCTCGTGTCTCCCATAAATTTTGGTCCCATTTTTCTTTGGTTTTATAAAATAGTTTGGATACCCTCATGTATAGCTTATATATTATTATTGTATTTTGTTTATTTCACACATAGTTTTAACTCACCAAATCATATCTTACATGTCATATGGATTCATTACATTTGCTAGAATATTATCAAAAATTATTAACCATGTCTTCTGTTTTTCTTGCACAAACTATTTTAGTTTAGTAGACTTATATTGCATTTTAACAAGAGATGAACATGGCTTGAATTTGTAGTCCTAATCCTGTCAATTGTCAACATCTGCTTTGACTTCTGAGCATCTCAATCTCCTTGTCTGAAAAACGAGGGTGGTACATGATAACACTGCTGAGAAAACAAGGGGAGTTAACAGATGGGAAATGGTTAGTACAGCAACTAGACTCAGATTCTGTTTATATGTTCATTGATGATGAATAGTAAGAACAATGCATTAAGATAATTGTTTGATTACTGTACAACTTGATTGGAATGTAATTTTATTGTTGAGATGTCCTGAAATTATGATATTTGTGCTTCAATGCTGGATACTGACTAAGATAGCCAAAATTTTTATACACCGTATCTTTTATTTTTCTTTAGTACATATGTGTAGTACGCAATGTTTATGTCCTGCTTTTGTCACATGTCTTTGGCTCAATTGAAGCAATGATTTATTACAGTAGAGGTGCTAAGGGAAATGCGTTTTATTAATGTATTATCTGAATATGTTTTCTACTTCAAGAGAGGCATTATTTGACTACTATGCCCATTCTGTAGATTAAACTGAAATAACATTCTGTGTGCATTTAGTTTCATCATTTTTCTATAAAATATTTCGATTCAGATAAAATGGTTGTAAAAATAACTTTCTACTTAACACATATAGTGACTCAACTATTTAGAAAACCTAAAGGTCAGATCAGCTCTGACTAGCTTCAAGATTTTGAAGATATATGCAGAGATGCCAATACCAACTCCCTGGCCTGGTACAACAAGAGGCCCTAATGTTAATCAGACTTTACCCTTCTCAAGGAAAATGGCAGGGATCTTTGCTATGTTTAGAAAGGACACCAATACTTGTCGCTTCAAGAAGAAAAATCCCAGTCCATTTAAATTTATACCTCCTGTAGGAGTAGGATGGAGATACGGATTAATTTCTAATATATTACTCATATTAGAGTGAATGACACTGTATAAGTAACCAAAAGTGTGTATATGTATATGATTCATATCACATTCTAATAAAAATAAAGATGTCATAGTAAGCATCTGATAGCTTAGGCCCCTGAAACCATTCAGATATACATTTTGCCTCTACAGGGGATCAGCTGCACCATCTGCATCTGTAATGTGCACCGGCTACTTGCAAAGTATTTCAAAATAAGATATTCTAATTTTAGAAACCCATTCTAAAATAGCAATTTGTGAAGATATCCAGCTGGAAAGATACACTGAATTTAAATTTAAATTTAAATGAGCAGCTTGGATAAGACATCATACAGGAAGTTAACTCAAAATGTGTTTTCTAAGTCTTTGGTATGGGAAATGGCCTTGACATTGGTAAGAGTTTTATCTGCTGTGGGTAGACAATGGTCATAGCACGTCTGAAGACAGATTTTTCTTCTCACACTCCTGTTTTCCATTTGTTCTAATACAGTGAAATGATGATCTAAAATCATGGAAAACTTGAAAGATGTCCAGCTAGTAAACTCCCACAAGCACTGCTTTTCTTCTTGTGCCCTTTATTAGAAAATGTTGTTCAGAGTACTTTTTTCTGCTGTGGATGGGCCAAGAAATTAGCTCATGGCTTTTGTGATAATAAGTACACTAACTAAAAGCTAATCTGACATATGGAAATGAAAACCTCATTACTTTCTTAAAGTTCCCTGGGGTGCCTCTTTATAATTTACTCAGTGAGAAAGCCTAAAATTGAAATTTTTAAAAGATCCCTCTTTTAATTACCCCCACAACTAGCCAAGTAAGGTTTCCAGAGCCATTATTATCTTAGACACTGATACTTAATTCCATAGTAAGTCAATAATTATTCACACTTGATGAAGGCATTGAAGAAATAATATAATCATAATGCATTTGATTTTTACATATAACAATATATAAATATTTTCAACACATACTGTAAAACAATACCTAGTTTTTAACTGGCAAATTTCCCTTTTAAACTTTCATGTGTTGAAGCTACTCTGAATTAAAGAAGTGGAGACAAACGGTGCTGATTGACTGCTATCATTATGTAACTTGATAATTTTCACATTGGTTAATAGCACATAATGATGGTGGCAATCAGGACCACAGATGGATACTTATTCACATCAAGAAGCACAACTGAATTTAATTTAACTCTATGGGAAATAAATACCAGGGGAATCCATACCCTCAAGGGAATTGGAAGATAGGTTAGTCACTTGTTTGTGATACTAAAATGCATTTATTATCTACCATGGCTGTGATAACTGATTTTTAATATGTAATTACTAAATATGATAAATATATTAAATTGCTTTATATTTACCTGTGAAAACTCATAGGATTTCATCCCATTGAGCTATAGAAAAGAATTAATGTGTTTCAGGCTCAAGATACACTGAAAGACTGTGCATCAAAGTAACATTTAATTTTCATACTTCAACTGAATTTTACATAACATTCAAGAAAAACTTGAAAGAAACATCTCTGTTTTAATTTTTAAAAGAGATTTAATATATGTTTATAGCACATAGCAATCGCATTCATTTGAGGGAATTGGTAGACATATAGCACCTTCAACGTTTTTACTCTGTCATCCCCTACTTCCCCTGTCACTCTGAAGATGCTTTTCCATCTCCACAAAGTTTACCTACTCACTTTCTACCATCTCTTTAACTTGTCCCTTGAAATTGTTTATAGTTCAGGCTTTTCATTTAAGAGAAATCATGTAGTATTTAAACTTTTGTGTTTCTTATATTTCACTTAGCATTATGATCCTAAGATCCACCCATTTTCCTACAAATGGGTGGAGGAAAATGGGTGGAGCTTAGGATCCACCTAATAGCTAAATTTTTCCTTCCTTATAGCTAAGTGATACTCCACTGTGTGTATATGTTACATCCATTCATCCACTGATGGGCACACAGGCCTCTTCTATAACTTAGCTATTGTGAATGATGCTGCTATGTATATATCACTGCAAAATGATGCTTTTGTCTTTTGGGGGAACGTATCCAAAAGAGCTGTAGCTGGGTCAAATGGAAATTCTATTTTTAATTCTCTGAGGATTCTCCATACTAATTTCCACAGTGGTTGTACCAGGTTAAATTTTCACCAACAGTCTAGAAGGGTTGCTTTTCACCACAACTTCACCAACATTTGCTGGTTTTTGAGTCCTTAATTCTACCCATTCTTTCTGAAGAAAAATGGGACCTCAGTTTGTTTCAGTTTGTATTGCTGTAATGGCCAAATATGCTGACCAGTTTCCATGTACTCAGTGGTGAGCTGTACTTCAGAGGAGGGCCTATTGATCTGAGCACCCGGTTTTGGACTGGGTTTTAATTTTAGGGTTCTTTGTATATTCTAGAAATGAATGTTTTGTTTCAGTGGTATTTGGCAAGTTTTTTTTTTTTTTTCATTCTGTAGGTTTTGTCATCAGTCTGTTGGTATTTTCTTTTGCTGTGCAGACTTTTTTTGAACTCAGCATGACCCCATTTGTTGGCTCTTGGTATTGGAGTTTTTTTGGAGGGGAGAGAAAGGGGTTGTGACAGGACTTCACTATACATTTCAGGCTGTCCTTGAATTCACTTATGTTGCCCAGGATGACCTTGAACTCATGGTTATCTCCCTGCCTCAACCCAATGAGTGCTGGGATTACAGATGTGCAGCCCCAGGCTCCCGAGTTTTGTCTGTTTAGAAAGTGCTTGCCTATGCCTATACCCTTAAAAGTTTTACCAAATTTTTCTTGAAGCACATTCAGTATTACTCACTTTATATCTAGGCCTTTGATTCATTTTAATTTGATTTTAGCTTAGTGCTAGTGCTATAGGTCTAGATTCATTCCTGTGGGAATTTTTTCAGCACGACTTGTTAGAAAAATTATCTTTTCTCCAGTACATGTTTATCCCCTCTTTGTCAAAAATGTTATGGGTGAAGGTGCATCATGTTGTTTCTGCATCCTCAGTTCTATTTTACTGGTCAAGATGTGCATTTTTTGGCAATATCATTCTGTTGTTATTATTGTAGCTTTGTAATATACCTTGAAATCTGGATTATAATGATGCCTGTTTTGCTGGGGACTTCTTTGGCTATTCTAGACCTCTTGTTTTTCTGTATAAATTTTAGGAGAGTTTTTCTATTTCTGTGAAGAATGCTACTAATAATTTGGTTGGAATTGTGTTAAATTTATGTATCATTTTTACAAAATATTCATCTTGAAAACATTTGTTCTGACTTCCAGGAACAGGAGGTGCCTTTCCATTTTCTAATATCCTCTACAATGAGTTTTTCAGACTATGTTAGCTTTTGTCATAGAAATCTTTAACTTTCTTGGTTTGGTTCAATTTCTATGCATTTTGATTTTTTTAAAGTACCAGGAATGAGGCTAGTTTCCACATTTCTTTCTAAGTGGGTTCATTATTAGTGCACATAAACAGTGTTGATGCAGTTGATTTTGTATCATCCACCATTTCTGAATTTATTTAGTAGTTGTAAGAGACTTTTGGTGGATTTCTCAGGGTCTTCCGTGCAAAGGATCCTAGTCTGGCTATTTTTCTTGTTCTGAGAAACAATACCCAACACCTAAAACTGAAAGGTGAAAGCTTTATTTCAGTTCACAGCTTATAGAGGTTTCAGTCTATAGTCAGCTGGCTCCAAGACAGAGTGCCATGGCCGTGGGGCATCAGAGAGGAGAAGCAGCCTATGGTGGAACAGGCAGGAGGCAGCAAGCAGCAGTAGCAAGCCTCTTTTTCCCTTGTATCTCATTCTGGCTACAAGTCTTTTGCGTGGTGCCACTTGCACCCAGGGTGGGACTTCCCATTATCCATATCCAGAACTATGATAAACCAATTAGTGGACTAATCCAGTACCATACAACCTTAATCCCAGTATCATATCTATAATTCACATTAACAAGTTCTCTAGATGCGGCCATCTCTGAAAAGCCCATACTATGCCCATATGAGGTCGCACTGGAAAATCTAGATACAAAGCATAACATTCCACACACCCGCAAAGACTCGTGCACATCCTGTTTATGCAAAAGGCATTTAGTTCACCTCTAAGAGTCGCCAAAGTCCTAACAGTTTCAGCATTGCTGCAAAGTCAAAGTCCAAAGTCTCCTCTGAGATTTAAAGCAAACTCTTAGCTGCAAATCTCTGTCAAACATGCCCAACATACAATAGCACAATTTTTTTTTTTTTTGAGTGAGTTAGCACCTTTCAGAAAAAAGGCACCAGGCTACATAAATTTAGAAGCTAGTTCTAGACAAGGTGGCCTTATTTCTTATTTTTATTTGTTGGTCTGTGTTTTGTCATCCCTAGGAAAAAAAAAATATTGTGTTGTTCTTACTATGGTTTTTGATTAAGTTTACCCATAATGGAGATAAACAAGAAGTTATTTTTGCTTCTTAATTTCTACAGCTTTTTTTCATTTTTTAATCATTTGGAATTAATCATCATGTCTAGTGTTGTTATTGATTTTATGAGTGTTGGTTTACCTTGATTAAAGCTCTTGAGATGGAAGTACGGTACGTTTAAAATTACTCAAAGAGCTATTGACCAGATTTTGGTCTCTAGACTGAATGATGTTTTCTAATGGCAAGAGAAGCTGATGAGAAGTATTAATCAAGCTGGACATGAACTAAGAGAAACAATAATGGAATGCATTAGTGCAATGGCAATAGAAATGATGAGTCAGAGTAGATGTCTATACTCTAAAGTGGCTATCACATTCTGAGGATCTACTCAAAGCTGCCAGAAACAGCTTTTCGTGCTTTGCTTTTTACTACCTGACTCTAGTAAGCTCTTCATAACTGATGCCAAATAGGTGAACCAGTGCTTTCTTATAATAATTTTGCTAGAACTTCTCAGTGCAAATTGGTAGCTGTGGACATGTCTTTTGTTTTTTTATTTTTGTTCAATGCAATGTGATCAATTTAGAAATGTGCAATGTGAAATGATACAAAAATCATCAATGAAAGTTTTGAGCGAGTTGAAATATGAAGGTAAAATAAAGTGAGACAAGTTATTAAGAGGTGGCTGGGAGAGTGAAAATGATATAGACAAAGGTCTTGAGGCACACAGTACCCTCATATACAGGCTTTCATCTCTGGGAAGTCTGTTAGCAAGGCTAGTCCCACGATATCCCTATGTTCCTGGATATCCTTATCTATTGATTTAATGTGCTCAGTTCTTCTATTCCCTCATCTAAAAAGAAACTACTGTAAGGCTGAAATTCAATTCAGTCTTACAGTGTTAAACTCCTGCTTAGATTCAGAATAAAGTACCATTATGTCAGTTTGCCTATTTCTCAGTTACTCACTTGTTCATGCAATTATATCTTACAGAATCACTTAATAAAGTGGCATCTACTGAATGCTGAGAAAAAATATGTCAAAATTTTCAGCGTTTGTTTTAAAGTATTGGAAGGCAATAAAAATAATAGATAATTAGAGTGGGACTGTGTATTATTTTGCAAGTTCACATGGGTTGATATAGGAATATACACAGTCCCATTGGAGGAGTGAATGAAGATTGCAGGATGAGATGATATGAACTAGTTCCAGAATGACTCATAGTACTCACCCAGAAGATGAATAAGTAGTTCCAAGCAGAAGGACCTCTTAAAAATCATGAAGACTTAAGAAAGACATCTTATTTAGGAGCCACAAAGAATTTTACTGCTGGGAAAAAATGCAAGACACTTCGAACAGCAGGGCTTCAGGGCAATTAAGAGCCATGTATGCCCTTGGTGTGTGTCCCCTTAGTGAGAAGTCAGAAAAAAGCATGAGAAAAACTGACTCATATAGAGAAGCATTTCCATATTGTACATAAAGAGGAAACAGTATTTTTTCCAGAAACATGCTGAAATTGTATTTTAAAACTTTCTAAGATTATACAATTTAGGAAAAATGTTATGTATTTGATTTAGTGTGATGGAAATGCAGCTAGTTGGTCTGAAAAGGAATGTTTAAGAGATGTGGAATTTATGAATACTTAAAATTAAAACAATTTTCAAAGCATCCAAAGCATTTAAATCTGTAGATTGTAATAGTGGCCAAAATCTTCAATACTTTGTCACATAACTTTCCTTACTATAAGACCGTAATTGAGATAGATACCTTGCAAGGCAGTCACTTTCTACTCTGCCTTATCGCTATCATCGGTCATTATCTCAAGATGTATAATTACCCTCAGATTCCATTGATGTGTACAGATGTGTTTTCTCATCAACTGTAAAAGCAATTACACTGAAGAAATGTAATATATTAATAATTACAGTACAAATCAGAGTACATGTGAAATGTTAAGCTATAGAGAAGCATGCGATCTTAGAATGGGTTTTGTATATTGAAAATTACCAGATTTTTAGATTTGGTGTTCTAGGTTAAATAGATTAAAAGATTTCTAATTGTCAGCTTGACTGATTGACTGAAACATGGATGCAGTGCTGATACATGTTAAGTGATTTTGAGAGGCCAGAAGGTTTTGAATTATGGAAATGGAGATCCAAAATTTCAGATGTTGAAGTAGAATTATAATACATTACTCTTCTCCCCACCTCTGTATCTCATGCTGTGAGAAGTACTATGATTAAATTTAGAAGGCTGATGTGTTCAAAACTCATTTACATGTCCATTTTCTGTATAAGGCCTCTTAGCAGCTGAAATGGAATACATTATTTATTGATGTGACCTCAGGCAGGTTCTTTATTCTCTATGTACTTACATAAATAAGAGCAAACTAAATCCAAAGCAAGAAAAGAAAAAAATAAGAATGAGAGCAGAAATCAATAAAATTAAAATTAGGAAAGCAAGACAGACAATGAAACCATAGACAGTTCTTTGCCAAGACTGATAAATTAATAAGGCACTAGCTAGGCTAAATATGAGAAGAAGGCACAAATATCTAATACCAGAAATGGGGAGGGGTGTCATCATAGATACCATATATGTTAAAAAGGTAATGAGAAAATCCTATGAAAATTCTACATCTATAAATTAGTTATACTCAATCAGATGGATCCGTTTCTTGAAACACAAACTCTCACAACTCAAAGAATATGGATAATTTAAATAGGCTCTACATCTATAAAGTGAATTGAGTCAGTATGTAATAACCTTCCAAACAGAAAACACAGACACAGAAAGATTCACTGGTGAATTCTATCAAATACTTAGGAAGAAACATACCAATTCTATAAATCTCTTCAGAAGGTAGAAATAGAGGAAATAACTCCTACCTCATTCTATGAGGCATTAATTACAGTAACAACAAAGCCACCCAACAAAATTAAAAGAACTATACACTAGAATCTCTTATGAATGTAGATACAAAACTCTTCAACAAAATATTACCAAATTCAATCCAATTTATACACACTATAGCCAAGTTGGATTCATGTGCAAAAACCTGGTTCAACATTTTAAAAAAATGTACTGTAATTCATCACATCAATAGGACAAGGAATAAAAATGACAAGATAATATCAAAAGATACAGAAAAAGTTTGACAGACCTTAAAATCCATCCACAAACTGGAAGTAGAGAGGGGGAGCTTCCTTAATTTGATCAAGAATAGCTCTGAAAACATTTAGCTAACATCATGTTTAATGGTAAGAATTTACAAATTTTCTTATTAGATTAAGAACATCACAAGCATGACCCTTCTCACTACTGTTTCAAAATCTTACTGGAAGTTTTACTAGTTAATGAAATAAGAGGAGAGAAGGAAGTAAAATGGAAGTTTTTGTGTGTTTAAATAAAACCTCCATTCTAATGTGATGACATGGTGAAGCAAAAATTTCTTCCTATTATTTTTTTTTCAACACAGGGAACCTAACTTGGGCACTCTAACACTGAAATTCCTCCTTACGCCTTTTTTATTTTGAGACGGGGTCTCACTAAGTTGCCCAGACTCAAACTTGCTATCCTTCTGCCTCAACCGCGCTGGGTGCTGAGATTACAGCTGTGGGCCATGGCACCCCACTTCAAGTCTCTAGTGCCAATAGAAACATTTGCTAGAATCACCACAGGTGGGACATGAACTATATTTCCAGGTTTTAATATTGCCATTTCTGGTCTCTCCATTGTCTTCCTTAGGTGTATATATCTTTTTTTTTTTTTTTTTTTTTTTT
>NW_004955446.1:17491932-17493427 GCF_000276665.1 Chinchilla lanigera | reverse complement strand
CCCCAGGCCAGGTGTATATATCTTACTCCAGCTACTTTACTGTAGTCAAAGAAAATAAGAAATAGTAGTGGATTTGAAGCAAATGTGAGGCACCACTTTTTTTATTTTTACTCTGTTGCCTGGTTCTCTGTTGTTTCCTCAGAATGTGTGGTATGTAAAGGAGTGGTTCAGTCTGATCGAGGAATATTCACTGATGAATGAACCTGAGATAATAGAGTTTATATGACCTTCATGGTGCTATTTCTTTCTTCAGGTTCTATAAATTCATGATTCTTTCTCTAGTACTTTCCCACCGAAAAGAAATAAGCATGAATTTGGGTCTTATATATTAAAATTCCATACAGCAGATATGTGAGTGTAGAGGAATTGCTCAACTTTCGCTGAGTCTGTTTCCTCAGTTGTAAATAAAGGCTACAAAAATTACCTGACATCATGGTTGAAAAAGTTAAAGAGAAACATTTTCTTAAATGTCAGTGGAACTGTGCATAAAAATAAGAAGAAACATATTTCCTTACAGTGATTTCCTTTTCTTTCTGCCTTTTCTCCTGGCCCATAAAAGACTGAGCAAAGGACCTTTATTCACATTCCTCTGAGTCACTAACTCAAGACCATATCATGTTCTGAGGCTCTTGAGCTTTGGGTCACTGCACTGTCAGCGCTTCTTTCAGTGTCCCTGCCCTTAATGCATTTTCCAGCTGCTCCATTCCTGCACTGCCTTCTGCATTCATTCACCTCTCTCTGGTCTTAATTTGCACTGTTCTAGAGCTTTCTTCTTCTGATTCACCTTATCTCTGAGCAATGCTTATTCTGCGACATTGTAGCCTCATGATACAGCTCTTTTTAGTTCTTCAGAATGAAACATATATCCATTTATAAGCATAAATTTGCCAGTGTAAAATGATCAGAGCTGACTATAGGACTTACTCCTCTATCTGAAAAGGTTAAAGTCTTTACAACTAGGTTATTTCAAGATATGAAAACAGGAGTTCAGGAAATGAAGAAAGGTGAAGGAAGGAATGCTATAAAGGAAGCATAAAAAAAGCACAGAGGAGAGAAATCAGTCAAGTTACTAGAGAGGAGGATATCGGGGATCCAGAAATGAAAACATAGGAAACTATTGGACATATGACAAAATAAATCTTCTGATAGCCATGTACTCTGATATCTGCACACAGCATTTTAACTTTTGAGGTTGAATTTTTAGCATGTGTTGACTGAGATTACCCTCATTGACTAGAAAGACCTACCTCAACTTTATCTGTGTAAACAACAATTGGACAGTTTAAAAGAATTTGTATACTCACACAGAAGTACAAGAAGTAGAAGTAGAAGTTTTAAATAATAGAAAATTTCTGCCTGTTACAGCACTAAAAGAATAACCAGTAAATGTTAATCCAACTTTTCACTAGCTTTGTTGTAGAACATAATTAATTTTATAAGATTTTAACTTAATTGAAAATTCTATCACTACTGAATGAAGCTTTACAAACCAGCT
>NW_004955446.1:17488826-17490722 GCF_000276665.1 Chinchilla lanigera | reverse complement strand
AAAAAAAAGTATTGATTCTCAAAGTGCATAACTGCCTATCTAGTACACCCTGAGTATTTGTTTAAAATGTATATTTCTATGCTATACTTAGATACCTCAATACTTAGATCAGGGACCTAAGGCACAGGAAAAGAAAACATTTCTAAATTAAAATAATAGGATTTGATTTAAAAAGAGCCTGACTTACCAAATGATACCTAGAAAACTGTTGACTGCCTGGTGATGCTACACTTGGTTTAAGCTATTTTTAGCTTAGTGAGTAAGCAAAGCATCATATTCTAGTCTTAATTGTGTTAGCAGGTGTATACCACATAATCAACTTGACTGAATATCCATCTGGGCTTGCTGTAGGCAGAGTGAAGAGGATTAATGTTAAGACTGCCAGCCTCTGCCACTGGTAGGAAAGCTGCAGGAAACAATGGTCAATTAGAACAGAATTTGTGTGAGAAAGGTATACTTATTTTTCCCATCAGTTTTATTTCAGGATAACACTTCATGAGCTTAGGACAGATCATGTGTTCAGGTGAAATTACACATGCCTGCTTTCAAATCTCTAATAAAGGTTCAAATTTCGGTATTTCCCACCTACTTCCTGGGGGCAGAGTGGGTGACCCAGGACCCCACCGCCATTACAGTCTGAGTCTCTGGCCTCTGTTCACCCACGGCAGACAGGAGTTCCTCATTCAGAAGGTCTGCTAACTGCTCTCACTGGGGTTCAGGTATGGGCCCTTGCTGCATGTGCCCTGTGCCCAGTGAGCAGGTGCTCCAACAGCTGCTGTTATTGTGGTTCAAGTCTGTGCTTTATTTGTGCCCCAACCCCCTGGGGGGTCAGAGGCACAGGCAATCTGTGATTGCTGTCAGTGCAGCCTGCATCTGGCTCATGTATGTGTCCTGAACTGACTGAAGACACAGAATTAGCTGGTCCACAAACTGTGGACCCTGCAGTTCATGTCTGGGTTTTGCCTGTATGCTGAATGGTCTGGGGACAGAGGTCCAATGGAGCAGGATTGTCCCATCAGTGAAACTCAAGTCTGGACTGTACACATGCCCTGAACTACAAGGGGACACTGGATCAGATGGTATGCTATCAGCTGACACCAATGCCCGTGTATGAGGCCTGGGATAACTAGATACACTTTAGCAACTGCCCTAAAACCCCAGACTAAGTAGTGCACCTCAGTGGAAACTGAGGGGCAAATCCAACCAACAGGAAAACTAGGGCCACTAGCAGCCTTTGCTGTGCAGCCATTGAAGAGGGAAACTGAGCTTTGTGCATCTGGTATCAAACATGATAAGACGAAGTACTAAAACACAATCCCAGAACTCCACCCCACTCAGAACAAGTCCAGGAGACATCGACATAGGAGAACCTGGTAAACACATGACAGATATTGCTGAAATGATCACAATGGAAGAAAGAAACAACTCCACAAGGCCATAGAAGAGATCAGATCAGAAATAATCTCTTAGGCAAAAAATGAAATGACAATAATAATGAAAGAACTGTTCAGAATGTCTGAAGAAGAAACATATGAGAAAATAGAAAAATAGGCAATGTATGGAAATGTTAAATGAAAGATATGGAAAGGACTTAAAACGCATGAACCAGATTCAAAGAGACTTCCAGGAAATCAAGGCTTCCATTGAAAGCTGCCAAAACAGCTTGAATGAAGCTGAAGGTAGAATTTCAGACTTTGAAGACAGCATGGCAGCTAGCAACTGGGAAAGAAAGGATCTTGTAAAATCAACAAGGATACTGGACAAGTCAATTCAACAGCTGCAAGATGAGGCAAAGAGGAATAATGTATGACTAGTACGACTCAATGAAACAACAGGAGACAACACAACTGACATAAAAAGAATATTAACAGAAATAATGGCAGAAAATTTCCCAAG
>NW_004955446.1:17484675-17487991 GCF_000276665.1 Chinchilla lanigera | reverse complement strand
GTAGCTATTCTGTTTGCACACAATGTAAACTTCAAACCAACAACAATCAAAAGAGATAAAGAAGGTTACTACATACTTGTCAGGGGAAAACTGCAACAGGATGAGATAACAATCATGAACATCTATGCACCAAATATCGGAGCTCCAAACTATATAAGACATATCTTAATAAGAATGAAAACCCATATAATTAATGACACTATTGTAACAGGGGACCTCAACACCCCATTGACACAAAGAGATAAGTCAACTGGACAAAAAATCAGCAAGGAAATAACAGATCTGAACCAAAGCTGCAAATAAATGGACTTAGTGATGTATACAGAGTGTTCCACCCCGCAACATCAGAATACACATTTTTCTCAGCTGCACATGGGTCTTTCTCTAAAAGAGCTGACATTCTAGCCCATAGAGCATACTTACCAAAATGCAAAAGAATTGAAATCATCCCATGTGTATTATCTGACCACAGTGCAATGAAATTGGAAATTAACAACAAAAGAAAGTCCAAAATCTCTATAAACACTTAGAAATTAAATAACAACCTCCTGAACGACCACAGAAGAAATTAAAGAAGAAATTAAAAAATACCTACAGACAAATGAAAATGTAAATGCAACTTACTGGAATTTGTGGGATGCAGTGAAAGCAGTCCTCAGAGGGAAATTTATAGCAGTGAACTCACATATAAGGAAAACAGAAAGAGAACAAATAAATAGGCTAATGCTGCATCTTAAACTTTTAGAAAAAGAACAAGTCAAGCCCAAACCCCAAAGAAGGGAGGAGATTATAAAGATTAGGGAAGAAATTAATGCAATGAAGATGAAGTAAACCCTCCAAAAAATAAATGAGGGGCTGGGGATTTAGCTCAGCCATACAGTGCATGCCTGGCAAGCACAAGATTGTGTTTGATTCCAGGTACTGTAAAAACAAACAAACAAACAAACAAAAAACAAAGCAAAACAAAAAAACCCAAAAAATAAATGAATCAAAGAACTGGTTCTTTGAAAGTATAAATAAAATTGATAAACACCTAGCCAAACTTATCAAAAAAAGGAAGAAAAGAATTCAGATTCATGCAATAAGGAATGAAAAGGATGAAATTACTACAGATTCCACAGAAATTCAGAAGATCATTAATACCTACTTTGACAATCTTTACTCCTGTAGGATAGAAAACTCAGAAGAAATGGACAGATTCCTAGATATATACGAATTACCAAGGTTGAGTCAAGAAGATATAAAGGTCCTGAAAAAACCAATATCGATTAATGAGACTGAAAATGTGATTAAAAACCTACTGACAAAGAAAAGCCCAGGTCCTGATAGATTCACAGCAGAATTTTACAAGAAAGTCAGAGAAGATTTAATACCAACACTCCTCAAACTCTGCAATGAAATTGAAAAGCAAGCAATTCTCCCTAACCCATTTCTGGAGGCAAGTATCATACTGATACCAAAACCAGAGAAAGACCCAACCAAGAAAGAGAACTAGAGACCAATCTCCCTAATGAATATAGATGAAAAGGTACTCAGTAAAATGCTAGGAAATAGAATGCAGCAAATCATCAAGAAAACCATACATCATGACCAAGTCAGATTCATTCCAGGAATGCAGGATTGGTTCAATATTTGCAAATCTATAAATGTTATATGCCACATCAATTGAGCCAAGACAAAAATTACATGATTATTTCAATAGATGCAAGAAAAGCTTTTGTCAAGATCCAGCATGCATTCATGATAAAAACTGTACAGGAAATAGGAATAGATGGTCTTTACCTCAAAGCCATCAAAGCCATCTATGACAATCCAGCAGCCAGCATCATTCTAAATGGACAAAAACTGAAAGCTTTTAATTTAAAATCAGGAACAAGACAAGGATGCTTGCTGTTACTCCTCCTGTTCAATATAGTTCTGGAACCACTAGCCAGAGCAATTAGAGAAGAGAGAGAAATAAAAGGAAGAAGGATAGGAAAGGAAGAAACAGAACTATCACTATTTGCAGAAGACACAATACTTTACATGGAAGACCCCAAAAGCTCCACAAGAAGACTCCTTGAATTAATCAACAAATTCAGCAGTGTACCTGGATACAAAGTCAACACCCAAAATCAATAGCATTCCTATATACAAACAACAAACAGACTGAGAGAGAATTTAAGGA
Source organism: Chinchilla lanigera (assembly GCF_000276665.1). NCBI lineage: Eukaryota > Metazoa > Chordata > Mammalia > Rodentia > Chinchillidae > Chinchilla > Chinchilla lanigera. Next base: position 17,485,824 of record NW_004955446.1, on the reverse strand, counting down.
AACCATACTTTTCATAATAACATGCAAGATACTGAAATATTTAGGAATCAATCTAACAAAAGAAGTAAAAGATCTGTTCAATGACAACTGCAGTCTGAAAAAAGAGAATGAAGATTTCAGTAAATGGAAAAATATTCCTTGCTCATGGATAGGAAAAACCAACATTGTGAAAATGGCCATACTCCCAAAAGTGTTGCACAGATTCAATGCAATTCCCATTAAACTACCATTAGCATACCTCACAGATCTAGAGAAAACATTCCTTAAATTCATCTGAAACCAGAAGAGACCCAGAATAGCAAAAGCAATCCTGGGCAACAAGGACAAGTCGGGTGGAATCATAATCTCTGACCCGAAATTATACTACAAAGCCACTATAATAAAATCAGCCTGATACTAAAAAATAGACCTGAGGGTCAATGGGCCAGACTGGAAGAAACCGCCATAGCCACAAACACACTCAGCCACCTAATCTTTGATAAAGGGGCCAAACAAACTCACTGGAAGAATGATATCCTCTTTAATAAATGGTGCTGGAAAAACTGGTTTGCTACCTGCCAAAGACTGAAAATACACCCAAATCTATCACCATGCACCAAACTCAAGTCAAAATGATTCACAGATCTCAATATTAAAGCAGAAACACTAAATTTATTTTAAGGGAAAGTAGGTAAAAAGCTTGAAGACATAGGGGTAGGCAGAGAGTTCATGAACAAAAACCAAACGGCACAGGAAACACTTCAAAGAATCAACTGGGATCTTATCTTACTGAAAAGTTTCTGCACCTCTAAATAAATCACCAGCAGAGTAAAAAGAAAACCCACAAACTTGGAAAAAATTTAGGTGACTGTCCCTCAGACAAAGGACTTCTATCTAGAACATATAAAGCATTAAATAAACATCACCTCCCCCAAATTCAAAGACCCAATCCAAAAATGGACAGCTGACATGAATACACACTTCTAAGATAAAGAAATACAAATGGCAATAAATACATGAGAAAATGTTCAACATCATTAGTCATTTGAGAAATGCAAATTAAAACAACATTGATATTCCACCTCACCCCAGTAAGAATGGCTAGCTTTAAGAAATCAACGAATAACAAATGCTGGCAAGGCTGTGGAGAAATAGGAACCCTTCTCCACC
>NW_004955446.1:17327225-17484264 GCF_000276665.1 Chinchilla lanigera | reverse complement strand
CTGAAGGGTAAAGGGCAACTGGGATGTGGGAAAAGAGAAGGGAAAGAAGGAAAAATTTTGTATGTATGTATATACAGGATAGTTAACATAGTTGAACTACTGTGTTCTATTTTTTGCTGAAAGAAACAGTTAATGATTCCTTGATTGATCAGTATTGCATGTCTATTTGTTTTCCTGAGAAACCACTTTGAAAATATCAATATGTAATACAACAAGCATTGCTAATTCCCTACCACTTTGTTTCTAACTCTGTATTGTTTGTATTTTTCTTCTATTTTGTAAATGGTTGTCTGTTAATTTTTTCCTATTTTTATTTTTAAATAAAAAAATTCAAATTTCTAGTAAAGTAAAGAACATTACTGGACACTCTGAGTGTAAGACTATTATGGAAAGTTAAAAATATAGCTTCTAATTTTATAATTTTATTTTATAGATTTTAAATTGTATAATCCTTCCCTATTGGGTTAAATAGGATAGGCTTACTCAGACACTTAAGGACAGAAGTCCTCTCCAAATTCTTGCCAAATCCCAAGTGGGACAGTTGCAGTGATGACAAACTTTTTTTGTAACACACAACTTTCAGTTGTTTAGTGAATATTTGATCCGTATTTCTATCACAGAAATTAGGGAAATAGTGAAACCAGAGAGAAAACCTTGTTGATAAACTGGAGCTCATGTAGTGGCAGGCACCATTCATGGTTGTTCTACCCTTCCATTCAATCAGAAAATATTGTAATGCTAATACTTTCCTTAATACAGATATATAGCCACATTTATTATTAGGTCAAATTTCCAGTTCTTATTGATTCTACAATCCAGTGAAACTTATATTTGTCAGTGTTGGAAAATCAGACAGAGTGTTTATTGATGTTGGTCTACCGAACATAGGGTAAATTAGTATAAGCTGGAGAATAGCCTAGTGAACTAAGGGCAACAAAACAACTAAGGGTATTTGCCAAGCAGTCGAAAAATGATAGCCTACTCTGATTTCCCAGCTCTTTGATTTTTTAGAGTTTGGCTAAGTTGCTGAGGCTGGCCTTGAACTTGCAAACCTCCTGAATTATAGGCATTTTTCCAAGTAGCTGAATTATAGGCATGCACACCATGCCTGGCTGCATGGCAGTTTTTATTTTAATTTTTAACTTCTAAATTTTTTTACTTTGATTTGTACATGTTTGTAGTTCACAATGATTACTTACATCATGGGGTGTTGGTACATGTACGTAACATACTTTAATGCATCTTACTTCCCCTTTCTTGTCCTGCCCCTCTCTCCTCCCTCCAGTGTACTCTGAATTGAGTAGTTTCCAAAGTGTCTTCATCTGGATCATTTGATTTCAAGTAATAGAACCAACTTACAGTAGCTTAGGAAATGAAAAAAGTTATTAGAAGAATCACTCTGTGTCTCACGGAATAAAACAGCAATAACAAAGAATTCACAAAGCACTAACTTGGAGTAAAGAATTAGGAGGGTGCAGTCAATACTTTGTGTGTGTGTGCACATGCTCTTATATCTTCTGCTCATGTGCATAAAAAGTCACTGATTAATCCATATCCATCTTGTCGATAAATTCAAATATCCAACAGAAATTACTTGGTCCTTCAACTTCAAGAAGAGTATCAAATCTTACACTGAAGTGTTCACCCAGTCCGATCCTGGATTATCATAGTGACATAGTCATGGGTTTCACTGTTCATCCTCTCTTTACACCAACATAGTAGGTAGAACACTGGCTCTAGATAAATCTTTCTTCATGGTTTTTCCAGCACATAGATAGTAGACAATTACAGCTACAAAATTATGCAATTATGCACATTTTTTCAATGGATGAAATGATCAAAAAGTAAAATAGATACCCAAGTGTGACTAGAGGCTGTACGTTCTTTTTCTATCAAGCTCATTTTCTTATATTCCTCCATTTTATAGTTTCCTTCCATGAACAACCTTATTCACGCTGAGGAATGATGCTCTGCTCTCATATTTTGCTGTGTAAACATTCGTGTAAGCTCCTAAATTTCTAGATTACCCTCAACTACATGTTCACCCTCATTGTTATCATTGTTTTAACAGTAGTATTCTCAGCAATAACAGCAGCAGCAGCACCTACCCTTTTTATTTTACAGTAGAAAAACATCAATTATCAAAATTCAGTTCTACCATTATTCATAATTATGTCTTTTTACTTTGCCTATAATCTTGGCACACAGGAGGCTGAGGCACGAGGGCCACAAATGATAGGCCACGTTGGGCCTAAAACCTATTTAAGGCCAATCTAGACCATATGGCATGCCTCTGTCAAAAAATAAAAATGAAAAAAATGACAGAAGATATTTTTCCTCTCAATCCTTATTCTTCTGTGTTATCAATTTTGCTTCTGTTGGTGTAACCAGAAATATGCAAATACACTCAGCTATTTGTAAAGCACTACATATATACTTGCCCTTTGGTATTAATTAGGACTAAGTTTCAGAAACTGCTAAGGATGTACAAATTAGTATGCACTCAAATTCCTCATCCAAAATGCTATAGGATTGTATATAAACTATACAGTTTCCCCATATACTTTAACAGCTTTATATTACTTATAATATCTAGTACAGTACAAATGCATGCAAATACAGCAGTTGTTATATAGTTTGACCATCCTTAACTCAAAATTGGAAGTGCTCTAAAATCCAAAGCTCTTTGAGCATTGACATAACAAGAGTGGAAAATTCCACACCTGACCTGATGTAGTGCATTGCAGTCAAAATCCAGGACACCGAAAATATCATGTAACATTACCTTCCATCTATGTATAAAAGTTTATAAGACATAAATGAATTTCACATTTAGACTTAGATACTATTTCCAAGGTGTCTCATTATATATATATATGAAAGTATTCTTAAATCTGAAAAAATATGAAAGGCAAAATGCTTCTTACAGATCAGGCATGCTCAATCTGTGCTACATTGCTGAACAACTAATTAGCAAGACTCTACCTATTCAGCACAGGTGCGTTTCTTCAAATATTTTCCATCCGTAGTTGTTTGAATTCATGAAACAGAGTTTGTAGATTTGCTGGGATGACTATAATACTGAGTGCATAGACTTTACTCGTCTTTTGAAAATTTTCAAGAAGAAACCAAATTTTATAGTTGGAAAAAGCAAATTCATGCTAAGGACAGACTCAACAACCCCACTGAGAACAAGAAATCTTGAATATTCAACAGAAAGCAATTTAGATCTTATAACATCATCTAAAATATTTTATTTTGGTGTTACTAATGCCTACAAGATCCCTCTCTGGGAGTATATTAAAGGAAATAGTGACATAATGTTAGATGTGGAATAAACTTTTGCTAAAGTCTTAAATTGATAACTTTTATACCTATAATATTACTGAAAACTGAAATCAACTTATGTCAGCCAATAGTTACAGTTAATGCCAGAACAATACTTCCAATTTTCTTTTCAAAATAGTATATGTGTCACACTTAATTGCTCCTCTCAATTATACTTTTAATTTTCTAAAGAAAAAATCCAAATTTAATTCCATTACCTATTCAGAAATTTTGGTTGCATTATATGAATAAAAGAAAACATGATATTACATATTTTGCAAGATTGCTATGAAAATAAAATGAGGTAGCCCAAGGCCTTCTTAAAGTACATTAAAAGAGATAATCACAGAATGTAAGTTTATGCAGTTTTTAAAACAAAATTGGAATCTAAAACTGCCAGCTTCCACTATTCTTCTCACCCCATTTTATTTTTAAAAATTAAATTCTAGCTTTAGGAGCATTAATAAACCAGTGAAGGGTACTTTTGAATCAAGAAGGGCTAAAATGATGATCTCTTATCTGTAAATAATGCTTTTTCTTGACCTTTGAATTTGAGCTGAACCCTGCTTTCCCCTCAAGTTAAGCTGAAGCTTTACTTTACTAAGACTGAGTTAGAAAACTTGACTGCATATTTATCCCCTTATTGTGAGCCTTAATTTTGAATGTACTCCTCTGTCTTCTATGTTACATATAAATCTTTTAAGCATAAGATCATAGTTCTACTTTCCATCCTAATGGATCCTTAACAATTGTTCATCAATTGAATGGTGCATTTTTATGTATGAGGTACTGGGTTCTTCAAAAAGTTTGGTAGCTTTTTATTTGGTTTCTTCTTGATTGGTTAGCTTGGGTCAGGATTCTTTCCAATGTAGTAGAAACCCAGTGACGTCAAGTTTAAACCAGGTAGTGGAGTATATTAATTGTAATGAAACTTGATATAGGAGCCAAACTGGACCAGACCTACAGAAACATTACTTCATGTATGATTCGATTGTCAAAAAGACTGGGGTTGGGGTTAGGGATATTACTAGGGATTGAACTCAGAGCATTCACACTAAATTATATCCCTAGTACAATTTATTTATTTAGAAACAAGGTCTCAGAAAGTCCCTAACTTGCTCAGACTAGGCTTATATTTGTGATTCTCCTGCCTCAGTTTTCCCATTGTGTTGGGATTGGAGGTATGCATCACATCTGCCTTCAAAAACAGCTTTCTCATCCTCACCGTCTCTTATCATTGCTTTGTAGCTGAGACTTCTTTTCCTTATTGTCTTATCCATGAAATAGGACTTTTGCATTTAGAAAATTCTGTACTCACATTTTGACAAAGCAGAGAGTAGAAAATATTCTGAGTTTATCCCTTGGGTCACTGTAGCAGGTAAAGTGATCAATTTACTAAATAATTTACCACTATATATTTACTAAATTACTATATCAATTAGTAATTTAGTGCAAAACAACCCCAAATCAGAATGGTTTAAATATAAAGCTGTTTTTTAGACTACAATTCAGCCGGTTGGTAATTTTAGTTGGGGTATTTGCGTGGTTCTAATCTTAATTTGACCCATCACCTGCTTGGTGTTAACTGTTCAGTGAGGTGGAAGCCTGGAATCAGAGACCATGTCTCTGTTTCGTGTACTTTGTCATGTTTTCTACAGATTATATGGGCTTCGTGCGCTGTGACTGTTCAGGACAAACTTGCAGAAAGTGTGAGTAGAAAAGTGCCCGAGGCCGAGGTTTGGAACTCGACTTTCCTGACCTTTACTACATTTTATCAGCCAAATATATACATGCCTATATTGAGGAGGAAGAAAAAGCTTCTAATTTGTGTTGTGATGAGACTTTCAATTGGAGGAGGTACAGATAAAATAGGGGACTATTGTCACTTATACCAATCTACCATAGGGTTCCATGGAAAGCCTGGGTATGTATCACTCATATCCACAGGCGGAAGGGTGAACATCAGAAGAAATAATACGTTACAGCCATGTGAATGGGGTAATTATTTCAGCTTCATATTCAAGTCTGTTTCTGTCATCTATTCTATCATAATTGGAATCTAAAACTTTTCATTGTAAAATAAGTATATCTTGAATTTTTAAAAATTAATATTATGCTTTGCCTAGCTCCCCTAGTTTCTGGTGCTCCCAAAACTCTGACACCTTATAAATCTGATATCTCTCTAAGCTTTATACACATTTTCTTGATGTTCATGGAAAGCCCATCACCTCTGAATAGTTTTCCTGAATCATTCCATAAAGGTAAATTTTTCTTCTTACAATGAATAACTGGTGTTTGATTTTGGGTACACGTTAGACTCTTGTGGAAGATATTTTTAATGTTATCACTAAGTCCACACCAAAGACCAACTAATCCAGAATCCTTGACAGAGGGATTGTGGCATCAGCTCTCCTGGTGACTTTAACATATGGCCAAGGTTGAGATTCACTGTTTTAGAATAATGTCTGTTAACTTATTACTTCATCCCCAAATGAAGGTCATGTGGTTTATTTCCTTCTATTTTGCAAACCCTTTGTGGGCAGGAACTCAATCTGATGTGTAACTCCTAATCGGCCCTCAATAAAGACCTGATGATGAGGTCAAAGACAGGGAGCACTAATAAATGGGATTAATATCTCTTAGAGTCCCAAGGGGTGGCTTCGTCCCTTCAGTCACCAAGAGGACAGAAGTCTACAACTGGCAGGAGTGTTTTCACCAAAACTAGCCCATACTGGCCCACTGATGACAGAGTTCCAATCTCTAAGGAAATAAGTCTTTTTTGTTTATAAACCTCCATTCCACAGAGATATTTTAGGCATTTGAAACTTAGATGTAAAGTAAGGGGAGTTAAGATCAGTTTCTTATACTTAAATTCAAAATACTTATAAAAATTTTAAACAAAGCACCTTTCCAAATATCATAGCATGTTCTTATATTTAGAAAATCAGGACATAAGTTAATTTTTCAGAAACTATAAAATCAACAAAATGTTAACATTAAATTCATTTACATTTGTTTGTAGGTGAATTGAAAACATTTTTTCTCACATAGAGATGTTGACTTTTGTGGTCCTGTCTAACAGTAAATACTGCGCAGGCAGTATTATTTATCTTATATTCCTCTGTAAATACCCCCATCACAACCTGGCCTTATATAAATTGATTGATGCATTAATTTATATTTTTAGAAAATAATTTTTAATGGCCAGAATGCAAATAATTACAATACACACATACTCATGCCCTTCCTTAAAATTAAGATTTGAATGTTGCAATGGCAGTATGGGCAGCTTTTAGAAAAATATGTTCCTTTTGCCTTCAGACATTATAAAACAGTACTAGCTAAAATGCAAATCAGTTTTAGCACACAAACGTACCTTAACAACAGCTGTAGAGGAAGAAATCTTTGACTTGAATTGCTGAGTCATTTCACACATTGATACCAAAGTAAAATATTTCAAAATTGTTCTTACTGAACATTCTGCTATTCCTCCCACATACACAGAAGGGAAAAAGAAATCACTACATAGCCAAATTAAATTCATAGGCATATATACAATCAGAATTCCCTTAGAGAAATATGAACAGAAATTTCTCACTACCTTGGAACATATTTCCTAAAATTAAAAGAGATCTTTCTCTTTTGCTTCAGATATTTGTTTTTTATTTACCTAAAGGGTAAACAGTATATAGGAGGCAAGAAAGGAGGGCAAAGATGAGGTCTATGTGTGCGGTAAAGTCTATAGGTAGTGCTGATACTTATAAATATTTGATTTACACTTTAACTATGCTGTATATTAATTTATTATTAAAAACCTGCATCAGTCCTACCTCCCTCAAAATATAAAAGAAACCAAACACTGTCAGGTGTAGCAAACAAAATGCAAAAAAGAACTCATAACTTCAAAAAGAAAAACAGTGTTTTTCTCACTGAATAAGGCCTTGAAGTTCAAGCAGATAACTTCAGCATATATCATAACTTGCTTTGAATTCATAACTGAGAACTGCAGAAATAGTCTTCTAGGCTTCTCTATTGAGACTTATGAAGTGATCGTCAGAATGTTGCCATGTATTCCTTTTTTTTTTTTTTTTTTTTTTTTTTTTTTTTTTTTTTGTTGGTTTTTCTCTGGTACCGGGAACCGAACTCACGACCTTGCGCTTGCCAGGCAGGCGCTTTTGCCGCTGAGCTAAATCCCCAGCCCCTTGCCATGTATTCCTAATAAATACTTTACATGATCTCCATTGCCTCTGACTTCTCTATTATTTGGGCTAATTATGACCAATATGAAAAGATCAGATTGGGGAGACTAGCAGGGAGCCCTGTGATGACTCAGGGAAAACTTCACAGCAGCACGTACCCTTTTATTTTTGAAGGAGAGAAAAAAATAAAGTTTGAGCTTTTGCAATCATTTCATCTTCTTTTTGCCTGACAAGAATAGTTGATGTCATCTCTGGTCACCCAGGAGTCTTCTACACAGAATGATGATAATGGCAAGGAGAAGAAGCTGACTACTTATGTTTCCTTTGGAAAAGGACCTTTGTTCATCCAAGTTTCTTAAAGCAAAGAAAAGGGGTGACAAATGTTAATGGTGTAGAACTGGCACCACCACTAGTGTTGGTGGATGTATGATGCTCAAGGAAGGGAAGGGGAAATATGATTTTCCGATTCATGGTTTGATCACTGCTGTGATTTGAATCCCTGTCTTCATCCAAAATTCATATATTGAAGCCAAACTCCCACAGTGATGACTTAATATGTGGGGCCTTTGGGAGGTGATTAGCACCCTATAAAAGAGACCTGAGGGAGTCCTTTTGCCATTCCATCATGAGGATTTCCACATTGTAACAGCTAACAATTGAACATTGTTCACTATCTGGTATGTACTCTGTATGCATTCACAGTTAAAGATTAAGTCATTTGAAGCTTACAGGAATGTCAGAAAGGAGATCCACAACTGGTATCAACATTTCTATTTTTATTAATTTTATTTAATTTTATTAGTACATGTTAGCAATTCATGCAGTTTACAATCATCTTGGGAATAGTTAAATATATGTATTACAGCTTATTCTTTTTTAAAAAATAACATTTCTATGTTATAGAGGAGGAAATCTAAACTCGCTAATTTGCTGAAAATCACCAAGTAGGGTGTGGCAGAGCTATTATTCTGAAGAAGACAACCTCGTTCCAGAGACCCAAACTGTACCACTACTTTCTAAAGGATAAATGAGGTAATTAGTTCAGGGATTTCTGAAGAGCGAGAAAAGGAGTAATTTCAAGGCAGCTTCAACAGAATGACAATACCCAGGATATCGAATTTAATGACTTTCTGTTCAACCACCACTTCTTGGAGTCTGACTGTACACTATGTGCTTGACACTGAAATATGTGATTTGATACACTTGAAGACTTTGATTCTAGTACAAGAAACATTTATATTTATAAATTCATTCAGGAACCAAAGAGCCCAGTTTAACCATGTGCTCTGTGAAGTACAAACCCTACTTTCTATAAGCGCTGCAAAGCAGAAGCAATACTATGTGACTGAAGAAATTTAACTAAACGGCATTTTCAAAATTGGATGCTGAGGTAGAAATTCTCGGGGGGAGGGAGTGAAGGCCTTACGTGCCAAGAGTTGGAATTTTCTGTTAATGGTGATCAGAGACTTTAAGGAATAGCCAGGACCATGAAGATCATCAAGGAAAGAGTGAGCATGTGCGGACTGTCTGCAAAAGGGGCAGAGGAGGCAATGGATTTTTGTTTCTGTTTTAAAATAAACTCTAAGAGCAAAAAGATGGTAAAGTGAAAAACTTTTGTGTGATGATCTGACAACCTAAAGGACTGTACCCATTCATCACAAGATGTTGCAAAGCAGTGGTAAAATTAACAGATGCGAGAGGACTTGGGGTCTTCAAAAATGTAGAAAGTGTTAAATTTGTAAATTTACTTGGCCTTTATCTTTCCACTCCATGGGAAAAAATGACCCAGCCATACCGAATGTTTTATAACAGGTACTTTTCCCTGTTAAAAGACAGAAATAACTGTAAACCACTTTGGACATTTGGGGCAGAAAATTCAATTTGAATTGAGCAGGATAATGAATAGATATGGGATATAAAAGCAAAGCTTCCTTTATCAAATTTTATAAAAGGCTGCTGTTCAGTAAGAGTCAGAGAAAACACTGGCCATGCTGGATAGGAAAATTCATTTACATACTGTTCTCACTGACCACGAGCACTAGTGGAGATTTCTGCTCAGCTTGAGCTAATTGCTGAGAAAATATAGAAGCAACACATAGGGTGAGAAGTTACAGGCTGCCTGGTACAGCTCCAGTTTATTCCTATTTTCCTAGAACAAGCATTAACACATTCCCCTTTTATTCTCAAATAGGTCCTTTTACAGGCTTTTAGTTATCTGGTCCATTTGAGCATTAATGTGATGCTTTAAGCAAGCTGCAGTACTTTGGATTTATTTTCTGTGCCTCTCTACCTTCTTCCTACTTCAGTCTCGAGGCTCTACGGTGACAGTTAGGCTGCTCTGCTTTGGTCTTCTTGCATGTGTCTTTCTCTCCCGTGCCTCACAAAATTTGCCATTGACATCCCCCTCCACCTGGAATATTTTCCACTCATGCCATACAGGATGCAGTGTTTTCTAATCAAATTCTACTAATCTTCAGATTCCAAAACAAATGACAGTTTCCTTGAGAAACCCACTGTTAATCTCTGATGAATTCACGATCCTTCTATATTAATATATTCAGAGTACTTTTCAGTTCCCATTTCAAGAATTAAAACTGCTTGCAATTTCACAGGTTTGTGTGAACATTTGTATGATTTTTTTTTGTTAAAGTCAATGCCGCTATTAAAAAGTAAACCTGAAAATTAGACCTTCAGTTTTCTTTTGGTACAATGCTGATTGACACATAACTATTTAAAATATTTTAACAATGCTGGATGTATTAATTAAACACGTTACTATGTAGGTAGGAACTCTTTTTCATTTTTTTTTATTTTAAAAATAAAGGGAGGAAAATATTAACAGACAGTTGACATTTTACAAAATAGTAAAGGAACAGTACAGACAGTACAGAGTTACAAACAGAGTGGTAGGGAATTAACATAGGTAGGAACTCTTAAATGCAAAATGGTAGATGATATTGCCAGTAATTGCAGTAGAAATTAGAAGAAAGGAGACATTAGGATCAGGGGAAAATAAACTGGGAAATTTACAGTAGAGGATTTAAACAATAAATGACTCTACTGTGTTTGATTATGTTGACAGGAAAATGTAAAGGACTACTTTTCTCAGGGAAAAAGATGAATAATGGATAGTGTAAGTGAAAAGTAAGCGACAATCTTATATGCGGAGAATAATTTAGAGATATTAAATTGATTAACCTGAAAAATAAGGTGAAGTAAGGGATGTGTTATGAAGATTGTGTTAATTTTTTTATTTTAAAGAAAATAAAAAAAGAAGAACAGTAGGAAAATGCCAGCAACATAGACAAACACAAAGCAAAGCAACAACAATAAGAATGATACAGAGTTTCAGAACAAAATGGTAGGGATTAATAGTGGTTGTTATATTACATATTTTTATCTTCATCAAAGTTAGTCAGATTACCAGATACAAGAATGCAAGATTAATCAAACCACTGAAGAGAATAAAAAATAAAAACAAAAAAATATAAATGATACAGAGTTTCACCAAACAAGATGATAGGAATTCGCAACGGTTGTTATGTTGCATATTGTTGTCTTCAAATTAGTTGTTTAGATTATCAGATATAAGCATGCAAAATTGGTCAAAAAGATGAAAAAAGCATTAACTGCTCCTTTCAATAAACCGTTAGACATCAGCAGTACAGTCTTCCCAGCGATCTTTCTGTATAACGTGCACATTTTTTCCTTCCTTCTTTCTTTCCTTCTCTCCTTCCTCTCATCCCAGTTGTTTCCTCTTTTGAGTAATTTCTTTCCCTTTCCCAACGTCTATGGTATGTTTTAGATTCCATTTACGCTTTCATGTTCACAGTGCAGGAATGTGTGCTTGAGAAACGTTTGCCGAATTCGGAGAAAGCAAAGTTGGAGACCCAGACCCCCTGGGATGACAGTGTTGACTAGGTGAATAGAAGAGACAGTTCAGAAGAAGAAAACATGGAACACATGTCAAATTGTGTTTAGGTATAAAAATGAGGACACAGCAGTTTGAGGCCACGTGGTTTAGCTTGGTTGTTGGTACAAATTTGGTGTCCTACAGAAATAGGAACACTGAATTTGTCTTCTGGGCAAGAGGATGAAATAGTTCAACCTTGAACAGATTAAATATGAAGAGTATAAAAGACAACAGCAACAGAAAGTCTCTTGTAGGTAATGCCTTAGAAATTGAATCATGAAAGCTCAGGGAGAGATTTCAAGAACAAATTATTTTGGAGCAAGGAGTGGAACAAGAGATTGCTTTTTCAAATAATTTCTGGGGAAAAATTTAGAACTGCAAAGCAAGTTAGATTAGGTCCAACATTGTCAACCAGAAGTTCACAGCAGCAGAATATTAGGAAGCAAGGACAGAAAGGGTTGATAAATAGGCAAAGCAAGGCCTAAGGGGAGGGAAAGGAGCTGAACTGGACTGCAACTACAAGGGGCCACAGGAAGGCTTACCTGAAGCCAAATAGATAAGTGTGCAATCAGTCTCGCCAAGCTGAGGACCACATGAGACACCTGGCTAATAACATCTGATGGATTTCTTGGATGCAAAAGCAGAAAAACAGAATTTATGTTTCTTCTATAGAATGCTTCAATAATGATCATTGTTGGTATTTTTCAGTGGTTTTTGGAACACTTAACCTCAGTTTTGCCAATTATTACAGACTCTAGATCCATTTTCTGGAATTTAAATTGCAAAAATTTTAGAGAATATATGATGATGCTGTCTCTTAAATAATTTCAGTTCATATTGAATATCCTAGTATAACATTATTGCCCTAATTCTTCTTTAAGAGAAATAGCAACAATTTCTAATATAGAGAAGCTTTAAATGATTTTCAAAAATTTCTTCCAGTAGGGTATTAAGAATGGTTACGCTTCAACTACTGATATTCATTTAACCAATATTTATTGTGCATTTACTTTATATGTGACAGAGTACTTTAGTTTTCAAAATATCCTTTGTACAAATCTCCACCTCATTGAATTTCAGGCCGAGAACTTAGCTCATGGCAGGAATGTTGCACAACTCTTTTAAATATTACTTTAAATTTCAGTTGCTGACTTATTCATACTACTCAGTTATAACCTTTCAAAGTTACTGTTTTCTATACTTTTCAACTCTGTAATTATTAGCTTTCTATCCAGTCAATATCAAGGGTTCTTTACTGTTCTCCTGGTAAAAATGAAGGATTTTAAAACCATAGTTAAGGCTATCCTCTGTCTAGGGTGTCTCCTGTATAAAATCTCTCCCTCCAATCAAATATCCTGTTACATGACTACTTATTCTTTCTGGTAGGTTTGTTTATCAATACTTGTAAAAGTTCTGGAACACTCTAACTTTTTCTTCATTTCCATTTTCTTAATTATCTCCATCTGTCTCTAATTTCATGATCACAAAATCAGTTTAGATTGTCACTACCTCAAAGTACAATGAATCAGTAGATTTATTATGAATTTAGTCTTGAATCTTTATTAAATCTCCTATAATATTGGGACTGCAAATCTCTTTTACTGCTACAAAACAAGAATTGAGGAAGATAAGTTCTTAGGCTTCTCCTACCTCAACATCTATTACTTCATGATTTTATATACTATCTATACTTCCCATATGATAATTTTTAGGGAAATTCTCATCTGGATAATTTAATTGATAAAATTACTGTCTTGGGACATTCTTTTAGATTTTGTCTTGAACTTAGTTCTATTTTAGTACTAGTTATCTCAATGTTTCAGTGTCTAAATGTACCTAGGTACTGAACACATATTTATTTGTTTGCTTTATTGCACAATTTTTAAGCAACACAAAGTCCTTCAAATCATTTCAATGACACAAAGTATCTCCAGTCAAAATGTAAATCTTTAAATTTCAGAATCTTAGCTGTAGAAGAAATCTTATAGATTATCTAATAAAATTCTTATTTTTTCATATAAAGATGCTAGCAGTATCTAATAGCTATTTAATAGTCAATTTTTTAGTATCTTTTGTTTCCTTTTTTGTGATTTCATTTTCTTTCAACATTAAAATTACCATGAAAATGAAAGAGCTAATTAATGAAACCAAGGTTTTAGGTGTATAAGTTTTTCCCCTAGTATAACTGAATGAATCTAAAAACTGGAATAATATAGAAGAAGTAGCTGGGAATTCAAAGGTAAAGTCACATTTATGATATCTACATTCCCATATAAATTGTGGATTTTGCATATGTAAGACGGGTGGGATCAGATCAGTACAGAACGAAATGTGTTAAAAGTCAAGGGAGTGGTAACAATAAACAGGAGTTTGGAAAATGATGCCTGTCAGCCTTCCATGTCATGCTCAGTGTCAAAAAGTTTGTGCTTATAAATTTTAAATTAATCTAAACTCCTGATTTATATCAGTACTTTACACCAAAAAAATAAGCAGAAGTTCACTGTCATGAATGGCCTAAACAGTGAACTATCCATCTGAAAAAATAATATTTCTCTTCTTTAGCTACTCATAAGTAAAAAATTTAGTGTCCTTTAAAAAAAAGTAAAAAAAATTAAATGTAATTTTTTTTCTCTAACAGATCTCCATTTTCCACCAACTCTCCTTAATTTTAGTATCTATGTTAACAATAGGAATTGCAATAAAATGAACAGCTCTAGGCTTCTCTTGCTGGACCAAACATCTGACTAAAGAGCAGTGCCTGATCTGAAACTTCTAGAAGCTCTGATTTTCAGACTTCTAAGTATTTTAGTCCTGCATTTTCCCCACCTGCCTATAGATCTCTGACAACAGTGTTTACCGTGGTAACATTAAAGCGCTCTGACATGTAGCGGGTGTTTTCTATCCCATTTTTTCTATAAATCATAAAATAATAGCGAGAGTTTAAATCTCACCTACTGCTGTGAACAAAGCTTTGAAAACTGAATCTGGCTTTGTAAGTATAGTAAGATATTTTAAAGTATAAGTTCTAAAAATTGTTCTTATGTCATTTCCTTAGATTCTTATTGTCTAGCATTGAGACTGTATCTGAAAGGTAGGCAAGAATGTCCAATTTGTCAGGGCAGGGGCCTTGCTGCATACAAGAGGAGTTGGACTATGTCTAGAAAGATAGCTATAGAGCTCCCATTACTCAGTGGCCACCCCTTTAGCACATCAGATAGACTCTAGATTCTTAAAGGAAGAGGAAAGTACCTGTGTGTGATTTTTTTTGCAAATACCTCTTTCTAAATAAGTCATATAGACAGCAAGGCTTTGTGTGTGTGACCAAGTGTATTTGTGTGTGTGTGTACATAGGTACATGTTTTGAGCATTACCAGCTTTACCAACAACACAATGACTACTGTATTCAATTGTGGATTCTTATTTTCAAAAGGTGCAATTATAATGACATTTTTCAGTGTTTTATATATAGTATTCAGTTAGAGGTCAACCTTTCACACACCAGTCATCAGGACAAATGTCACTGTCACATTAAGAAGAAGGATCAAGATAATCCCTTTAAAAGCCCATTGTCCTTTTCCACAGACAGGTTTATCCTGTGGTCAGTGTTCAGTGGAAGGCAGTCTCCTCCTGTCATTTTAGCACTTAAATGACACACATGAAAACAAGCCTCTACAGTCATTGGGCTGGCACCAAGAAAGCTGAAAATGTGATATTAGCTGTTCACAAAAAACATTTGGAAATATCAGCTGCCAAAAGCCTGGAATTCATGGGCCAAGAGAAGTGTTTCAGGAGGAAGTCTGTGTAACCCTGGGAAGTTGAAATTGCTAGTGTAGCCCCTTCCACAGAGAAGGCTGCAGCACGTGAAAGGCGTCATTCCCACCCAATTCATCACCCAGGCAGCACAGCACTTAAAAGTTCTGGCCACTGTATGATGAATGTTTAATGGGGACTGTTTTAATAACTTTCTCATCTCTAGGACAAAATGTTGACACCTACAACTTAAGGGACGGGGGATTTATTTTGGCTCATGGTATCAAGTCATAGTCAGCTGGTTCTAGAAATGGCGTGGCAGAACGGATGGCTGTTCATCACATGGTTGCCAGGAAACAGAATGAGAAGGGAAGAGCCAGGGAAGGAGGTCCTGTCCTCCAGGTCCTGTCTCCAATATATTCTGGCCAGAGCCCACCTGCTCATCGCACATTTAGCTATAATGGCCCCAAGAGCCAATTACCATTTCAAAGCTCTATTCTGAACATGTGAGGTTTTAGAGGACATTCCAGATCTCAACCAAAACATGGGCCAACAGTTTCTAAGTTTATTTCATGGCTATATTACCATAACCACTGTATGAAACATTGATTATTCTAATGTCCTTTCCAATTAATAATATTGAGGTATGGTATGGTTATATAACTACCAGAGTCATACAGGATATAAGAGGCAGTTTTTTTTGCTAGACTACTTTAGAGGTAGTTTTTTTTGCTAGACTTTCTAAACACTGCAGGTATATAGATATAGCAGATTGATGAACAATCATTTATAAAACACTGGTCAAATTTATTTACTTTTATAATGATAACATATTATCATCAGAACTAAAATAATTTACAGAAGATGACAGGTATATTGGGTTCCTTTAAGGTTAAGAAAACTTGGTGACAGTGACACAAAAAATTATTCCAAATGAGAAAATCCTGCCAGCTAACACTTAAAAATTTCTTTCTTGTTTCTGAAGAAGTGTCACGAGGCAGGTTAGGACAGGCAGTACGGGAAAGAGTAAATCGTGGGATATTCCAGGGTAAAATTATTAAATAGGCTGTTGTCATCTGTTCAAGTCCTTTACTTTTATTTCATAGTTTGCCATTCTCCCTATCTAGCTAGGATCTTTCTTGTGTGACTTGTCATCCACTGATAGTTCTCACAATTGGAAATACTTTTAAAATCCCCTTAAAATTTGTCTCTCCTACAATGTCGTAAGCCGAGCTTCTCAATATTAATGTGCATATGAACCCTCTAGGGGCTGCCTTCAGACAGCAAACCCACACCTATAGCTCTGGGTGGGGCCCAGAATCCTGCATATCATATAAGCTCCTGGATGAGATAGGTGTTGTCATTCCATGTGACACACTTTCTGTAGCAAGGCACAGGAGGACCCCTGCTAATTTTGATTTTCTCCAAAGATTTTCTTAACTATTTTTCTTATTTATTTTATTTTTTTATTATGTATTTCTTCCTAGGACATGAACTTCATCAAGACACAAATTCACACCCTTCGTGTTCACAGCCGTATCCACATTGTGTAGGACATTTCTTGGCACACCATAGATGCTCAAGGAGTGAATTTGACAAATTAATGGACCGTCGAAAATAGACCACCGAAACTATAGTTAGAACTAATGGATTAGCTTGAACATCAAGGGTAACATGTATAACAAAATAATCAGCATAAACAAAAGTAAACAGAGTGACTAAAGAGCAGGAAGCAACATGGGAGTTTATTATGGATAAATCCTGCAGATGATACCATTTGTGTGATTCCTTAGCTGGTCCTTGGTTCCTGATGGCAATTTGCAACCTTAATTAATTAATTAGTTTTTATATAACAGGATCTATATTCATTTTACTCTTAGGCTGTTTTAATAACTATGTTCTGTGCTTCAAGTTTTATAAACTGGAAAACAAGGAATATAGAAAATAGAGAACGATGGATGTTTTCAAATTAATTTGATAATTTTATCTTCCTGCATGCTTTCTTTTCCTATTCACTGTTTCGGTCCCAGCCCCCAAGCACTTCCTTTTTAAAATGAAATGTTCTACTGTATGGAAATTGAAATGCTTATATAGCACTAAGGTACTAATATCAGCACTCAGAGCAATAGTTCTTAACACTAGCCAAGAGTTCCTATTTTAAGACATATTTTATTGTGACCAACTCTTCTCAAATGACAGTCATTAATAGAATAAATTGTTTAATGTTCACAAGTATAATGTCTTACATATGATACTAATAGCATAAAATTATTTATAGTAATATAATAGCTTTAGTTGATGAGTACTTATAAACATATAACAGAATTCTGTCCTCAGATATCATTTTTCCCATCCACACTCACGTTCTCTGGGGACTGGTTCTTTCTCAGTTTAGACTTTTTACGTAGGTAGTGCCGCTGATCACATTGAAAGCAACAGCAAAACGATAAATTTCGTTAGAAGTTTGCAGTCTGAGAAAAATTAAAATCTCGCTATTATTAACTCCTCGACGACATACACATTTGACTTTATGTGGTTTTGTGTGAGGGTTCACAGTGTAAGTGAATTGACATTTGTCAACACTCCGCTGCCGCGTGCTCGGAGGGATCCCAGCCTTCTGTCCTTTTGTGCCTCTGAAGACTTCCTCACCTGCAGGCCCGTGATTTGCATACTGGAAAGTTTGCCTCCATCTAGAATGAAAACTTCCTTTTTGTTGTTTTTGATTCATGAAAAGGCCTTTTTCCATTCTTAAAGCTCTCAATCCTTTGCTCTCTCCAAAGTAGCCACATTCTTCTTTTTTTTTTTTTTTTTTTTTTTTTTTTCAGAGATGAACAAGTTTATTATCCAGCGATGGGTACCAAGTACATGATCAAGCACCGACCCTAAGGAGCAGGAGGGGAGACTATTTATATAGTTCTAGTCCTGGATCTAGTGCCGGGTCTGGGGGTGGTGATTAGGTTTTTTTCTGATATGATTTAGTGCAGCTACAGAAATACTGCTACAAAGCATGGGTTTACCTTATGACAAAGGAACGAAGGTGTTTGACATTTTACATAGGGAACAAGTGGTCTTATGACAAAAATATGTAATATAACAACCACTGTTAATTCCTATCACTTTGTTTTGAAACCCTGTATCATTTTTATTGTTTTTGTGTTGTTTTGTTGTCTATGTTGTTGTTATTTTGTTTCTTTTAATTCTCTTTTCTTGTTTTTTTTTGTTGTTGTTTTGTTTTGTTTTTTTGAAACAAGGTCTCACTATGCAGTTCAGACTGGCCTTGAGCTCACTTTGTAGTCCAGGCTGGTCTCGAACTTGCAATGCTTCTCCTGCCACAGCCTCCTGAGTGCTGCAATTACAGGCGTGCACCACCATGCCCGGCTATTATTTTTGAAATAAAAAAAAATTAAAAAAAATCGAGCCAGGTGTGGTGGTGCACACCTGTAGTTATGATATAGAAAAATGAACCAAATAGCACCATTCTTTAAGAAGTGGAGGACTCAGAATTTATAGTCAGTGATATTGTTTCCGTTTCATATGTAAAAAGGAAAAGAAGATCAGTTCTGAAAACACTGGCATGAAAATTTCTCTTGATGATTTCCAAATTTTCCTTCTTTCTCCATGTACCCAATATTTCTAATATATTGAAACTAGATTCAACAAATGAAATCTCCAGCGCTTTCACTTTCCCATTGCCATTAAAAATTAATAAGTTCTGCCCCCTTTTTATTCATTCTATAAATATTTTGTGACTTCCTTTGGAATAAATGTCTTTGCTTAAATTTCACAATTTGAACTCCATTGTAAATGAAAGCACAGGTTCATTTGAGTGGATTTGTCATATCAATAAAGAATTTTTGAATACATCATTAAGAAAAGCCTTTAAAGGCCATCTTTAAAGGGTTAAGGTGCTTGGTGTGGGGTCAAACATCTGTAACCCCAGTGGTAACAGATGGTTGAGGCCGGAGGATCAAACATTCAAGCCCCATCTGAGCAACTCAAGGAGGCTCTGTCCCAAAACAAAAAATAAAAAAATATTGTGGGTACAGCTCAATGGTGGAACATTCCTGGGGTCAGTACTGAAAAATAAACAAATAAAGAAACAAACAATAGCAAATTAATATTGAGGAATCAGTAAAAATATATCAGAGGGAAAGTGAGAGGAAGGAATGGAATACTCAGTGACGACAAACATCACCCAGCGCATAACAAACCAAACTGTCTCATGTTCTAAAAGTAAATATTCCTGAACTTTCCAAAGTCATTTTTCTTTTTGTCTTTAGAATATCACAGACTCTTTATGATCAAAGTGAATATTTAAAGATGTTTTCAGATAAAAATTTTATCTTCTCAATGTCAGTTTCTTCTTTTCATGCATTTTACCTGAATTAGTTTCCTAGCTTATATTACCAGCATTTTAAATTTGTTTACTTGGAGATGAAAGAACCTATAGCGAAGCGATTCCTGATAAGGTGGCAAAGTAAATGTCTTAAACTGTCATTATGCCTAGAAGATTAGATTAAAAACCGACATATTATGCCTTATTTTGGTTGGTAGTTAATGCTCCTAATTTTTTCCTGGTCTCAGATCTCACACAGGGATAAAGCCATTTTTACAAAATTTCCACTCATGATTTTTTCATTCACGATAAGCCTTAGATGCAGTCAAATGAATGCTTCATAATTTTGAAGGTACAGGTAGAAATATGTCACAGTTTTTATTACAAGAAACTTCTATGGTGGGGTGTGTGTGTGTGTGTAGGCATGCATGTATGTAAGCATGTCATCAGACGCATGTGTATTACAAACTCGTGATGAGACAATAGGCAGAAATTCCTTTAGAAGGGCTATTTAAGATGCTTAAGATATTACAGATATAAACTAATTTCTTGGTTACATATAATTATAAAAGTCACTTAAAATGTATGCAAGAAAATTTAGTTTTTAATCTTACCCAATACTTTAAAATTTGAAAGGGAAAGGTACACCCATAATTTAATCAGGAACAGAAACTTTTCTGCAGCATGTGTTACTGTCCTTTCGCAAAGCATTTAATATTTATGATAAAACATTTTAGAAAATTCCTGATAGCCTTCTAAGAAACTATGATCTCTCTGAGGAATATTTCTTCATTCAACTCAATTCAGATTTATGATGAGGTTAATAACATGTGATCAGCTATTTTTAAAAAAGATCAATGAACCTATTTGTCCCTCTTTATCTTCCTTTTTCTTTCTTTCTTTCTTTCTTTCTTTCCTTCCTTCCTTCCTTCCTTCCTTCCTTCCTTCCTTCCTTCCTCTCCCTCCCTCTATATTTTTATTTTCTCTTTTCATTTAATTACAAAATTATTCTACCAAGAAGAAATTGTTAAATTATCTCACTCAGAACACCTTTGTCATGTTTAAACTAGAACTTTGACATGAGCTTGCATGTAATTGATTTGAAGAATTTTTTTAGCAAGTCATTGAATGGTGTCATGGATTTCTGTTTATATGGCTCATGTGAATGCTAATAAACAGTTGACTCATTTTGTTACATGAATTAATAATTTAAAAGTTACTCTCTGAGATGTTAGAAGTCAATATTAGTCATTCATAGAAATATAGAACACCATCCATAAAGTAAATAATCTTTCTTTTAAAAAGATCTATGCAAAATGAAGTCATATGGATGGTTTTGATCATATTCTTCTATCAGAGTAAAAGTAACTTACATTATTTATTAAGTTACAAAGCCTTTAGACTATTATACGTAAATATCACAACTATTTTTATCTTGAGAGTTGGGACTTGAGAAATATATATGCTTCTGGACCATTTCTAGGAGGACTTCAAGACTGTTGCTGAACCATATACAAATACAATCACATTTTGGTTTTGATCATAAATGCTGGCGCTAAACTAGATCATTTACAAAATTAAGAGAAGATAGCTTTAAGTGAGTTTTGGTTAACTTCCAAAATGAGACTATTGTTTCTAAGAAGAGAGAAATCACTGTTGAGAATACTTGAATCAACCTGGCACTGGACTAGAAGGCTACTCATAATTGAGAGGTTAAATGTATTTTGATTTGCAATGTGTATGGAATATGTATTCATAATTGTCATAAGGATGGTAATTACTTGGATCTTTCCACATATTTGTTTTGAGCCAATATAGCTAATACACATTTGGTCCTTGATACAGAGATTTATGCAAAATGTACGCAATATAAGCCCTTTTATCCATAAAATGCTATTTAATATGTCTCAAATTAAATGTATCATGTTAGATATCAGAACACAAGTTCAGCATTTTAGAACTGCACATTTTCAATAGAATTGCAGTATACGAGGTTGCCAATAGATCTCAGAGGAGTTAGGCAAACTACTTTTGTTTTTAAATGCTTGGAAACTAAGGCTCTGAACAAATATATTACAAAAGATGAATGAACACATTTGGCAGACTCATTTTGAATCTCTCAAACTTCTTTTAATTATGTTCTGTCTTCTTACAGAAGTGAATCTCTCATTTCTAAGGTGTTTCTCTGTAGAAAATGAATTAATATGTAAAAGTATAACTCTTTTTTGTTAGAATGTCTTCAGTATTTAAAAAATGTCTAAATAAATCTAAGTTGCTGGTATTCAGTTATGTAAATCTAAACAGTTCTTACCTTTTAAATAATTATTGTAGGTGCTAACTTACTCAGATATATTTAATTAAATGAATACCATCCTCTGCTGAAATGTTGTTCAGATAATTCTAATTAAATAAAATAAAAAGCTGTTTTCCTTTAGGAGTAAATAGTCACAAAGATACATTAGAAATAAAATAGCTCCATATAGCTACTCTTGTCAATCTTGGGAACATGATACCTCTATAAGATTGGGAAAACTCGTTCACTGAAATTATCGTAACACGTTTTCCCTCCTTACACATTCTATTTTTTTTCACACTTCTGTTCTATCATACATTCTTTGTCTTATGTGAAGCAGGTAAATTTTGATTCCTGTTGCCATTCTCCTACCTAGAAATCCGAGGACCTTCCTAAGGGTCCCACATCCTCAAAAAGCGGTATGGGACTGTAAATAGCCCACAGTTTGCACTGTCAAAAATTACATTTTTCCTGTTACATTAGGAATACTATATTTCAATTGATAAAATTAAATAATTGATAAAATTAACATTAGACTCCATAAAATTATCATAAAGTATAAAACTATAAAACCTTTAGTATGGGAGGCTGAAGCAGTAGGATTGCAAGTTTAAGCCAACTCTGGGCAATTTAATGTCTTAGAGAGACCTTGTCTCAAAATTGAAAAAAATAAGTGTGTGTGGGGGAGACTTAGTGAAAACCCTGTTTTCTGTTCCCAGTATCACAGTACAAAACAAAACAAAATGCATTCCTCTAAACAGAAAAGCCCTTTCCGGTTTTTAAATGAATCCAAACATACTGTTCAATTTGTGCTCTTCATCCTATGATACTTTCAAGCTGCAGGGAACCAACAACATTCACAACTGTGTTCTCTTGAACATTCACATCATAGAACAGTGCGTTTCATTTGTCACTACATTTTACTTCTTTTTCCAACATTTAATACATTATTATCTCTACTTCAAGGACCATGGAAGTAAACGCAGAGCCTAAGTACAGGTTCTTCTAACATCTTAAGAATGTTCTTAGGATGCGACAGGGGCAAATCTTGGCAAGGTTTCTATCATGAAATCCCTTCAAATGTCCAATTGCCCCTGCCAAAATCTAGATAAGTAAAAGCAGGACTAGGGTGAGAGAAGAGAAGCTGGGTGGTGCAAGACCAGGTTTGGTTCCTGTTTTAATTTAAAATTGTGGTTCTTGGTTTATTAGGGACTAATTCATTAATTTTGATTTTTTAAAATATTATTTATCTGACTGGGAAGATACCCAGAAGGGGAATATCTGGGTCAAATGGCATCTCCAATTCTAATGTTTTAAGGAATCTCCACATCAATTTCCACAGTGGTTGCACCAGTCTACACCCCCACCAACGATGGAAAAGAGTTCCTTTCTCCCCATATCCCCTCCAGCATTTGTTAGGTTGACTTTTTGATGATAGCCATTGTTTCCAGGGTGAGATGGAATCTCAGCGTTGTTTTAATTTGCATCTCTCGAATGACCAGTGATGTTGAACATTTTTCATATATTTATTTAATATTGTTTGGACAATTAAAGAAATCTTGTACTCTGAGTAACTAAAGATAATAATACTCAATGTATTAACCATTGCTACCCTCCTATCATATTGTTTTGGAATTTTATTTTTTTTCTTTACAATAAAAAATATTATTTATCTTGTTTTATTAACTTCTTCATACCTTAGATTATATGCATGAGATAAATGCCTCACTCAGTGTTACTGTTCCCAAATTTTCTAGGTAACATCTCTATTTCTGGTTATTTAGTACTAGAGAGAGAGAATATGATTCAATATAGAGGAAAGCCATGATGATATTTCATTGTTAGAGTAGTCCAAACTGAAATGCAACCAGCCAATACAAAGTCTGTAATATTTTCTTCTAAATCATTTCTTCTAAATGATAGCAAAATGATTTTTATCTGGCAAATATTTGTGGATATGCCATGAAAATTTTCTTACACAAAAAGCCTCTTGCTGTTTAATGTGCAACAAGTAGTCTGCAATTTTCCTCCTTTTTAAAAATGATATAACATTATAAAAGAATAGATGAAGTTTTTACTTATATACATTAACTAATATCATATATTTCATATGTGACCTAAGACTTTTCCTCTTCATTCTGAGAGGGAGTGGCAAGAAAGTAAGGCAGGCTAATGGTCAGAATGACAGTGTTACAGGGGCCTATGAAGGAGAAATCAGGGCCTTTATTTAAAAACTTCAAAATGGGAAAAAGAAGAACATGAACACTTTGGTTAGATTTGTTCTTTAACCTTTCATATCTTAAGCAAGATTGTTTAAGCTTCCTGTTTCTTTTAAAAGAGAAACAGGGGTTCTCTTCATGATTACCTTAATCATTTGCCTGTTTTAAAAAGAGATACCATTTGTACAGATGAAAATAATTACAATTGCTGAAGAAGTCACTGTTTTCAAATGACAGCAGCAGGTATATATGATCTTGCTTACAGCTACAAATCTTTAAGAGAAAATCTGCAACCTATTCCCAGAAAAAAAATGGAACAAAATTATGGACTTGAGCTACAACTTGGTACTGCAGCTAATCACACTTAAAATTTTGACTATTTATTTCAGGAATCAAACTATCTCAGCATCCAGTTATTCTACAAGTACATCTTGTAATGGTATAACATGAGTAATTTTTTAAACAAGCGTAACATGTAATAAAATTTCACTAACTGTAGTGTGTATAAACAAAATCACATGTGAGTTTCATGGGACATCTATAAAGATAGAAATAAAAGGGACAGAAATCTTCTTTATCCAGCTCAATATTTAAGTAATGCTTATTTAAATAATATTTAAATAAGTGAGGTCCATAGCAGCAAACATAGTGTAATTGTGAAATATAAAAACCTAAGATGAAAAAAGTATGCATTGGGATTTTTGAAAATAATACTGAGAAATTATTAACTGTAGTTTAGCAAACTAACATATCTATTCTCACAATTACCAGTCTGTGTGTACATGTGGCAAAAGCACCTAGAAGCTCTCTATCTAAAATAAACTACCATTACCTACAGTCGTGGTGTTGTACCTTAGCTCTCTAAACTTGTTCATCCTTCCTATTTGCAACTTTCAATCCTTTGACCTACATCATCCCACTTCCTATCAACTACCGTCACCCCTGGTAAGCATTATTCTGTTTAAAAGGAAGACATAGAGGAAAAGGGGGTAATTTATTTTTAGTATCTACAACTCTAATTGGACAATTTTGGATCCACATGGTTTCCAGTTACGGCTTATGTCTAGATGTCCCCCCAAAACCTCTGCAGTCATAGGTGGGGCTTTTGCAGAGTTGACTGAATCTAGAATGCGTGACTCTGGGATTGATTCACAGCACAATGCTAAGATTAAGGGCACTAGCGTTAAGGGTGTGAATGCTACCTGCTCTCAGGGCGGGTAGCCTGGATAAGATGTAGGGGACAGAAAGAGCCTTGTCACTTGTTGATCGCTTCCTTGATTTTGCTGTCTTCTGACTGTTAAGAACTGTTCCTCCTCTCTGATGCTCCTCTGCCATACCACCCTGCCTCACAGACAGCCACCTGCAGACTAAGACCTCTGGAAACTGTGAGCTAAATCAACTTTTCGTCCCTTAAAAAAATAAAAATAATACTGAAAGGTAATAGATATGACTTATACTTTAATGTATAAGTAATTCAGGTTTTGAAATAATAAAAGATTCAATTCATCATGTTGTTTAAATTTCCCAAGTCCTCTCTGTAGGAATTATTGGAACAACATGTTTGTGTACTTTGCATGTGCTGCAAATACTATGCTCATTTAAGCTAAATTGGAAAAAAAAATCTTTTAAAAGTGGAACAGCATGCATCAGGGAATTGTTTGTCTATGGAAGGGTCACACTGACCTGGAGCTCGGCTGCAGAGCTGATGCAGAGACTCTGTTGCCAAGCCCACTATTTAGCCGCATTGTTTCCAGGAATGCTTCACTATCTGTCCTCATTTTGATAAAACTCTGTTTCAGGCGTATATATCTGATTGAAAACCCTTTTGTGTGAGGAGTTTCTCTATTCTTTTTTTTTTTTTTGTACCAGGAACCTAACTCACGACCTCATGCTTGCCAGGCAGGCGCTTGTGCCACTGAGCTATATCCCCAGCCCTGTGTAAGGAGATTCTATCACTGCTCATACCCTTTGTAAAACCCAAATGCTGCACAAGAATAGGTTAGCATATGAAAATTACACAAAAATTGTATCACTCTCATACTCAATAACACAAAAATGGCTGTGATTTGAAAGTGGACTGGAACTGCATCGAAGGGGGTACAATTGTAGAATAATTGGAAATTGAAATGAAAAAATGAATTCAAATGTTACTGTACAAAAGAGGGAAAACAAAAGTTGGGAAATCCACATTCCACTTAAATTTCTTCAGTTCTATGATTATAAAATATCTATAATTAACTTTATGATGATTCCCATGTATAAGCGCCCTTGGAAATCATTTGATGTAATGACAGACAGACAGAGACAAATCTGTTCTCATTGATAAAACAAATCATTTGATTAGAGTACACTGATAAAATAAAATATGCATGGCTTGAGTTTATTTTCTGTTGAATTTATTAATAATCTTTATATATATTTATATATGTATGGCTTTGAGCAAAAACAAAAGAAATATTCTAACTCATCCCTGATCATACAGCTGTTAGAAGAATTGGCTACCTTCCCAGCAGCAAAAAGACCAATGTTTTCAATAATACATTTCTTTCTGTACAATTAAAATTCCAACCTTATGGGCTTACCTATGTACAGAGAAGTGTGGTCACTTTCAACTAGCAATGAACATTTATATTACAGAAATGTGAGTCAGTTTTTTAATCTAAGTATATACACATTCATACATATATGTATATAATTTACCCTGTACCATTTTATTAGATTAACATATAAACCTTAGGTTTTTTTCCCCATTCTATTACAAAGTGAATAAAAATTTTATGGTTGCACTGAAAGACCATGCGATTCAATTTTGCTTATGTTTCCCAATAGTGCTCAAAATAAAAAATCAGAAATTTATATATATATATATACATATAAAAATATTTCACTACCAAACCCATTAATCCTATCAAATGTAAACCTTTAACAATTTAAAGGATTGATGCATGATCTTAATAAATTGAAGTTAATTCTCTATCTTAATAAAATAAACGGGTTTTGTACTGATATGTAAATGGTCTTGCAGCTTTCCCATAGGGTCTAGGTAGACAGAACAATCTTGTTTGAACACCATTCCTGACATGTCATCATTTGTCACCAGCAGGCTAATGACAATAGTACATTGACTATCATTATTGATTACCTCCACACAACTTGGGATCTGTTAGAACTGAAACATAATAACTCATTTGGTATTTTATTACATCCATAAAGGCAGAGCAGGCAGCATGGATCCCTTTAGAGTTTCTGTTTTCTTTTGGTTCTGTCCTTGAGCCTATCTGGAGGCCCGGCAATGTGTCATCTTTGTTAATTTCTTCTTAAATATGTTGTCAGTGTCAGAGATCCTGAAGACCTCCACTTCAGGACATTTTCTCAACTGGGGTTATTTACACAGAAGTTGGATACTAGGAATCTTCCCACTGTGTTGCAGTCATCTACTACAGTTGTGGGATGTATTGAGGCACAAATAATTACTAAGGGGCTTCTTAGGGAAGAGGCAGATGCTCAGAGATCATGGAAAGAATTAAAACAAAAGAACAAATAAATAGTGCTCACAGACATTCAACTTTACCTTTGCTTTGTCACCACATCCATACTATTTTCAGCACATTTAAAATAACAGACTTCCTATCTAAGATCTACGTTACTCACCACATTCCTTAGTGTGCACTAACCACATTCAGCAAAATGTGCGGTCCCAGGCAGACATGAAGATATATTGTTGTGTTTATTTCTTTAAATTAACACTACAGTACATTACTAACTATAATGAGGACGCAGAACACGTATGCTATTCAAAATCAAGCCACGGTTTACAAATAATTATGTAAATAATGATAATAGCCATAATATTAAATGAAAGTGAAAACCTCACTTCTAGACTTAAGTCAGAGATCCAAGTCAGCCTCATAAGAATTTTAAGATAGGCAATTAATAAATTGTTATACTTTTCTAGAAATGAGAAAAACTGTAAGCCTTCCTTTACAGTGACTGATTTGAACCTATTTTTTCCCCAGAAAGCATGCAGGGACTATTTTAGGATGCTTGATTATGGCAATAAGGAAGAAAAGTAATGATTTTTGGTGTAATACAAGCAACTTGTAGATTCGAGCATACAATTTTGCATAAAACATTGGCAGATTAAAATAATATTGTAGGTGTCAAGCCATTGCATTACATTTGAGTAATTGTCACAATTAGGTTTTATAAAATTTAAAACTCTAAGTTTTGAAGTGAACAAATAAAACTAAATTCTTAAACAGTGACTTTTACCTTCATACAACACAGAATAGCTATTTTTATTTGGGCTGAGTAAAGTATTTACAGCTAACATTGATTGAGTCTTGGTAGCAGTCTGACAACACATGAAGACAAATATCCCTCAGTTTTCTAAAAGATCAATGAATGTGTTTGAGGTTAAAGATATTCTTGATATGACAATGCTAGTCTCCTACAGTGGCCAAGCATGTAGTGTGTTTTTTATCTAATTTAAAATTGAAAGCACCAAAATACAATTTTATCTATAAAATGGGGTTTGCTATGTAGTACTCTATGATTGATGACTAATAATTCAAATGCAAGACACAGCTAACGAAAGTTTTGACTGGTGCTATTCCAGAGCTCATTTAAGATACCTTTTTAAAATCAGAATTTTGTTCCCATTGAATCCAAGAACTCTTTATAAAACAGAGAAATACGTATATCAAAGGAATTAAGTAAAAGTAGATTAGAAATAAATAATCTTACAACAACATTTCAAATCCTTTAATAATTAAAAGAACGGAAAACATATAACACTGAATGCTAAACAGGTCTTTTCAACTTCTCGTGGGAATTTAGATATATATATATATATATTTAATAGTATATGCATATATGTTTTTACATTTTACATGTAGGCCAGAGCTGTCTAAAATATCTCTTCATAGTAGGCTATAAGGATCTATCAGGAGATAGAATAAAATAAGATCTGAGAATATTCTCAGTTTACTAGAGTAATTCTTTCTGCTTTGACAATCAGCAGGGATCATAAATTTGAAGCAAATCGTGGCTTTTCTGCATCTGGGTCTGTGTTTAAGACTGAGGAAGCCTCTCTCTGCAGGGCGGGGGCTGGGGGCGGGGGTGCGGGCGGGACCCCTCGGGTGGGCGGAATAGCCCCCGACGACATCTGTCTGAAGAGCGTGACTCGCTGCGGGACGGTGCTCCTGCCCCCTGCCTGCAGGCCCGTACCGTGGACAGCCGTCACGGGCTGAGGGATGGAGGCCAGAGACTCGCCCACGGTGGGATGAGGTCTGGAGATCAGCGTGGACACCTCGTGGGGCAGCGAGGGCTGCGAGGCCGAGAGGGGCCTGACCTCGCGGCTCAGGCTGGTGTTGTGCAGCGCCTGCGTGCTCTTGTGCACTTCGTTCTTCGGAGTGGAGCTGCCTGGGGTCTGCGGCTGCTGGGGCTGCGGCTGAGTCTGGGGTGCCTGGGACTGCTGAGCCTGTTGCTGCATGAGTGACAGCTGCGAGGCAGTGGGGGAGGCGTAGTGGAAAGTTCGCGTGGCCAGCGGGCTCTGCACTGGAGGGCTGCAGACCGCAGTGGTGTAGGAGCAGGGCGACAGGACGGCGGAGGGCTGCGGCGTCTGTGTGCTGGGGCTGGGGGAATGCAGGTTGCTATGAGACAGACTGGTCGCTGTGTACACCGGCGGGGACTGCGTCCTCATGCGCGAGGTTGGAGTGGCGGCGGAAGATGTGGAATTCAGGGTCGTCATTTGAGGATAATTGATTGGAGCGATTGCCTGCACCATCTCCCTGTCGTGCTTCACAATCTGCTTCAGGATCTCATTCTCCTGGTTATTGAAAACACCAGTGTTCAGATCCTTTTGGAACTTTTGCAGAAGAATGGAGTTTTTCTTCCCTGTCAGAGGGAAAAAAAATTGCAGGCACTTAGAAAGGCCACACACCGCTGATGACGACACCACGTGCTAGTGGCTCCATCAAACAGAAGTATGTCAGCGGTTTGCCCAGGGGCAGCCAAGCCAAGAACTCATTTTTGGACCCCAATAGCAATAAAGCTTGTGCCTCCTCTTGCAGCTTCCTGTATCTGCCTGGTAAATCTTATCTCCTACTCGACCCGAATTGAATGCCTATAAGATGACCAATGCCACTTTACAGAAGAAATGGAAATATGTAACATCAGGGCAATCTTGAAAAGTAAGAGAGGAAGGGGCTTTCGGATCAGATTTGAATTTCAATCTGCCTTTCAAAGGAAGACTTCTGGGGAAACGTGAGCTAATGTTAAGCACTTGCTCTGTGCCAGGTAATCCATAAAAGGCTTTCATAGTGGATTACTTGACCTAATATCTTCATGCCCGTGAGGTAGGTGTGTTTATCAACCCACCCTGACTAGAAAGCAGATCTGGGCATGGGAAGAGTCAGAACAA
The DNA here is from genome assembly GCF_000276665.1 of Chinchilla lanigera. Classification (NCBI taxonomy): domain Eukaryota; kingdom Metazoa; phylum Chordata; class Mammalia; order Rodentia; family Chinchillidae; genus Chinchilla; species Chinchilla lanigera. The sequence goes on along the minus strand of NW_004955446.1, from coordinate 17,453,803 downwards.
TGTGCAGAAAGCTTTGCTAGGTAAACTAGAGGGCAAGGAAGGCTGCGGAGAAAAGGTGCTTGTGTGCCCTTGTTATGCGTAAGGGCGCACATGTGGGTCATCTGGGCCTTGCTAAAAGTGCCTCCTCCTCTTGGGCTTGACTCCAGTTGCTGAATTGGACGTTGTATTTTACTACACTCCCAAGTAATTTCCACCTGCAAGTTTGAGTAACATTCTATTTGGGTCTTGTCACTCGCCAGTGTCCAATGGCAGTGATTCTAACTGCTCATTTCTCTCACGTGATCTGCAGAGTTTTACAACATAAACAAAAAATGTGCATTCATACTCTACAAATTTAATGTGAATAATCAGACAAAGGGTCCAGATTTCAGTTTTTGAAAAACAAATTTCCCCAGGGCATCCTTGTGTGCATCCAGGTTGAGAATCCCTTCAGGATCATTCCTCTTCTAAACCATCATTGTGAGGGCCAAGGGCACACAGCACGGCGGGCTTTTAGAACTCTCTGGACTGAAATAAGCATTAGCTCTTCCTCCTGCCAGCGTTTCTGGAGTGGTTTGCAATAACCAGATTCACTGGCAGGAAAAAAAACTAGAATCAATAGTGAAAGAAGGGAAAGGCAGTGCCCTCAGTGATGCAAAAATACCCAAGTGAATACAGTAACTGAAAAGCGAAATCAATTTGCTATATTATTAAGATACTATATGGAAAATAACAAAGTATGTATTTATGTATATTTTTTTCAAAATTGAAAAACATGCTATAATTTTCTTGATTGAAGAGAAAAACATTTTAAATTATTGCCAAAGTAGTTACTCTCTTTTGTTAAAAATTGTCCTAGTTTCCCAAAGTAAAAGCTCCTATACTAGTAATACATATGAATATTTATTCAGGGTATCCCTTTAACTAACTACAGCATACATTTATAAGCAGTGGCTTTATAATTCTGAAAATGATAATGTTTCTTTTTAAGCATGTGAATAATCTACATATTTACAATCTTGGAAAGAATTACTATGCCTTTGTTTTTTTTCTTTTTTGTCTTTTTGAGACAGGGTCTTGTTGTGCAGTTCAGGCCTGCTGTGAGCTCACTTTGTAGCCCAGGCTGGTCTCCAACTCGCAACAATCCTCCTGTCAGCCTCCTGAGTGTTGGGATTACAGGCATGCGCCACCACGCCCAGCTATGACTTTCAAAGTACTGTTATGAGTTCATAAAGGTCAAAGTACAGATAACTGGTGCTTGATAGCAATTTTATTTCCTATATAACTGATTGCAAACCACTTCAAACAAAACTGCAATAATTTAGATGCAAGTGAGGCTGTATCAATTAACAGAAATTCTTTTCTGAAGCAAACTAAAGTTTATGCTTTGTCTAAATGTGTCTTTTCATTTAGGAAAAACCTCATATATTAAGGAACCAGTCTCTATGTCTAATATAAAATCCTACCACAAAAGGGAGCTTTCACTACTTACTTCCTTTATTGTTACTGCTCTCTGGCATGACTGTGTTCTGTTCTCTAATGTTCTCTAACCTGTTGGTATGAATTTCTAATACGTTTGCTACATCTGCTGATATGTTCAAATACTACCTTTATTCATTTTCATGTAATTTTAGACCCTCACCTAGTCTACCGTTCTATAATATAGAGGGAAAGGGAGACACCAAGTGCAAAAACAACAACAACAAAAAGATGACATCAGTCTGCATTCTTACCTCCAATAAGAAGGAAGCAGTGGCGATAGCTTGCGTTTACATCTAACTGTTCCCAGTCCCATCTCCTCTGAGACCACTTGTGCTTCCCTCCCTCCCTCCCTTTCTTCAACTCATATTCATTGTGTACCAGGTACTGCAAATGTAATGGTGAGTTAGGCGTGATCTCTCCACTTGTGAACTTTAGCATCTCTTAGAATAATTACTGTGCTGGTGAAGCTTCAGAGGCTATAGGAGAACGTATGCAGGAAGCCCAGCCTGTGGGGTGTTGAGAAGTCAGTGAAGTTTCCACAGTGAAGTGATGTCTAGAACTGGGTTACGAAGGCTGAGGACTAAGCTGGCAAAGGGGGTAAAGTAGGAGGGAGGTAGGTTTGGAAAATGACTGTATACCTTTTTATGACATATCAGAATGCTCCCGCATATCTAAGGAAGTTAATAGCAAGCCAATCTGATCTAACTTTACTATGCAATTATGTAAATCTTTAAACTAGCATAACTAATCTGGTCTAATTTATGAACATATATTTTTATTGGGTAGCAGAAAAGACTTTAAATGTGTTGATGTTTGCAAAGTAAAACATCTATGTAGGGCACTTCTATCAAGGCCTTTTCTGCTTGAGTCTGTATTACAAACATTTCAGTAACTATCTGCTGAGACAAATTTAAATACAAAAATTTTCAATTTTAATGTACAGAAAAATATAAAGTTGGCCCTTACAAAAAAAAAGAGAATCTTGTGATAAAATTTGGTTTGTAATGTAGACTCATACTATTGTACTTTAGTTCTAAAATAATGTTATCTAGAATTTGTGTCATTCTCTTTACCTGAAGGTTCAGACTGTTGTGGTATCTCTTGGGAAATCAGATTGTGTAGCTAGTAAAAACAGACAGGAGTAAATAAATTGGGCATACTTATAAAGGATAGACAGGATCTCAGATTTCCCTAAAATACGACTACGGCTAATTGCTATTTCTACACAAATTAATAAGCAAGCTACGAGTGAGCATTTGGGATTTAGGATTGAAAACTGATATTGCTCCACTAGACTAAAACTAAATTGTTCATGAATAAGGTATAAACTGAAAAGTACCTATGCGATCTAGTCGGTCGATGGCAACTGTCTCAAAGGCTCTCCTCATCATTGGATATTCTTCCAGGACCTCGTTGAAATTGTCCACAGAAAGGGAATAAAGACGACAGTATGTATCAGCTCGAACGCTGGCAGTGCGGCGACCCTTGGTCAGTAGGCAAATTTCTGTAAAAATAAGAAAGAATGATTTGTTAGCTCATTATCTTTCACAAGGTTATTAACTCCTCCTGCGATTAAAAAGAAAAGGCCCCATGGCATGTGAAACCAATAGTCAGCAGGGTCTTATATTGTATCAGGAAATTCTTTCTGACAATTAAAAGTGTTGGGGTTATTAACGTCAACTGAAAAATAATACTCTTTTTGAAACAATTAACGCTTTTGGTTTAAATAGAAGATTTATTTGTCCTTGAACCTGTATTCCAATCACCCTTAAATAAGAACAGCTATAAAGATGCAGAAAAGGAAATTTTTAAAAATCCAAATAAAACTGAAAAAAAGAAAAGGAAACCAAAGTTATGAATTCTGGGAGGCAGAAACAGATGGTCTGAGATGGACATAAATGGAAGTGAGCCCAAACATTTTCTTAGTAAGCCCTGTGATCAAACAAAACTGGACTAGAGTTCAGATGAGTATTACAAGATACATTAGTGTACTAGTGTACTGCACATATTTCCAATGAGATAAGGAAAACAGTTATCTTAAGAAGAAAAAAAAATGTAAGTTTTCTGTTGAAGTATCTTCTAAGAATTTTTTGTTGAAATTTAGATTCTAAAGATATTTGGATTTTCTTGTTTGCCAGCTAAATTTATCTACAAGAGATAATTTTCCTTTTGGTTTTATAAATTTCATGAACTAAATCAAATGCCTGTAGACTTTGATTTTTAAATGAGGAAACAATTTTATAAAGTTATCTCTAAAATACTCAACTTGAAAAGGGAAGTGGTAGAAGTATTTCTAAAATTTAAGTCTCCTAATGAAAGGAAATGTAGCAAAATAGTGGTTAAATATCTAAATTCACACTCTTCTGAACATACTTAAATTCTGTTCATGATAGCACTGTGAGGTTATGATGCTTCAGACTTTATATAATTAATGTTGAGGCTGGAAACATTATAACTACTGAAAATTATAACTACTTTTGTATTACTTATGTTTTGGCAGTTTAAAAAGTTTAATTTAAAAGAAGATCTTATTTAAATGCAATCTTGTAAGAAAAATAATACAAATACACAATCTCTGGGAATATTTAAAGGCATTTGAACCAATCTGGGAAAATAGGTAGGACTTTCGGAAATGCCACCTAAATCCCTAATATTAGTTTCCATGTTAGTAAATATGTGGTAACTTAATACATGATATTTTGGAGTGTTTATGTTTGTGTATATGTGTAAGTGTGTGTCTGTACATGTGTGTGTGTTTGGTGTTTGTGCAAGAAGACCAATCTATATTGGGCAATATTTAAGCAAATTACCATACCATGTAATTTGTCTGATACTCCTGACACCATAACTACTTAGAACTACTTCAAAATTAAATTCCAGTGTAACTGAGATATTTGTCGAATTATACAATAAAGACATATAAAATATCTATACCTTTCAACCAAGAAATTTTACTTCATAATGTATGGATGTAGTATGTAATTAGGATGCTTAAGCAGTGATATAAATTACACATTTATTTATACATGTAAAAATTTTGCAATGACCTAAATGTATGATAAGTCAAGAATTATAATCAAGTATATGGCTTCTGGATGTACCGTATGCAGTTATTATAAATGTAAAGTTTAAAGTCTATGTGGTTACAGCAGAAGGATATGAAAACAAATGAGAAAAGCAGGCGACAAGATTACAATTTTATTTATTTTTAATTGCTCCACATGTAAAATTTTTAGTTTTGCACATGCATAATTTTTATTTTGAAAACTTATTTTAAGAAAATTATCTAAATGAATAGAATAAAAAAAAGATTATACAGGAACATAAACATGTTTACAATGATTATAGTAGTAGAAATTTCCTCAAATTTACATTACATTCTTTACAATATGTCTTATTTGGCTCTTTAGAGTTTTTCATTTCCAAATGCCTTTCATTTTTCTCCATTTGTTGCTTTATCATTGTGGCCTTCTCACTCCTGCTGTTCCCCCTCTCTGGGGAGGGGACAAAGATATCCTTTTTTTATCCTAATAGGCATTAAGAGTTATGAGTGTCAAGGATAGATACCTGCTATGTGTGATGGATGATTGACCCTGGGAGTTTGAGTAAGAGAAGCTTAACTAATTCAGCTCAGCAATTCCACACCCTCGGGTGGGGAGAGTAGCTCATCACCTGGATGGTAAAAAGGGGAAATGAGGAAGAACGGATCCACTTCTGTTTCTTCAGAGGAGCTGCAGTCTACACCCCCACCTTGGGCGTCATCTCCTGGGTTCTAGAACAGACTAATTAGCTTCAGCACAGATCCTTTGGGCTTCAGGCATAGATTCTTCTTTTTTTGTACAGGGAATCGAACTCATGACCGAGAGTTTGCCAGGCAGGAACTGTGCTGCTGTGCTATATCAGCAGCTTCAGGTGTAGACTCTCAAGCCTGCCATCCCAGACCCATTGGCCTAATGACACGGACTCACACAGGACACTGAAGTGAGTTCTGGGCCACTCACTGAATGTTTCGGTATCCAGTGTGCAGACGCCCTCTGCACGCTTCCTCAAATGACTCTGCTGGTAGCCACTGGAAGCCAGTCTTGTAATTTCTCATATATTTGTATATCTTGTGTTATATCTGTTTTTGTAGCAAACACTGGCATACTATGACACGGAAAAACTGCAATAATGTTCATTGAAAGAAGCAAGGCATGAGAGTTCACATGTTGTATTACTCCATTTATATAAATATGCAGGAAGATTAAGTCTATAGACACAGGTAGCACACTTGTGCTTTCGAGAGCAGGGAATAGTGAGCATTTTAACGATATTAATTTTTTCAATCATGAACATGGGAGGTCTTTCCACTTTGTGTGTGTGCATGTGTCACCTTCAATAAATTTCACCAGAGTTTTGTTATTTTTATTTTAGAGGTCTTTCAGTACCTGGTTAACTCTATTCCTAGGTATTTCATTTACTCACTCTCATAGCTTTCATTTCCTTTTCAGCAGTACCAGTATTAGTATATAAAAACTGAGTGATTTTTATTTGTTGATTTTATAACCTGCCATTCCTGAATTTTTTTGCAGCTCTTATAGAATTTTGATGACATTCTCTTCAATATATAGTGCTGAAAAAATGGGATATTCATATACACAAGACTGAAAATTGAATGCCGTCTCTCATGCTATATACACATAAATTCAAACTAGATCAAATACCCAAAAGCAAGCTATGAAACTAGTACAAAAAAATAGGAAAATACTTAAAATATTGGCGTGGGCAAGAATTTTTAGACAAGACCACAAATGTATAGGCAAAAAATCAAAGAAAGACAATGTGATTACATCAAACTAAGAAGCTTCTTCCAGCAAAGGAAACAAATGATGAACTTCAAATTGAGAAAAAAAACATTCAAACTATGATTTGACAAAGGATTCAAACAAAGTATCCAGAAAGTATGAGGACTCAAAAGATTAATAACAGCTACATGAAACAATTTCAATTTAAAATGAACAAATGATATGAACAGGTTTTCTCTAAAGAATAAATTCAAATGGCCAACAAATTTATGAATATGTGTTCCACATCATTAGCTGTCAGGGAAATGCAAATTCAAGCCACTGTGAGGTATCCTCTCACTCCAGTTGGAATGGCTATTACCAAAAATATTGAAGACAAATGTTGAGGAGGACGTTGAGGAAAGAGAACAAACACCTGTACACCGTTGATGGGAATGTAAATTAGTACAATGATTCTGGAAAACATTATAAGAGTCTCCTCAAAAAATTAAAAACAGATCTAACATATAAGCCAGCAATCCCACTGCAAGGCATATGTACAAAGGAAATGAATTCAGTATGCTGAAGAGATGTATGTACTTCCAAGTTCACTACAGGACTCGTTTTTTTTTTTTTTCTTCACAATAACCAAGAGATGGGAAGCAAGCTAAGTATACATCAACTGACACAGAAAATGTGGAAATATAGAAATGGAATGCTGCTCAGTCAAGAAAAATAAGAAATCCTGTCATTCAAGCCAAGAAGGTGGGACTGGTTATAATAATGTTATATGAAATAATCCAAACATAGAAGGGTGAGTGCCTCATGGTCTCACTCATATGTGGAATCTAAAAAAGTTAAACTCATTGATGTTAGGAGCAGATTAAAAACCTAATGTGGGGCAAGATTAATCAATGGGTACTAAAAGATTCTTAGGACTAAGAAGTTTTGATGAGTATTGCTCAGCAGTGTGACTATAAATCACAATAATGCACTCTACATTTCAAAAAGCTGGAAGAAAGGATTTTTTTTTTTGTTTTGTTTTTGTTTTTCTCCAGTACCAGGAACCGAACTCACGACCTTGCACTTGCCAGGCAGGCACTTTGCCGCTGAGCTAAATCCCCAGCCCCTAAGAAAGGATTTTGATCGCTTTCATCATAAAGAAATGATAACTGTCTGAGAAGATAGATATGTTTAGCCAATCTCATGTATTACACAATGTGTACTTGTATGGCGACATCATATGGTACCACACTGATATGCATATTTTTTATTTTTATGTGTTAGTTAAGGGATCCAGGAGACTGAGGGTGAGAGGAGAGAAAAAGAAGGGGAACTAGGGTCGGAGGATGACAGGGAAAAAAATGAGGAAAGAAGGAAAAAATGGAAAGGAAATAAGGCGGCGAAGAAGGCTTGAAGAGAAAGGAAGGGAATGGGAAAAAGGAATCTAGATATATCCTGCTCAGGTACAAATTCTCTATGATGAAGGTGATCAGTATGCATTTCTAAAATGTACCAATAAACTTAATTAAAATAACAGCAAAAAAATAAGATATACTATGTATAGATACCAAATATCCACAATGAATTTAAACTTTTTTATTATAAATACAAGTGAATCTACTGTTCATACAAGAGCTGGTTTCATGAGTTGAATTTCTAGACTCAGGGTGAATGAAGCAAGTGCTTCTCCATGAATTGATTTTCTCATAACATTAACTTACACTGGAAATAACTTATGGAATAAACACAGGCCTATATTAGGTGCTATAGACTTTAGATATATTTACTCTATCTGTGTCTCTGAATATCTGTGTATATTTGTGTGTGTCTTTTTGCATAAAGGACAGAGACAGAAAAACCAATTTAAGTATCTATAGATCATCTTATCTTTAAATCCCTAGCAATTATGCATATGGTAGTTTATAATTTTTTCTTTAAAAATATTTGTACACTTAATTTTTGTCCTTATAGTACCTGCAACATTGAGTTTTGAGCCCAGACAAAATTATTTGAACATGCTTATGAATATGTAAATTTTGATGTGTGAAACCAAGTTCCATACAAGTTCTATTCTTAAGTTCTGGATAATATAATAATGGTTCCCTTGCTAGTTCTTTCTTTTTTGTAATAAAATTTATCAAATAGCTTTTGTACCTTCTTAAAGCAACAAAACATAGTCTAAGATTTTTGGACAATATCTATAATGAAGAGAATATCTACAAGATTGGGTAATGTTTTCTTCAATATTGATATATCCTCACTTATCAGGTAAATAATAACTTGTTTTTGGCTGCTCAAGTTTAATTCATAAAGAATATAAAATTAAATAAAAGTGAAGTAAAACAGAACTCCTAAAAATAAGCGAACTATAGCTGATAGGTGTAAGCTCCTTATAGAATATGTTTGTGTATAGTTTAGAACCTGTTTATTATTCCAAAATCTCTGCTTATTTTTGAATTTGCACACTCCCTGAAAACTGAACTCAGAATTTCCTAGTTATATACTCAAGCCTTAAAAATATTAGTGTAAATTTATATCATTAGAGAGTCTTTTACCTGGACGTTATATATTATAATCTACCATTTTTTTATTAAAATCATATGAACAAATAACGGGGACTTGACATATTCAATTTAATTTGATAGACTTTTTCTGGTTTTCTTTATAGGGTATTTATGAAATGGCTTGCAATTTATTATACTTGGCTATGGTAAAAACTTGTCAGTAATCTATCCTGTCACACACACATTCAAAAACTATGTTTCCAATTTCAATGTCTGGAAAAGCATGGCCAGGGGCATTAGATGTGGCCCAGCATGTTGTATGTCTACTCAGTAATCTTAAGGGTATGAGATGGTTCATCAGCCCGATGCTATTTTTGCCAACATTCACTAATCCTGATTATAAACATTTAAGTCCACCTGACATTACTATATAAGCAGTCATTTTATAAGGCAGGCCAAGTGGCTTCAAGCATTTTGCAGAGGTCAGAAATATTTCCCTGCCCTCTAAAATAGCTTGACACTGAGTGACAACGAGTTAATCAGGAACTCAGGATAGAAATTTCTGAAGTACCGTGTTTAGCCTGAGTTTCAGGAATTTATGGGAAAAATTGTACTCAGCTGCTCATTGTAACCTAAACAGAAGCTGCTTGCTTTATGTATAATACCATGAAATATAAGGAATTCTCTATTGTGCCCAAAATTCTAACTTCAGAGAAATTTTATAGGATTTTATACTAGTGTCATATAATAACATGCAAGAGGAACTGAAACCTTTTATTTTCTTCTACATTTGCATTTGCAGTCTGTATTTAATCTAGTGAACTACGTTTATGTATGGCCATTGTATGACGCAGGAGATGTTAACACCTATCCTAAATCAATTTGCGTATCAAGTTTGGCTGACGAAACACTCTGGGTGTTAAATAGATTTAAATAGAGATCTAAAACGATTAGGATAAAATTTAAAGTAGTGTGAATTTTGTTGTATTTCATATTTTACATAATTTTGTGAAACAAAATTTTGAGCATTTATAGAACACTGGTTTCTTTCCTTTTCTCCTAAGTTTTCTTTTTTCTTTGTAATTTTTCTATGTGATTTTGTCTGTACCTGTAGAACCAAGAAACTAGTTCTCTAAAGTTAACTTTCTGATAAATAATTTATTCATAAACTATCCATCCAGCTTTTTAGACTGTATCTTTAGTAAGATAGTTGCACACTCATGAAAAGCTTGCCTTAATTGCTCCTGGGAGAACTTCTCTTTGCACCTCCTATTCTTGATAATCTTGTGTCTTAGTTCCCACAACACATTATTGGACTTACCAGCTTACATTTATTTATACTAATCTATAAGGTCATCAAAATCAAGTACTGTGATGGTGGTCACATTTGCAATGCCTAGAACTTGCATATATGCATATAATACTATGCGTATGATATGTATGCATATAATATTTAGTTCAAGATATATGAAATGAGTCAACTAGTCAATAGATGAAAAGAAAAATGACTTATATCTGATTGGAGATATTCTCCATAAAAAGAGAAGTTTACATTGACCTTAGCACTCTGCTCTTATCTTCTATAAGTTTTAAAATTCTTATTTGGTTCCAATTTGTGATAAATGCTTATAAAATGATTGTTTCACCTTATTGTCTATGTGGGTATTTTCACTAAGGTTTATATTTCTTAGTTACTCTTCTCTTTTACCAAAATTTTGGTGTCTTTCAGTTCCATAATGACTACTTTAGCTGTCTACTATTTGCATAGATAAGCTTTACACAAAACCACTCACAAACTGATATCTAATGTATATTTATACTTGCTATCTTTGGTAAATTAAATACTATATAGACATTATTTCAATAATTGTCAGAACATCTACTGGGCAGGTAAAAAGACTCACTGTTAACCCCATGCTAGATCATGGGAGGTATACGGAAGAGTTTATAAAAGTCACATGAAATATTAAAGCTACAAAGACTAAGACCACAGTTTTCTTGTTTCAATCTAGCTAGAAAAATCCACTAGATCATTACAAATTTTTCTTTTTGATTTTAAATCTGCCAACACTCCACTCTTTAAAAGTTAATCAAACACCTTGAATTATAAATGTCTTGAAAAAGCAGTTAGCTTTTAAAAAATTCATCAAATGATTTCAGCTTCTGATACCTCAGTGTGTATTTTGAAGTAATATCTTCGCAGCTCTCCTTTCTTGCATCCTAATAGGCTTACACAAAATGGAAAAGAAAAACATTGCAGAAATAGTTGTTTCCACAGAAAATGCCATATATTCACTGGACATTTATGAGGCAAGACTACTATAGAGAAAAATTGCCTCCTAAATATTTCATGTGATTCTTTCTCCCTCTCATACACATGTGCATGGACATGCATATCATACATAAATATGTGAAATTTAAATATATGTTTTCTTGGTTTGTTTAATGGAAAAACGAATGGTCATCTCATTCAGGCTGGATTATTTACTGTGCTGTTTTTCATTCTTTAGTGTGCACAGTCTTGCTAAAATAAAGATTAGGATTTAGTCTAGAATAGGGCCAAAGAATCTACATCACTAATAAGCTCCTAGGATCTAGGTGACATCAAGAATGGAATTTTATGGAAAGGAGTTTTAATAACTATCAGATGGACATCTGAGTTTCCTTATACGGAAAAATATTTTAAAAAGAGATAAGAGGAATAGAAATTAAGGGAATACATGCATTCCAGACAATAAATGATTTACCTGTAACCAGCATCTGGTGGTAAAAGGAACACAAAATAAATGAATGATGTTGATTCTGGCTGAAAGTGTTGAAATTAAGTAGAAATTCAAGGACATAATTCTAAGAGCTTAAAAATAAGCACAAAGTTGGATTTTCTGCTAGTGATATTATATAAATTAAAATGATACACTGTTACCGTATTTACTGCTCTGTATATCTTGGGTGATATAAAGAACATCACTTAGGCTTTGACAGAGATGTAGGAATTATAGTGCATAGGCCACGGTGACAGAGAGGACAGAGAAAACATGAGGAGAGGGACGGACGTCTGAGCGAAGATAAAAGGTTGGCTTAGAAAATGTAAACAAAATTTGGCATGTAGAAAACAAAGTTTGATATATTAAGGGAGTTATGTTTTTCTAAAAATAATCCAGGCGATGTGATATCTTTGTGTGTGTAAGTTGTTAAATTTTCACCAGCTGAATCACAAAATCTGTGATAACTTGTTCAAAGGTGCCTATGCCTCTCAAAATGGTCATTTCAGAGCAGGCAGCATCCCAGATCAAGGCCTGACTGAGGAGCTCCTTCCAGGGGGGAAGCATTTCATCAGACTGTGATGACTAAAGAAGCCCAATCACACTCTCCCAGGGGAAGAGAAAAGTAAGCAGTGTACAGTTTGAAAAGTCCAAGTGTATATGGGTTATAGAATTGTATATGCCTCGGTGGTTTGGAACCACTGAATCACTGTCTTCTGAGGAGAGTTCTCAGTTGCCATAAAGTCCCTCTGAAACTCCTAAAATGGTTTGCTGTGGTTCTGTTTTTCTGTGCTTCTATATAATAAATAGCACTGCCTCACTTAACCTGAGCTTGACTCTGTGCCATTAACCTGTAAGTGCCTTACTCATACACATTTTCTTGCACGACTTCTTTCAGGTCTAGATATTCTTTCCAGTCCCTTTGCTTAAAAGCCGAGGCCTTCCCGCTCTATCCCCACCATTTTGATAGATTATAATGTGTTCTTCAAGTCCAGTGTATGAGTCGCCACAGAGAGGCCTGGAGTTGAGTGAGAATTTAATATATTTTTTTTTTTTTTTATGACTCGAGATTGAAACCAAGGACTTCGCATGAGTACATGAGCTACATCCTCAGCCTTTTTCTTATTATGTTTTACTTTCTTATTTTTTTGTATTTTGACATGGGGTCTTGTTAAGTCACTAAGTTGTCCAGGCTGAGCTCCACCTGCTAAATTTTTTTTATTACTACATGTTGTTGTACATAGTGATTACATTCATCATGGGGAGTTGATACATGTACATAACATATATAATAAATCCTATTTATGGAATTCTTCTTTCCTATTTCTGAGTAATCCAGGGTATTAATTGAGAGCCCAGTTGGAAATCCCTTTGTGAAAGATAAAAGCAAAAAGTTATTATGCAAATAAAGCAATTTTATTATCACCCCAAACAAGAAAACTCCTAGATTCACAAATTAATCCTACTCAAGGTAAATATCTGATGATCTACTCCACCCCAAGAAAACAGCATAGTATGTGACAACTAAGAGTAAATTCACTGTCATAATTACAGTTGTGACATCAAAGCTCTAAATTTAATAATTTTGTGTTGAGCTTCAGGTATGTATTAATAAGATATGATCAAGATCAATAATTACATACATTTATTAGTAGTTCATATCAGTTAATAGAGGTAAAATAGATTAAAGGAATGACAATGAAAAGTAAAATATATTTTACTGCATAATTTTGCTTTGATAATCTTATTCAGAATGATTAAATTTAGAAAAAGGCTAGTTTTGAAATGAAAGGTTAGATCTGAACCTACCATCAAACCCAACCACTGACTTTTTGCACTGCTTTTTGAATTGAATTAAGTAGTACTTAGATTTTTAAAAATTTGTTAAAAAAAAAGACAAATATGTAGAAGAGATTATATGTCCTCCAAAGAACCTACATATTTACTATCTAGACCATTAGTGAAAAAAAAAGCCAAGTTCTCCTGTAAAAGATTTGTTTCCTTTACAAATCAAAGTTTTTTATGCTATCCTCCTTGAGCCAAATAAAATTAGGAAAAATAGAAATCAGTAGACTAACCATATTTTAGCTTCTGATATTTAAGCCGAATGAAGAATTGAGTCAAATATCCTAATAGTTTATCCAAAGCACATGTTATCATTTACATCAGAAAAACAAAATTCTCCTTCATGCATGTAGTTAGCATGATAAAAGGACACCAGAAAATTACCCTGAGAAATGGTGTAGCCCAATTCCAGGAAAAAAAGATTACTCATTCTTCAAAAAGGTGAACTGAGAAGTGATTACATCCTTTTCATACCATGTTTAAAAGAAGCCCCACTTTATCAGCAACTCAATAAAGACATTTTATTTCCATGTTTGTGGAGGGAAGAGAAAGAACAAACTTTTAAAAAACTATACTGCAAAGAGATCATTTGTTTCCCATTTTCTTTTTGTTTGTATTTTTGTTGTCTTTAATTACTGGAAGGTGTAAACACACAGAGAATGATCAGTATAATAATATACTAACCAAATACTAAAAGAATATAATATCATAGTTCAATACCCCAGTAGAATAGTACAATACAATAGTATAGTAAACTTTCAGTTATTTATCACACAGCTTCATAATGATGAGCTCAGAGCTAGACTTCTTTCACTGTTGCCTCACATATTTTCCTTTCTTCTATTAATCTGGAGTAAACGTATTATTTCAAAGATTAAATTTTAGTATTCATTACTAAAAGATAAATATTGTTAAAATAAAATCTCCATAATGTCATGATGACATTTAAAAACTAACAATAATTTCTTAATATTTTCAAACATCCAGTCAATATTCAAATAAGTAAGCAGGAACAAATTGTGTAAAGAAGCTATTTCCAGTTCATGAGTCAAGTGCCTCATGTTCCCAAAGAAGCCTAGATAATAATGTACCAGAGAGCTGGTCATGGAAGCACACATGTATAATCCCAGCGCTCTGGGAGACTAAAGCAGAAATACTGAAAATTTGAGGCCAGCCTGGGGCAATTTAGCAATGTAGGGAGAACTTGTCTTATAAACACACACACACACACACACACAAACACACACACACACACACAGTGACCTAGATTCTAAAATATTGAAAGTAATTAAAGCTAAATTCTGAAAAATAAAAGATAGACAATTCATTATAAATGTGGTCAGCAGGTTAAGGAAATTATACTCATGGATCTCAAAAATGATACTAGTCCTCCCTACTATTAGAACCTGAAAGAGTAAATAAAATCTGACAGGTACAATAGATATTGTGAAAGGTAAAAGATACTGCTCAAATAGGAAGGTGCAACTTGGATGAAGGAGGGAAAAGGAAAAAGAAAGAAGGAAGAGGGAAAAAATATGTATATATATATACACAGGATAGCTAGAGTAACTGTACTACAAATATCTGCTGGTTTATTAAAAGAATTGTTAATGTGTAATTGTTTGATCAGTCTTGCATGCCTATTCCTGGTTATATATGCAACCATTTTGAAGATGATATTATGCAATATAACAACCATTATTAAAATCCTATCAACATGTTTTGAAATTCTGTATCATTTTTATTATTCTCTACACTGTTTTATGTATTTGTTTTTGTTATTTTGATTTTTTTAATGAAAAGCAAAATTTATATATATATATATATGAATAGCTGGAATAGGTGTATTGCTGATGTCTATGCTTTATTGAGAGGAACAGTCAATGCTTAAAATTTTCTCATTTTTTGATCAATTTTGCACATGTAAATTTGGTAATCAGAACGACTTATCTGAAAACAATATGAAGTATAAGAGCCATTGTTGAACTCCTACCATCTTGTATGGTGAAGCTCTGCATCATTTCCAATGTTTTATTTTTTTTAATTTTACTTGTTACTGTCTTTGTTTGATCAATCTTACATTCTTATGTCTGGTGAGCTGAGCAACTTCGTTGAAGATAACAGTATGTAATATAGCAACCACTGTAAATTCCTATCATTTTGTTTTGAGGTCATGTATCATTGTTTTGTCTTTGTGTTGTTTTGAATTTGTCTTCATTGTTGTTTTGTCAGTTTTTTAAATTTTTAAAATAAAAAGAGTATTATAGGCAGATAAGTTAGACAAAAATAACTATATCATCAGAGAAGGACTGGAATCTCAAGGCAGTCAGCAAAAAAATAAAGACATCAGAATTGTGGCTAGACGTGGATCTGAAAAAGGCCAGGGCTCATGATAAAGACGCAGTGACCAGGGATACTGCTTCTTTTCTCTATGGAACAGAAAATAACTTGAGATTATATTGTAATTAGTACCTGCTAGACCAGTAAGTCCAGATAGGCTTCAGACACCAAGGCTGGTGACCAGAACATCTGGACCCTACCTTTCCCAAAAATGCTTCTATTTTGGAAACCACAGTTATGCCAAGGATAATGATGCCAGCCACATACCCTGCTACATGCTTCTGTTCTCTATTAGATCAGTATTAGCTAAGCAGTTAAAATTGTTATCATATAGGTTGTAGTCTGACCCACATTGTAAGTACATTGTGATTTTGCTGTATAAATTAACCCTGACAAAGGGCCTTGGTGGTGACCCCATTCGGAAATCTGGGAGCTATTCTTCTCTCCTTATTTCCAATAAAACTCTCCTAATTTCTTCCTCTGGTTCATGACCTCAGTCATTAATGTTGTGGGACACCTTACATCTAACAGGTCGGGAGATATATATCTTCTATATCAAGAGTATCAGTTTAAACTAAAGAATTTTGTTCCTGTTGAACATTAACAAAATATAATTGATATAACTTAGTACTAAATTACTACTTTATCAAGATACATTTACTATTTTTAGCAGAAATTCCAAAACAGTAAGATAGAAAATAGGTGGAACATTAGAGGTCAAGTGAGAATGAAGGAAGAATTGAAAGGATCTAAGGATAAAAATAAAAGAAATGCACAAAGACATTAGTTAATATTATTTGACCATTATTAATCACTGGACTTGTGCTTCAAAATATAAAACTGCATGTCATTGTCCAGATTATATTATAGTTTCTCAGTCTAAGTCCTATTGACATTTTAGGCCAAATAATTCTGTTCAGTATAAAAGAAATAGTTTCCAGGAGTTTTTTTGCTCATTTTTTTGTAACAGGAATCGAACTCAGGACCTTGAGCTTGCCAGGCAGGTGCTTGTGCCACTGAGCTCCATCCCCAGGCCTAGCTTCCAGTTTTACAAGACTATTTTTCAAATATTGCAACTATTTTGTGTATTTTTGCTCTAGATTTACTAGCTGCCAGTATTCAGGCTTTTCCAATAGAGGTCCCATACCAAGGCACCGACATCCTTTTGGTTCACATCTCCATAAACCTGCTCTAAAAATGTCCTTGTACTCTACTCCAAAAATCCAAGGTGGTAAACACGTTGTTGCTTTGGCTCTTTGTTCAGCTTTGAATCATCTTTACAACAGAAGCTTAAAATTACATTTTAGATATCAAAGCAACTATAATTAGACTCTTTGGGACATTTGCTTTAATTATACAATCTTTTTTGGATAATCTTCTTGGAACATTGTAAACCGAATGTTAATCACTTTGTTAATGAGAGACATCTATTTAAACACATTAGACATGCTTTTTTGAAAATCAGTCTATTTTTCTTTCTTACTTGAAGATAAGGTTATCTCTACCTGGTTTACTCATTTCATTAATCAGAATAAAAATAATCTCTGCAAGTGCCCATGGTTACTAGACAGAGAAAAGTTGAGAAAAAGAAAAATGAAATTTATATTAGTGTTGGTATGTTGCAGCCAATGTGCAAATCGTCTATGAAAAAGAAAATTTGGCTCATTTGGGGTTTTTTGTTAGTGTGTATGAAGAAAAAATATTTCTGGGCATACAGACCAAGACTATAGGGAAGAGCTACTTTTTGGCTATCTGTACCATATAATTGAAGTAATGTTAAGAAGATCCATACATGAAAGTGCTCTTGAATTTTGGGCTTGTGATTAGTTTAATCAGATATGCACTGATATAGAAACATAATTTTTTTGATGAAGAAAACTGAATGAAATATGCTCAATATATGTCAAATAATACTACAGAATAGCACAGAACATGAAGTTGAGATGTAAACCAGCTGGTTGAGATCTAAACCAGGTGATGGTGCACACCTGTAATTGCAGCACTTGGGAAGGTGAGGCAGGAGGATCACCGTGAATTCAATGCCAGCCTAGGCTACATAGTGAGCTAAAGGAACATAGTGAGACCCCCTTCTCAAAAAAAAAGAAAAAAAACTGAAAAGAATATTTCCATTATGGAATAATAGGTATATAACTTTAATGGACTTCCACTAAATATCTCTTTAAGAACAACAGCTAGTAATGAACTGAGAGTTACTTGAGGGTTACATTGCCAGTATTGCTTTATTTGCAGTTTATGTGCAAATTAAATGGGCCCTGAATATTATATTGCCAATAGTGATGTAAAAGAAAATAAGCTGTTGTTATTGGACTTTTTGATCAGTTATCTTGACTACAATGATGCTATAAAATACATTTCAAAGAATAAGTTCAATTTTTCGGTAGTGAGTTATTTAAGTGTGAAGAACATTTGAGTCACACATAGTCTTTCTATGGCTGACTTCATAGTTACATATAGTGTGGAAGTTTTCATACCCAAAGTAATGACACTTCCTCCTCAAAATTGAATTAGTATCTCATGAAAATTCACACTGGAATGCTATTGTCAGTTAGATAAATTTAGAATTCTTCACTTTGGCTTTCAAAATTTTCCATAATCTAGTTCCATTGCTTGTGTTCATTGAGGACTCCCTCACTTTCCAATTCAACTGAGAAAATGTCTACTCAGCCCCAGTTATTTGTGTCTGACTGTCATTTACAAGTAACACACAGACAGATTAGACATGACAGCTGCTCTCATAGATCTAACAATTCATTCTTTCTATAAGTAGCAATACATTCTTGGTCATTTCTCTCTTAAAGTGTTTTTGTTACTCTCCTGAAAGTATTGATAAGATCCTCTACACTTACCTTAATACTGATTTCCATTTAAGATACATTTAGTGAAATGACATCAGCATAAACCTCATTTATATTTCACTGTAAAATGTGTGTGTCAGAGTAAAATGTTGTTATTGTTTTGGTTGTGTGTCTTTTTGTTCAAAGACATCAAAACCAATGAAAAGTTCTTAAAGTGAGTTAGAAAGTATATTATAAAATAAATACCAGAAGTAATATAAATTGATTTAAGTTAAATGTTAGTAAAGTTGGCACAGGTATATATCATTTTTCTACACTTTATTTAACATAATCTTTTAAAGAATAAGTAATAAAAATAAAATTAACTATGTAAAAATAAGCATAAACTCACCCTATATACTTCATGTTTGAACTGCATGTCAGAATATCTTCATATTCCCCAAATAGATGTGACTTGATGAAGAAATTTACCGATAGAGTTGAAAGAATACTCAAATACATATCCAGAGATTATTAATTAAAGCAAACAGTATAAAAGGTACAAGGCTTGACACATAGAATGGGTTCAATTTATGACTATGGAATCAAATCCAATTAATTTTAATCTGTTTAAAAGGAATCAATTTAAGAAAATTATGATTAGAAAATAAAGAAATGCAGAAGAGAACGTAGAACATGCCTTTTCTTTCTTGCAGCTTCTGATTTTTTAGTGGACATTTTTTTCTCTTTAAGTGCAGATTTAGGTTCATAGCAAAACTGAGCAGAAGGTACAGAGAGATTTCCATATTTCCCCTTCCTCCTCAAATGTCCTGAATTTTTACTTTCTGAAGGAGACAGAAAATCCTGGAGGCCCAAGTTAAATATTTCTGTAATGTTTTAAAGTTAGTATCTTTTATTGTTTTAGGCCTTTGTTTCTCCAAAATCACAACCTAACCCAATGTCAGCTCTTTGCACAGAGGAAATGATTCCCTAAGTACAGCCTTTTCACAACTAGATTATCTACTTAGACATGCGTAAAGTATAAGTGCTGTTGTATGAACTAGTTCAGTGGCCGGTGGAGATTCTATATTTTGTAGAAAAGCTCTGTGATATTTGCTTTGCTTATGATTAGTCTGTTACAAAAGGGAATATTCTCACAATTCATAGAAGTCAGCAGCAACATCTTCAGGAGGGAAAAATAACATACCATGCATTGAAAATCTTTTCTAGATTTAGAAATAACAACACTAGGTTTTACTTCTGATGATTCTAAAATTGTTCTTTCAATTTGAGTATAAATGTTCCACAACTAGTTTCAAATATATTATAAAAAGAAAAAAATTTTCAGAATAATGTATTATTCTCTACATATATATGAAGAGATTTCTCTTGAGTAATTATAGCAAGTCACTTTAAATATAATGATTAGCAACCTCATCACCATGCTTATTGTTGTTGTAATGGATAATTCTATGTGTGGGAAATTCAAACTAACACAATTAAAAATATCAGCTGCTAGCATAATGTCTGTCTTGCTTTATTATTTTAATGCATTTACAATGATTTGAAAAGACAATATGTATATTGATTTATGTTTAAGTATATGGTGTGTCTCCCTTAACTAAAATATAACCTGCATTTAACCAGGATAATGTTTTCCTTCTCCACTTCCTACCATATTATTACCTACACCAGTAAATGATGCTTTCTGATTGTTCAGTACCTGACTGTTGGAGAATTAATGAATAAATCACTTTAAGATGAAATGATTACAATTTTCTTAGGTATAATAGACCATTAACATATTTAAACTAAGACCAAGTACACTTTTTTTCTACATGTGGACATAAATTAAAAAACAAGAAAAAACAAACCAATAGCTATCCTCTATCACCAACAGCACATAAAAAAGCACTCCTTTCTAAAGTAGTTAAAATATTAGCATAGAAAGAGTAATTACAAAATAAAACAAAAAAACACATAAATAGTATAAAGGACAGGAGAGGTAAATATACCCATCTCTAAGAATAACTTACTACATTGTTCTTATATTACATATTTTATCATAAAACAATGAAGAATTCAGCACAAGCCTGAACCAGCTTGACCTGTGAGCTAATGCAAGTATCAAATTAGTTTTCTTGGGCTGGGGATATAGCTGAGCAGCATAAGAGCTTGCCTGACAAGCCTGAGGCCATGAGTTCAAGTCCTGATACAAAAAAAAAAAAAAATTCAAGTTAGTTTTCTTGTGGAGCATGGTGGTGCAATCCTGTAATCCTAGTACTTGGGAAGTTGAGGCAGGAAAATCAGTGTGAGTTCAAGGCCAGCCTGGGCTACGTAGTGATTTAAAGACCTGCCTGAATTACTTGGCAAGACCGTGTCTCAGAAAAACAACAAAAAATATTTTCTGTAATTATACATGCAAATGACATGAATAAACTGTTGTTACATGATTCTGTGTTTCTCCTCGGCCTTGGACTACTGAGTTAGCAAACATTTATACATCAAAATATGTATGTGGTTAGTGGGGCTGGCAATCAGTTATGGAAGAGAGTGCTTTCATTATTGCCCTTATTTTCATTGTCAAAGTCCTTCCTACTGAATAACTTCCTCAAATACCAAGATCTTCTCAGTCTACTTTGTTCCCAACCGTAAACGTATAGCTTTCCACCACCTGAAACAAAAGCTACTGGTTCTGTGCCAAAACACCCACCAAATTCTCATGTGTGTGGAAGCTAAGTGGATCGTGAGGGTACTGTACTCATCAGTGGAGTCATTTTGAGATCAGTAGCTGAATATGGTATTAGGAGAAGGGGCTTGCTTGGAGGGGGTCACAGGTGAGTGATCTAAAGGCTATATTCATGTCACTGTGTCTTCCCATCTCTCTCTGCTTCTGGCTACCTTCAGACAAACAGCTGCCCTCTGTGTCCACTGTGCTATTTCTGCCCTAGAGTTAGCCAACTACGGACTGAAAATATGAGCCAAATGCATCTCACTTCCTTTAAATTGTGGGTGTTGTATATTGTTTCAAATGAAGGGAAAGTAACTAAAACAGATATTGATAACAGAAATGAGATCATTGCTGTGACTTTTATTTGATTATGTGGTTTAAAAACCTTTGTACAGAAGGAGTTTGGAAAGTAACTAAAACAGATATTGATAACAGAAATGGGATCATTGCTGTGACTTTTATTTGATTATGTGGTTTAAAAACCTTTGTACAGAAGGAGTTTGGAAGGTTTAGAGATTCTGGCTAGACAGGTCCTAGAATTCTGCAAGCCAAGCTTGATAGGAAATTCTGACTGGACCTAGGAGTACCAGAATGCTGATAGAAACATGGATAACACAGGCCAAGCTAGGGAGGTTTAAAGTGGGAATCACATCTCCGTTGGCAGTAGGAATAGAGATCATATGTGCTATGCCCTGGCATAAAATTTGTCTAAACTTTGCCCATGTTCTGAGACTTTTCAGGAGAGACTGGAATTGAGGGTGATGGATTAATCTGGCAGAGGAAATATGAAAACAGCCTAATGTGCAGGATGTAGGATGGGTGTTTCTGGCTACAGTGAAAACCAGGAGAAAATATCAGAGTCAAAAATGTGAAAAGCGGGCATGTTCAACAGAAAAGAGGTGCCTGCAAAGTTAAGGCTTTGGATATCTTGGTTGCTAAAACAACAACAACAACAACAACAACAAAACCAGAATTAAAAAGAAACCAAGTACTTTCATCAGGATTAAAGGAAAGATGGATTGAGGCACCCTAAACTTTATCAAGACTCCACCCTTCATAGGCTCCAGGGTACAAAACTGTAAAAATCTCATTTTAGAAGAGAACCCTTGATCTTGTTTCTTAAAAAGGAGGGTGTAGAGAATTGGTTCTCTGGGATTTAATTCAAATTCCTCAATCATCTAAAAATATCGAGGATGCTGCAGCCATGACCCAAGGAGTCAAGCTTCTGCTTGGGCTGGAGGTAAGTCTTGGATTCATTCATGTGATGCTAGTTTCTTAGCCATGCAGAATACAAAAGTTAAAGGGTCATGGAAGCTTCTACCCAGATTTTAGAGGAAGGCATGACAAGTCAGGCAGTGGGCCTGAGATGGCATTGTGTGAGGCTGTGATGGTGAAGGTGAAAATGTAGTGAAGATCTCAGGAGGTCAAAGATGCCAACAGTGGGGCTGACCTGCTGAGAGCTTTAGGGTTGCAATCATCAATGTTATATGGGCATAGATGGCCAAAGCATTTGGAGTTTATAGATTTCCCCAACTTTCCTAAGTGCTGGACATAAAACTACAGGATTTAATATGTGCCCTGCTGGATTTTGGTCTGGTTTTGGTCCAAACATTTTTTATCTCCTTATTCCTTTGGAAGTGTGAACGTTTTCCCTGTTTACCATTGTATGTTGGAAGTATTTAACTTTCTTTTTGAGTTTTACAGTGGCTCACAGTTAAGAGTTTGCCTTGAGTCTCACAGAAGACCTTGGACTTAAATTTTTTAATAAGACTAGAACTATTAAAATTTTGCTAACCCTTAGAGATAAGCTAAAAGTATTTTCACAAAGACAGAGACATACATCCTTTGGGTTATAGGACTGGAATGTTATATTTTAGGTCTAAAATGTCCCTCAAAATTCTCATGCTGTGGAAGGTAATTGAATCATGGAAGCCCTGTATTTTTCATTAGATTGGTCCATTGATGAGTTTAGTAGTTGAATATGCTGTTAAATAGTGGGGTGAGTTGGAGGTGGGTCGTTGAGTAAGTGGCTTGGAAAGGTATATTCATGCCCCTAGGTCCTCCCTTCTCTCTCTGCTTTCTGGTTGTCCTGAGATGAGCCGGCATTCTCTCTCCAGGATTTTCCACTGTGCCATTTCTTCCTTGTAGTCAGCTGACCACTGAATGAAATCATGTCCTAAAATAAGCTTCTCATCCTTTAAGTTGTTAAATGTTGGTTATTGCCCAGTGACAGGAAGGCTACTAAGCAAAGTGCCTATCTTTGCAGAGAGATTTGGATCATCCTGTCAAAAATGCTTCTTTTTACAGTCTAATTGGCAATTATAATAGTATAGTGTATAGGGAATTGAGATCTCTACAAGAGGAGAGATGTTGAGAAGGTCAGACATAGACTTGAACTTTTTGAGGAAACATCTGGTTGTATGTAAAACAGTTGTAGACAAATAGTACTGCTATACATGTGTAAAAACCTGAAACTTGTAAGAGGAACATAAGAATGAATAGAACTCCTAATAAAAAGAATTACAGTTATTTTGCTTCTGCTCTTAGTAAGTCACAGTTAAACTCTTTTTGTGTGGACTTGCTCAGTTCACTTTCTTAATGAGCACCATAAAACATAGAAATTTACCTCAGTGACTATTTTATGGATGCTCACAAAGATGTTATATAAGCAGTACCATGATCAATGCACAGAAGGTAAGTTAATTCACTACTTATGATATATATTTTAAAATATTGGTGTTTAATTCTAATATTCTAATATTTAGGCCTGGTTCAGAAAGACGCAGAAGGTAGACCAAGAAGTAGACTGAAAATTTAATAATTTGTTTTAATTCTGTACAAATGCTATAGAGACTCAAACGTATAATTTTGTGAGAATTCTTAGTTTCATGAGGGTAGTATAACTTTACATTCTCTCCTGTTACTGGAGGGTTTCATAAGGAACATTACTTTTTTAAATTTATTGGGAACTAATAAATTTTAAAAAGTCATCTAATCTTCATTATATTACAGAGGTCTCAGGTACTCAAAACAGAATACTGATCCTCTTGGGCTTTTTATACTAATGGTTCCAGAGGCACTCATTCATCAATTTAAAAAATACATTAGACAATCAGATGTGTCTAAAACTTATGAATATAACATGATAATAAAAAATTTGTACATATGATGCATATGAACCTTAAATTCTTTGAATTTGTAGTCTACTAAGTCTAAAGCCCAAATAATCTCTTATCTGCCCTCACCTCTGCTGTTGAAAATCTTTTGTCTATGTTCAGTATTATTTTAAATAGCATACCATTTATCCAGTTATCTAAGCCAAAACATGGTACTACTTGTAAAACCCCACTTTTTATTACTTTCCACAAAGAGCTACATTATCAATTCCATGACTCATTGTCATAGATTAGTATCTTCAACTATTACTCACTAGCTACAGAAAGAAATCTCTTTTTCTTTAAGAGACAAAGAAGGGCCTTTATGATCCAGATTCAGTTTCATCCTTCTCAAGCCTGATTAATATACCTTCAACCTACCACATCCTCCTATTTTTTTCTTAAGGACCCAAGGTGTCACCCTTCTCAGAGAACATTTGTTTAGCCTGATTACCTGATCCTTTTTAAAATTATTTAAGTTGATTGGCAAATTTTAGACACACATAATGATCACCTTCATCATAGAGGATTTATTCTTGTACACCATATATTTTTGCCTCTTCTTTTTTCTCATTCAATCCCTCTTCTCCTCCTTATTTATGAATGCTTTGTTTCGATTTTTTCTTCTTTCCTTGTTTTTCTTTTCTTTTCTCTTCTATGTATTTCCCCTCCCGTATCCCTAATTGTCCTTCCCATTTGAATATTTTCTTCGTATTTTACAATATCTATTACATGTTTTGGTCCTTATTTACACTTTTTCCTGTTCCTCACACTCAACCTATGAATGGACAAAGAAAATGTGGCTTTTTTATACAATGGGATACTTACTCAGACATAAAGAAGGATAAATTTGAGACATTTCTAGGTAAATGGATACACCTTAAAAGAAATAAATTGGACACACATGTGTAAATACATCATTGGTTCTCCAGTGTGAGAAACCTAATCTTAAATTATAATTTTTTTCATATGCTCTTAATGCTTTGAATCATGATAATATTTAAGTCTATTGACTCCTTACATGTTCACTGAAAATCATACTGATTACAAAATATAATATATGGTATATAAAGTGGGGTTCTAATAAATCTTAATGAATAATTATTAAGCATATAAGTATTAGTTAAAAGATAATCAATATTCATTTTAATTACTGATATAAATTGGCTGAAAATGACTTTTATTCCAATGGCCTTATAAGAAAAAACATTCGAAAACGAAAGCAAATGTTGAATGAGAAATAAAATACAATTTCGTACAAGTATGTACCACACTTGTATGTGGATGGCTATGTAAACACATCGTTGAAGCCCTATAAAAACTTGGAGTAGGAACAAGGGTTACAAAGACAGAGAACTGAAGGGCACTGTATTCAACACAGAGATCCAATTAGTTAAGGATACCATAGGAGAACCTAGGAAGAACACATTGACCAGCCTGCAGGTAAAAAGTACAGTTGCTGGACAAGTATGAAAAATAATTACAAAATATACAAGTGAAGGAAGGGGGTGAAAAGTTTTGTCGTATGCAACTTTTAATTTTACTAACTATGACTTTGACATGAAAACCTATGCAAAGAATTTCAGCAGAAATTGACATTCATCAGAATTATACTAGACCTTGAAAGGATAGAAAGTCTTTAAAATATAGAATCATTTGCTCAAAGAATACTTCCCTACAGTAAGCATTATCTACAAGGATATATAGATATATGCTGGCAGAGACAGGGAATGATGTAATATGTGATTATCAGTCTTCATAAGCCCTTAACCAGGACTGATGGTTAGTGCAACCACACTCACATGATCACCACCATCACCACCACCCGTACTATCACCTGTAGAGGTAACTCTCAATATCCTTGTATTCTACATCCAAGGATTCAAATAACAAAAATGAAAAATGTTTTTTTAAATTACATTTGTACTGAATGTGCAAAATCATTTTTCCTTGTCATAATTCTCCCAATGATACAATTATTTACCCTCTTTTAAAATGTATCAGGGATTATAAATAATTTTGGGATGATTTTAAGTACACAGGAGAATGTACATGGAGTATATGCAAATACTAAAATACTATACTACTTTACTTAGAAAACTAAAGCATCATCAGATACTGGTAACCATGGAAATCCTAGATCCAATTCCTCCTGGACATTGTAGGAAGATTATATATACCTACATAATCATTTATTCCTTAAATATCTCTTATAAAGTAGGTATTATTCCACCTACTATGCTATTGCACTCTAAAAAGTATTCAGTTTTACCACATATGTCCAAATAATCAGTTGGTAAAAAGAGCAGCATTTGATTCTCAGTCTTTTTGAGGTCATCCTTGTACTACCATGTAACCATGGCAGATTCTGCATTAGGCCAATTAAAATGGCTTTCATAAAGAAATGAAACATTTCAACAAGCCATTTATTTCTTAACAAGCATTTTTGACATGTCTTACAGGTAGAAGATGGCCCCTATATAAATTACTTTAAAGATGAAAATTAAAATGAACTAAAACAAAAATATATTTAGTAGATAGCAAAGTAGGAGCAAAATGATCCAAAGCCTCGCTTCAGAGACTTCGCACCCGTGCACTCAAACTCTTGTTTTAACAAGTGCAACTGTGTTTTCTAACTATGTCAATCCTTTCCCTTGGCTAATGTAGAATCAGTTTACAGAATATATCAAACTGCAGCTCTCTTGCTGAGAGGAGCTGAACACTGCTTTAATTTCCCAGCCAGAAGCTGGTATTTCATCATGAATCAGGCATATTAAATTGTTGTGCAAATGGGAAGACCACAATGTAGGCCATATGGCAGTCTCTCTTTGCAGAAGAGAGACATTCAAATCAAACTGTGAAGTCTAAGAACCATGTCACATCACAGTTATTAGTTTAGATATATAAGCAAGATGTTTCTTTATTTCTTCTAAATAGTCTTTACTTCCTATGTTACCTAAGATTCCTAGGTCCAACTGCAGTTTAAAAATATCTGTGTCAAACTTAAATCTATAAAACATAACATGACATCTGAAGAAGCTTTCATTCCATAATGGAGGGTGAAATGCTGCTTTAAAACCAGTGGTCCAAGCCCACATATAAGGTTCCTCTTCACTTTGAGTTGAACTGGAAATATTTCAGCTTAGAATGATTTTCTGCAGTGAAGAAGCAGACGTGGTTCATATCATTTCTTCTCTAAAGCAGGCCATCTGTCAAGTTATTACTCTTTTAACTTTTACTTGGCACAGTACCGCTCAGATTTTACAAATTATATCAGGAGTTATCTCATTCATCCAAGCAAAACATGCATTATGGTCTTAATAGATGTCAGGCATCATTCTAAATGTTGCCTGTGTAAGGCAAGTTCCTAATTCTCATGGAGTTCCCCTTCCAGAAAAAAAGACACTGAAAATCACAAATAAGATGATTTAAACAATAAGTGCTGTAGAAAATAAAACAAGGGAGCACACTTAGAACACAATGATTACAAGGTTGCTGATATATAGAGAGAAATTTTCACATCTATTTCAACTTCATGTTATTTGTTATTTGCTCGCTTTAACGCTTAGATTTTTCTTTAAGGATTTTCATATGATCGATTCAAATATGTAGATGTTTTTGAAGCTCAAAATTTCAGGTTAAGTGTCTCGCTGATATGTTCACAATGTTTCCCCCCCTACTGCTCTTTGATCAAATTTATTCTAAATATCTAATCATGCTGCCATTTGATTTACTGATGAGAATCGTTCCTGAAAAGGTGTACCCATTCCTTCAGCGCCACTGGTACAATCCACACACTGTGGGTCATTTTTCATTGGATTTTTACTGTTGGGTTCTACCTTCCATCTCCTTGGCTATTCTCACTGGCTCCAAGATTTTTTGAAAGCACAAGTGGGTGAATGTAGACAGCAAATGCAAGAAAGTGAACATTAAGTCCCAAATAAATTTCTAAAATGGTACCCTCTGGTCTGGAAATGAAATTTCATATTCCATAGTGCTATCTCCTTTTCTCATCTCCACCCTTCTTTATACTATTATAGACTTCACACAAGAAAGCCAGCAGGTATTAGGTTTATTCTTAGTTATTTCTGAGGTGGTATAGACTCAAACACTTTTGGGAAAATGAATGCAATGATATTCCACTTAAACACTGTTATGGAGTCTTTTTGGCAATTATCTAAAGGCATATACTGTATATTTTTTGTTTTGTATTAAATCCCATGTTTTCTGAAATAAAACCTCAAAATAGTTACTGAAAAATATCACCTAGACAAATTATCACTACTTTTGTCTTCTTTTCACAGTTTATCATGAAAAAGACTCAGCTCAAAGATGTTCCACCTGATGATGGCAGGGATATTGGGTTTTATTTTGTTCCAAAAATAATCCATGTCCTCTAGCAAAGTTGCAGGTAGAAGCTTAAATCCAGATAAAAACATGGTAATTGTGATAAACATGATTCAGAGAAGATCCATAAATCAGAAATGACCAATAACTTGTTCAGCAGAACTTTATGAATAAATTACACATTTATAAGATGCTCACCATCAGTTTGCTTATAAACTTTCTTTCTTCATTGTTTGGGGATACTCATATAAATTGAATTTCAGTTTTAAAAAACTATATAGCTAGAAGTATGCACTGTAGTTATGTAATAACTCAGGTTTTGACAACTGTAAGCTTTTAATGCATAATATTTATGTTTGAGAAAGAGGAGTTATGATGAATTTTATAATTTCCTTTTATGGTATCTCACAACAAAGTATATTCCATAATAAAAATGCCAGATGCAAAACAGTATTTTCAAAATGAATTTAGACAAGTACAGTCAATTTCCTTATTTAGCTTGCCTACAGATTTCCATTAAGATTGTTGGGAGCACATATAAGCATTTTGAAATATATGAAGTATAGATGTATCTCTGTAGCACCTTTTTGTCTTTCCACAGCTAATGATATTATTGTTCAAGGAAAACAAATATAGTAAGAATATTAATCTCTAACAGTGTACCTTGCTAAGGTTGTGTCCACACAATGCAAAGGAGGTATCAGACATCTGGATCTTTAATTTAACCACAGAAAAATGTCAAATGAGAAAATTCAGACTTCAGAATTACCAAATTATTTACTTCAAATCCCTTGTATAGATATAGCTAAAATGTCCTGGTATTACAGGTACTGAAATCAAACAGAAAATAAAACCAAAATTCTCAGAAAGTGAGAATCAACTCTTGTATAGATTATTCCCTTTCCAACTAGATTCTGAAAAGGGAATATATGAGATAAGATATAGAAGGATTATTCTCTATTCTCACTGGAAAATTGCTACCACTTTTCTGTAGTTATATGGTTTCTTCAGTATATGATCTTGTAGTAATTATAAGTTCAAACATTCTATAAACTCTCCCATCTATGTTATAATAATAGATGCACAGCAATGCATATTATGATCTAAAAATGATCTCGGAAATTAGGATTTATTATATCAATTATTGCAATCTCCTGTTTGTGAAGGAAGCATTGGGGAGTGCACTGTCATTATAAGTATCTGATAAAATGCAAGAATGTAAAAAAATGTAATTTACTTATTTGAAATCTTTTCAATAAAGGGATAGCTTTGTACTACATAAATGCATCACTGCATTGTGAAATTAATTTAATTAAGATTTCAAATGCTATTATATTTTAATTAGTATAAGTTTGAAATACATAGCGATTATATTTATCATGGCAGCTGGTACATGTATATCACACATCTTAATTACTTTTACTACAAATTTCTCTCTCTTTCCTCTTCTATGCCTCCATCTGTGCGTCCTTGTTGCTCATTTGAAATCCTTATCTGTACTGTAATTTTCTCTTTAAACTATTTATACTTTGGGTTTCTCATGTAAGAGAAGCCATGCGACATTTATGCCTGAGTGTCCCATTTAACTTAACGATATGGTCTCAAAGTTTATCCAAATGATTCAGATTTGTCTTTCTTTATATATAATGAAAAGTGTAAATGAGGAGAGGGAAGATAAAAGGCTATGAAAAGGAGGGAGAGAGAAGAAAAACTTTAGATGGGAAAAAAGTAAAAATGACAGCAACAAAGAGAAATAAATAAGAAATAAAAAAAGAAAAAAGTAACAGTTAAAAAAAAATGCAGGTGTAAAAGCACAAGACTAAAGCATCCTGACAGTTCCATTTACATAGCACTTTGAGCTCAACGGCAGGTCTCTGATCTGGGCTTCCACAGCATTCCTGGCCCTGTGGCTTGCTTAATTGCCTGTCTGCGAGAAAGGAAGAATGCCAATCGATCCAACTGTCTTTCCAGGCCAGACTTCTGGCTGCAAGTAGTACTTTGCCATCATGGAAAACTGCAGACCTTTGTCTCTGAACACCTCCCTTAATTTGGGGAGGGGAACATGTGGTGTAATTGGCCCTGCACCAGGTTTTATTTACATCAGTTTTCACCAGGGACTCTCACTCCTGTTCATTTTACTGCAGAGCAAATCCCATGGTCGTGTCCGAGTTTTCCCTTCACAAACTTTATACCTATTGCATCCTTAGATGCCCTCCGACCCAGGTACCACTCTCTGTTCTCCTAGTTTCTGCTTGTTTGTCTGCAGAGCGTCACTTCTAACCCACAAACGTGGAGCAGTCAGTGGCTTCCCTGCCTTCAGCAGTTCTTGGCAGGGGGTGTTGGAGGCTTTCCATGGACACCTCTTAGCTGGCCTGAGCAGATGTAGCAACAGTACAGTACTCCTGGTTATAGGGAAGAAATACTTATTTCTGGGTTGTTCTACCCTCTTCTTTTCCCTAGAGTCCTACTGCTACCAGGTGCTGCTTGCTCGCACAGCCCCTAAGATGCAGTCCTATCAATGTTCAGGCTCAGGTCTTTTGTCAGGGAGGTATAATTGTTTTTAAATTCCCAAGTGTCCACTAGTGTTGTCTTATGCAATGCACTCTTTCAGTTTTTCTGTAGACCTGGTTAGCAACTACTTCAGTAGCAATAATCCTCTTCCAGGTGGGGATGGTAGAGGGATTATTAGCTTAGTCTTTCAGACAGGCCTCGGCTGAAGTACTGGCCCCCTCCCTCAGGTGGCCTCATCATCTCCCAAGATGATGATGCAGGAGGGGTCTAGCTTCCTTACTTTCCTGTATCTGGCTTTCTCTCTAGTTCTTGGCTCAAGGTACCTAATTTTCTCCAATGCATGATTCAGAGTCTAGGTTCATTCCTGCTGCCACCTAGGTGGCCAAGATGATCTCTCTCAAATGCTATTTCATTGAAATGTCTACTGAGTGTTAGTCTCCAATTACCTTTTTCATTCATATCCAAAACTATTAATGCCTTGGTTATCAATGACTTGCTTGGATCAAAAATATTTAAACATCACTTGAACCCTCTCTTTATTTGATACACAAATACATATCTCAGCAAAGGGAACTATTCATTACATGGCATTAAAATATTGATGAGTTGTTCATCCGTTTCTCTTGTAATACATGGTATGCAGCACAAAGGTACATTTAAAAATAAATCAGACATACGAACTTAAATACCATGCAGTGTCTTTTATATGAGAAACTCAAAGAATTAAAGAGCAAAATGAAAGATATATAATAGGAAGAAAGAAAATAGGTCTTTCTCAAAGGGGAAGGGATTAAAAGGTGGTGGAGGGGAGGGGATGGAAAAAAGGGACTAAGATGTGCTCTGTCCATGTACCAGCACCACACAAGGAATGTAAACATTATGGACTGCAAACATGTCCAGAGAAAGAAAAGCGATCAAGAGATGGATGGAGGGGGTAGGGAGGGAAGGGAAAGGGGATGAGAAAAGTAATTAAGATGTGTTCTATACATGAACCAACTCTCCATGAGGAATGTAAACATTATGTATTACAAACATGTACTAATAAAAAATGAAAAAGTAAAGCATTCTAAATTTGCTACGGGTATGCAAACATTCCCATAAGTTTATCATGTTCTGCAGAATATGTGATGGAATGTAATTTAAAATGACTAAACTTTTTCCCCTTCATTATCTTGTGGTTAACTCTGCCGACAGGTAATTTCACTCTTCTTGCCAATAAATTCAGCCATGGGGAACTGTCAGCATGTATAATAGGTGGGCCAAAACACTCACACTTTTTGAAGCACGCTTAGAATTAACAAATTGAGATGTTTTAGCAATAGGAGTGGATGTGTGCATACATGTGTACACCTGTGTGTGCATCTGATAAGTTCCACAGTTCCATCTAAGTGGAAAAAGATTAGTTTTTGATGTTCTATAGCATAAAATATCACTGCTAATAACTTAAAAGATAATGCATTTGTGACTGTAACAACAGTGGTCTATGAATGATAACCATAGCTCTTGTACTTCCAATCTTTAAACTCATATATGTTTCAGGCTTTTCATTTGTGCAAGATGATTAGAGAATAAATGAGATCCCTCTTTATCCTCCATGGGCAAAATTTTTCCGAAATATTTCAAAAAATATGTATCTGTTTTGCTATCTTCTTTGTAATGTATCAGGAAATTTGAAACTGAAAAATCATAAATCATACATTTGTGTAGTCTTTAAAATTTATTTAACTGAATCATAATGTAAAAACATACAAGTTGTACATATTAATGGGTTACCATACAAAATTTTGATATCTGTATATATTTTGTAATGTTTATATCAATCTGAATATATCTCTCCTTTCACATTTATTATACATGTAAAGTGAAAACATTCAAGGTCCAGTCTTCTAGTGGAGTTATTTATTTGTGAAAGTAGTTACTGCAATGCCTCCCACATAATTCAATAATTATTCTGAGAAGGTGGATTTTGTGGAATCCTAGAGTATTATTCTTGTGTGTGTAGATGTTTCTGTGTGTATACATGCCTGAGTATAGTGAGGTAGTCTTCAGTGTTAAATGTAACTTTAATTAAGATTTAAAAATTAATTATTCTATCATTACTTCCCCACCATCAACTATCCACATGCTGAGTGAATTTCATGCTGTTGGATGAAGACTAACACAGAATTAAGAGACTCTATGGGTTGACAATTATATTCTCAAGTATTTGCTTCCTTGACATGAGCGCTGAATCAGCAACTCCTTGGTAATTAATGTCTTTTACATATGTCTCACTTATACCATGCCAGCACTTTGCATAAGTTATTGACCAACACACAGCCCAGACTATGTGCAAGGTCATTTCTTAAGCATTTTACATATATTAAATCATTTAATCCTTCAAATAAAACTTATGGGATAACAATTACTACTATCCTGCATTTACAGATATGAAAACAGGACCTTGGAGAAGAGCTACAACTTTCCCAACACCCAACAGCATCTCTCAGGGTCCCTAATCAATATCCTCCTGTCTCTCAGTACGTTTCTAAAAGCTTCATTGCTCTGCTCCTGGAATTTTGTACATTTGTTTACTGACCATTAAAAAAAAAAGCACAGTTATGTTTTAGTTACCAGAGTATAAACGACCTCAAATACCACCTGCCTCCATTTCTTTTTAAAATTCCAAATGGTTGGCTTGGAAAACATCCTCTGATAAAACTGCAAGCAAGATGCAGCCTTTCTTCAAAAATACTGAGGACTCTAGAGGAGGCAAGAAGTCATTTTACATGCTCACAAAGCTACTAAAATGAAACAAAACCTGGAAAAGCAAATACATCTCTTCCCAAGAGCCCCATTCCAACAGATTTGTTGCAGTGGAAGAGAGGGTGGTTATCTGAACAATCTCATTTTATAGATGATCATCCCAAGTCTTTGGATATTAAACCAATTGCCTAGAGATAGGCAGTGGGGTCCTAACCACAGCAACGGACCTAGATCCTGCTCTGTGGATGCCGAGTGCACTGCCACATCACGCTGTTACCTAATCTTTTTATAGTTTTGCTCCTAAAGATAGAGTTTGATAATTTAGTTTGCAATAAAATGAAACAGAAACAATCTAGCAATAAAATATGCTTACACTATTACCTTTTAAACAGCATGCAGTGCACATTCAGCAAGGGCAGCTACTGTGACAGTTGTGTGATTTGAGCTATTTGAGTCTTCAGAAGTAAAGAAAGGGTCTACAGTGAGAAGTGAAACCTGGACCAAGAGTAAAAAGCCTTTACTATTATCACTAGCAGAAGGCCACAAGGAAAGGCAGGCCATAAGGAAAAGGAGCAAGCTACAGACTGAGTTGAAATGAGGACACAGTGAGAAACCAGCCATCTGTCCACCAGCATTGGAGCAAATAAAATAGCTGCAGGACACCATTACCTTCCAAATGAACCTATTCTCACAGTGGAGTCCAAGGGTCAGTGCTTTCCTCATCAACTGCGTTTGATGGAGAACTCAGCAACTGAGATCTGGAGAATATGCTAAATTCAGGTACCAGACCATGATAGAAAGCCTAGCGTCTTACATGTGTACATTTGATAACTATCCTTCAGCATAAAAATGAGACTTGGAAAAAATTAAAGAATTTTAAATTTCTTCCAAATGAATATTCACTTCTGTAAAAGGTAACAATGATTGTTTCCATAGAAAGATGGTCTGTACTGCACTGTCTTATGTTATTTCTACAGAAATAAAATATAAAATGAAAACATGAAAGGAGGGCAAGAGTGTATTAAAAATAAAAGTTCAAACATGAGTTCTTTCTGTTTAATTCCTGTACTCCACTGAAGCTTGGCTTCTCAGAGATGTGCTTCTTCATTTCTCTGTTAGGCCCAGAAATACAATAAAGTAGGATAATGGTCCTTAAAGAAATGTCACAACAGAATAATAGTTCGCACAACTTCATCCACAGAACTGAAGTACTAATGTTAGCTCATTACTCACACTGCACTGTGGCAGAGGGTGAACAGATTAGCCAAAGTAGGGCAAGAAGGTCTGAGTCAGCAAGCTGTACTGGGACTCTCAAAGCTACTTGTAAGGATGGAGAGGGAGCAAAGTAACAGGAGTAGAAAAGAAGGAATCGAAGAAGAATCTTGGTACTTTATTTTGCACTGCCTTAGTTCTGGCTACTATAACAAATTAGCATAGGCTGAGTGGCTTATATACAAAGAAGTATGTTCTTCTTGGGAGGGAAAAAGGTCAAGATCATGGTGCCAGCATGGTCAGGTTCTGGTACACGTTGTAGACTGCTCAATTCTTTGTATTTTCATCTATTGAAAAAAGAGCTAGCAAGTTCTTTTTGTATAAAGGGATCAATCCCACTCACGAGTGGTCCACTCTCATGACTTAATTATCTTCCAAAGGCCCTGCTTCCAAATATCATCCCATTAGGATTTAGGAGTTCAGCATACAAATTGAGGGGGAAAGATCAACATTCAATCCATAGTAAGGGCCAAGTAGTGAATTACCAGAATGCTAAGTATAATTATTTGGTTTATATTTATGACTTCTGGCAATAACTTTCAGAAGCAACAAAGAGGAGATACTTTATTGTTTGAAAAATTGAAACATACAAGTAGACATCATTTATGAAAAGTTTGATAATTGGCTTAATGATATAAAATATTATTTCATTAAAATGGCTTCAAAATTAGATTGGATACCACAACTATTTATTTAGTAAATATGAGGTATTAGCACTGTGTTAAAAGTAAGGGTACAAACAAACAAATCTAGGAACCAGTCTTCAGTAACTTTGTGTTTTAAACTTATGGACTCCTAGTTTCCAAACGACCTTTCTATAAATGCTGCAAATAAATCACAAAGAAAGAAATGGAACTAGAGAGAAAAAAGAGAAAGAGTATAAACAGTACATCAAAGCAAAAGCAATATCTCAAAGTATATCCTGATTTTTGTTTAAGAAAGACTTTGATGAAATACAGATAATTCTTATCACTGTTAAGAATTGTGTCCATTAACACAGTGGCACATGTGCCCCACCCAACATGTTGCCCTCAGACATTTTTATTTTCTCATGAACAACAATCTTTTCTATTTTAATGCCTAACTTGCATTTATTTTCATGAACATATTCTACATTTCATTGTCACCCATAGCGTATCAAACCTCCAAACACTCAGATGACTGCTTCTTCTATTTCCTGCTCACTCTACTTTCATCCTTCAACAGATTTTCTGCTGCATTATCACTTCTTATTCACTGCTCACCACATTCCCATCTACACCATGTTACAGTTCTTACTGCATCACTAAGATAACCACTTTATAAATAGCGTCGTGCCCCACAAATGTCCACCAGTTCTGTTTTCTGGACCCTACTTGGACTTCATAATTCATTGTGCTGCGATATTGGGATCACTTTGTTACTGAAACGCAGCACCTCTGTGCCCACTTGAAAAACTTTGTTTTGTTAATGCCCATGCTATAATGATTTGTATTATACGTCTCGATACAGGGCTAGCTGTCTCTTTTCATTAAGGCTTATGCCCAACTCTTCTTTCATTAACTTGCTTGTTTTTCATTTGAAATTACTTCCTACATCCACTTTTAAATATTTATTGTGTTTCTCTTCATTGGTATGCAATATTCATAATGTTAGTGCCATATGACAAGCATTTTGAATATGGCCTAAAACAGTATTTTTAGTCCTTATTTGCAAAGGCAGAAAGGAAAGAAAAAGGAAAGGAATATGATACGTTTGCTTCATTTCTGAGATAAATTAACTCTTAGAGATTGCTAGGATTAGAACATGTCCTCTAAAAACTAGTCTTCTAGAAACTTAATGTCAGAGCCAGGCTTAGAAACGTGATCCCCAGTACATGAGGAAGGGGGCCTCATAGGAGGTGATTCCATCACAGAAGCTCTGCCTTTGTGAATTGGTTCATGTCTCTCTCATGAGAAGAGCTAATTGTTACAAGATTGGGTGTATAAGGAAAATAAGTTCCGTCCTCTCTTGCTCTTCTATGTCTCTCTCCTAAACATATCGCCACCTTCTGCTATGGGATAGCAAAGCAAAAAGGCTCTACACCTTGATGTTGAACTTGTCAGTATTCAGAAGTGTGAAAAAGCTAATTTCTATTAATTGTAAATTAACTAGTTTGTTGTTATAGCAACACAAAACGGATTACACCAGGGGTATTTGGAGCTTAATGTGAAATAATAAACGTTTGAAAGATTGGAAAATGTCTAAGATAAGAAAAAACTAGAAAAAAAAGATGAGCAGAAGAAAAGTTGTTACTTGCCCAAGGCCACATACCTAGATGTTAGAGCCTAGATGCACACTGAGGGGGTCTGTACCTTATTTATTTATTTATTTATTTATTTATTTATTTATTTATTGAGGGGTTTTTTGAGACAAGGTCTCACTACATAGTTAAGACTGTCCTTGAGCTAACTTTGCAGCCCAGGCTGGCTTCACACTCATGGCAATCCTCCTGCCTCAGCATCCCAAGTGCTGGGATTACAGGTGTACACCACTGCATCCAGCTTTTTAAATTTTTTATATTAATATTTATTGATTGATTGTTTGGCTGGCAGTCTGTATCTGAACTAAACATAAAATATTAGTTTAGAAACTAGAATTAAACATAAGCACTGAGATATTCAAAGTGAAAGAAATAATGCTAATGTGTGTGCTTCCCATACGTGGTATTTCATGAACTCCTGCACAGCCAGTGCTGTGACAGCGCCATGAGCATTGCACCTGCTAGACAAGAGCTCTGCTCCTGAGCTTCCTCCCATATCTCGAACCTGTAATATGTGAAAGTAACCTTCTGAAGCAGAGATTGGTAGGTTATGCCTGGTGGGGTAAGTGTGGCCCACTGCATGCTTTTACAGATTGCTAAAATTAAAAACCAAGTGTTATTCAAACATTAAAAAAGAGCAGAAAAAAATCCCAATTACTTAGTCTAGATAAAAATTTTCTTGCAAATCTTCTTTATTATTACAACAAATGACACCTATTTTGTCCAATGTGATAAGTACTACACTTAAATGGCTATTAATATTTAGTGAAATAATTATATTGAAACAAACATCCAAATAACTACCCAAATCCTCAGTCGCACCAGCCACATGTCCAGTGCTCACTTGCTCCATATGGTTAGTGATTACTTTATTGAGTAGTGTTGAATATAGAACATTTCTATAACCATAGGAAATTCTTGTTAGAATTGCTCTAGATTCTGGAACTATTTTATTTACTAATATAAAGAGATCAATTCAAAATTAGAAAATAATTTGAAAGTCAACTCTGAATTTCTTAGAAATAGATAATATTTTATATTTCACTGTTTATTTGTATACTCTCTTCATCTTCACTGATTTTCCTTCTTGAGATAACAACAGTTTTATACAAGAAATGTCAAATTGAGTGGGATACTGACCACTTTTTATATTTTCTGGCTGGAAAGGAAGAAGAGAAGATAAGGAGTGGAGACTAGGGAAAATACATCACTTTACCCACCTAGCTGTCTATTAATCTAGTCATTGTATAAGTTCTAACTGTGTACCTTACCCATATGAAGCCTATATCAACTATCCTGTAGCCTCCTCGAAGCTAGAAAAGACTTAGCTCTCATAAGCAGCATCTGAAATAATCAGGGACACTTTCTCTTCTGATTGCACTGTTTAATATCACCATATCAGAAGAACTTGTGGGTCAGGTGTACTGAATGAAAGTTAAGAGACTGCGTCAATTAGAACCCTTTGGTATGGAAAGTCAAGCACTACAAAGAGGTGAAAGAGTACCAGTAATTAAAAATATGTTCTATTAGCAAAACAAAAGCTTTTCTTTAAATAACGAAGTATTGACACAAAGCTATCATAGTAAAATTTGAATGAAAAGCCTCTTAACCATTCTACCTATTCAGAGGTTGAAGTATGAACAATGTGACATAAAAGCGTCATTTTAAAGAGATGTTAAGACTCGGCATACATTCGAACCTTAAATCCTAGAGGATAATCAAACTCCATCCAGGATGTAGTGGAACCACAACAGGAATATACCTGAAGTTCAAATTCACAGCTGAATTTGAAACCTGGCTTTGTCCTTTGTTTATCTACTGTGAACCCTGTGTGTCTCACCTATAAAGGCAATTTGAGGACTATAAAATTTCCATTTTAGAGGATTTAAGGAGTCTGTGAATTCCTTTCTCAAACACCTAGGCTGTCACTCAGCGTCCCAGCATTCAGTGTCTCACTACCCATTTGCCCTCAGCCATGAAGACAGATTTGAAAGGTGCTTTGCCTTGATTCACCATCACTCTCCGTAGGGAGCCTGAGACTCTCAGGTGACCATGTGCCTGGACTCTAATCTCTAAATGGCTCTAGGAGGCAGGGGATCCTTCTTAATGCTCTCCTCTGCTTTCATTTTCCCGAAACCTTATCCCCATATCACATGGTTTAAAGTTTTCAGCATTTTCTGGGTTGTGTTATAAAATTATCTTTTCTAAAATGTAGTCTTTCACTAAAAGGTCAATTCCATAATTGTGGGAAGCTTTACTTTCTTGCTCACTGATGTATTTTCAAGGACTATTAATGTACCTAATATACATTAAACACTTTCCTAGATCATTACTTGGGACTCCATTGAGAACACTGAATGAGGTAATGCATGGATTACTCCTAAACAAATAAAACTTCTTTGGATTAAAGATTATTGATCTAGAAACCTACTTATCAAAGAAAGAAATTAAGTCAGGCACAGAATATAACTCCTGAGTTTGTTGTTTCTTTGAACAAATCTCCATATATATTTTGTTCTCCATTTAGTAGGCATTTAGTGTTCTAAGTATTAATTAAGTTCATTTTGTCAGACCTTTTCCAGACCTTTCCACAGAGATGAAGAAATATTCCCTAGTCGGTACTTGGCTGTTCTAATTAGCAACAGTATGATCATTTCATGCTCAACTCATGCAAATATAAGATTAGCATGACATAAAAGTTGACTCAGCCATGTACTGTGCTAGGAGTTCGAGGCCAGCCTGGGCCACATAGTGAGTTCAAGGGCAGCTGAACTACATAGTGAGACCCTGACTAGAAAAGCTGATCCTATCAATTAGAAAGTTCATATGAGAAAATGGAAATAGGTAGGAATTGTAAATCCTAACATGTTAAATAATTACTCGTTTTTCAGATACTAACTGCTTTACATTACTTTCTTTCACGCGTAAATCAAACAAATACCAGGCACATATGTAAGAGAATTGGAAATCATGCAGACAAGTTTTTCCACAAACTGTCTGAGAAAGCTGTGCTTCCAAAGACTTGCAGTTTGCTAATAGCTACCTCACGGCACCATGGCCTCATATGACTGAGGCAAAAAAGCACTGAATCCAAATATAATATTTTACAGGAAATTGTACTGAAGGAGCTGAGTTGAATAAGTAGAAGAAGCATGATATATATTCTTGTCAAGATTTAGAGCTATAAAACATGGTTTAGCAAGTATAAAATAACAGGAATGGTACAAGGTAAATTCTCAGGCCACAAAAGAAGTAAGCTAAAAATTGAGAATAGCAAGATAGCTGGAAAGTTCCCAAATCTTTAAAATATATTAAATAGAATATGAATCAAGAAAGAAGTCATAGCAAGTATTCAAAATTATTTTAAACTAACATTAAAATATGTCACTTAATTTGGGAAAGATGATTAAATCAGTGCTTGGGTAGAAATTTATTGTATAGCACTAAATACATATATTAGAATGAAAGAAGAGTATAAAACCAATAATTTAAACTTCCACAATAACAAAATAGAATCAGAAGAGCAAGTTGAACCCAAAGTCATAATAAAGGTGAGAGAAAATTTGTAATCACAATCAA
Organism: Chinchilla lanigera; assembly: GCF_000276665.1. Classification (NCBI taxonomy): domain Eukaryota; kingdom Metazoa; phylum Chordata; class Mammalia; order Rodentia; family Chinchillidae; genus Chinchilla; species Chinchilla lanigera. The sequence continues at coordinate 17,412,709 of NW_004955446.1, read as the reverse complement.
TAAAATTGAAACTAGAAACCAATAAAGGAAATGAATGACATATTTGACTGTACATTTTTTTAAAAAAAATACTGTAGGCAGACTACAGCAATTCTAGGACAGCACAAATTTCACACAATGGGAAATGGGTAAGTTAAAAAAAATTAACTTTGTTTCTATGGAATAAAGAATTTGAGTCAATAACCTATTGACCTTGCAAAAACTGAATCACCAGTTCTCAGTGTTCTTACTAGCTTACCAAATATTTGAAGAAGCAATGATATAGATTCTGCACAACCTATTTTGAAAATACAACAGTGGGAGAACATCCCAATACATTCTAAAAAGTGAGAATTACCTAACACAAAGGAATCAACAAATATATTACAGGGATGAAAAAAGTATAGAGCAGTACCATGAAGAAAGACACAAAAGTTGTAACCAAAATATAGCAAATCAAATACAAAATTTTTAGATATTTTAATTCATTGTAATATTTCAGACATGCAAATCTGGCTCAACATTCAAATTCAAACTCAGTAAATGTAACCTACCATATTAAGCTAAAGAAGAGGACAGAGAAAAAAGAATGTAGGAAATGACAAAAAAACACAATATTTAATATTCACACAAGATTATTCAAAAATTCTCAGAAAAGAAGTAGAAGAGAAGTTATCACTATGATTAAGAACATAAAGCAATCCCCTTTATGTAGCATCATAATAGAATTAACAAAGGGATTAACAAGAATTAATTCACAAAAGAATAAATGTTCTATAACTAATAAGGGATTACATAGCGAGGTCTTTGGATAAGAGAGGCTAATACACAAAACTCAATTTCCTATAAAGCAGGAGTTAATGACTGAAATTTGAAACTCTTTAAATCTCTGACATAGTACTACATACTGTGTGATCCAGTTACATGACATTTCTGAAAAAGGTAAACTTAAAGCAGATCAGTAATTGTTATGGACTTTGGGAGAGGAGACACATTTATAAGTGACATAACAGTATTATTTTTAGGATGATGAAAATGTTCTGTATGATATTGAAATGAGGGACACAAGACAGGAAGCATCTGCTAAAATCTTTGTACTGTATTACAGTATAAAGAGTAAGCTTTATGGCATGTGAATTTAAAAGTAATTTATGAGGTCAGATGATCACAGGATGAAATGCACACAAGATTATAAACACATTGAAACTGTATGAACATTTTCCCTGAAGGGACTGGGATAATAAGATCCTGACTTTAGTACCTTTGGAAATCACTGGAGTCTACAGAATCAAGGCAAACTAACTCATAAGGCTTCTGCTCTGCCTAAAGAAGCAGTTTCCCAGGGAGTCAAAGGAGAACAACTTTAAACAACTGTCCATGTACACTAGAACTGCTCAACAAAGTACACAACTGGCAGTGAGCACTTACTATCTTACTGTCAAGTGAGCAGTCACAAATAAGCAATAGGAGGAGCTTAGAATATTTCATATGTTAATGGGATAAAGTGAGCGAAGTATGAACTCATATTTAGTTTCATATACATATGGCTGCATATGGGGAGAAATGTGTGTGTGTACACATGATAGTATGTTGTGTGCGTGTGTCAACATCCTTTGTTTGGTCAGTTGAGAGAGCCTAGACATAATAACAACCCAGTAATAATAAACATGTTTAGTGTCCAGATCTTGACTTCAAATACAGTTATTCAATCATAGAATCAAATAATCATTGGAAAAATCATTATTCTAAACTATGTTAAAAAACTCCAAGATGAATAGAAAGAACACATAATGGACAAAATAAAGTTTCTGTTCAAAATAATCTTATATAATACTCAGTCTTTAAGGAAATGATAAAATATTCCCCACTGTTTACTCATGGACTACTTGTAGTTATTATTTTCCAAAGAGTTGATCACAGAATAAGAGGGGAATGAAAAGTGACTTTACAGTAGAGAAGCCTGACAAATCCTACCTAAAGTTGAGTGATCAAGATTGATAGCAATAGTGATAAAATATATAGATACTATACCTTGATGATATGATGAGAATGATACTTCACCTAAGAGATTTTCCTCTCAAAAACATTAATCTGATCAGAAAAAATGAGTCAGAGAAGTCCCCGGGAACAAAACTTTTTACAGGTTCTCTTGGGAGTACTCATCAAAACTGACAACTTCATCATAAAACAAGAGAAGTCTAAGAAACTTTATCAAGAGCAGCCTAAGACATCATTACACAGTAATATGGTATTATAGGTGAGATCATAAACAAAAAATTATTGGTTATAAAAAGAAAAATCTGAATATAATACACATTTTATTAAATATTTGAATAATGTATCAATATTGATTCATTTACTTTGACACATATAACACACGTTTACATAGAAATTCTGTTTAATCTTTGCAGTAATTTCAAAACTATAAAACTATTCTATAATGAAAAGAAAATAAGTTAAGAGTAAAAAAAGTATGTAACAATATAGTCATATAATTTGGAATCATTTTTTCATAACACTTAGATCTTTTCACTCAGTTACATTAAAGTCTAAAGTATGATTTTTGCAGCTATCAGATTTTTAAAGTTTCCCATGAGATTATAATATCCAATGTTATAAATAATCAGATTAACTGAGTGATTACTCATAAGTAGAAAACCTAAAGTAGAAAAATTAGTAGTTTAATAATCAAAGAGGTCCAGCAATGAGACATAGGTGATTCCAGTAAAACTCCAAATAATTGGTCATATCTACATTGCTTAAACTTCCATAAAGTTCTTTGTTTTTAAATTTTATTTCTGTAGAAGGTTAGAAAAACCTAATATGCAAAAGTGATCCCAGGGATAACAAAAACAGCTACATAACAACAAAATTACAGTGAATTTTAATTCATAGATAGATATATAAAATTGTTAAAGAAATAATACAACCAGAAAAATAGTTTTTATCTTAGAAGTGCTCTTATGGCTCCACACATCATTCACTGATCCTTTAACTTTACTAAGAGTTTAACCTACATATACCAAGAGAAACACATATTCCAGCCTTTGCACAAAACCTTAGTCATGTTGCCAAGTATAACTGGAAAGTAATTAAGAGTTCCTTTGAATTCATGAAACATATGTCAACCTCATAAAGCCATTCTTAATGCATAATAACACTTTGAAAATTCTTTCCTAAACTTTTCTTCAACATATGCATCACATATCCCAAAATTGCTTCAGAGATGTTTTCCCCAACAACTTGTTCCCAAACCTGTTCTGCACATGTATACTTTTATTTCTTACCTCATCGGATTTTAATTACTTCCTTTCTATTTTTTCCTTACTCAAACAAGTTCTGTGCTCTCTAAAGTAGAATCAGATTCTTGGATTTTTCTAATCTTTTTTCTTAGCACTATCTGAACAAAAGGACTGAAAAAGTAACATAAAATCATTCTGATAAGAAGGAACAGTGGGAAGGAAAAGAAAATTAACCATTTCAAAACTGTCTTTAATGGGTGAACAAAAAGTCAAAGAATTTAATTAGTCTTAGCTAATGTGCTTTCCTGAAGCACAATAGATTAATGGTTAATCACCATACGGTCATATTGATACATTCAAAAAAGTATTTAATAAAATTCAAAATCTGAAGTGTAACTAGGGAAAATTTCTAAAATTTGACATTTCACTGAGAAAAATATTAAGAACCTGAGAGAAATTTTTGTATGTACATAACAACCATTGATTTTATCACAGCAACAGTTTAGGGAAAGTTCCAAGTTTTCAGATCTCTCACAAGGTAAGCTGCCATCTAACTAGAAGCAGCACTTCTCATCTATGATGGTTACTCTTGATTGTCAACTGCATTGATCAACTCCTTGAAACTTAAAATACAGTGCTAGGTGTGCTTGAGGGTATTTCCAAAGGCAACTGGATGATGAGTGCTCTAAATTCATCAGTGGATTAATCCACTGAATGGATCATAATTTGAAGGAGACGGCAAAGTAAACTTAGGAGCCAGTGGGTGCCAGTTGAACAAAGTGGGTCACCGGGGTGTGACCTTGAGAACTATATCTGATCTCCAGTTACTCCCTGTGAGCCCTTTCTTCCTCTGTTTTTCAGAGATGATGTGGTGAGCAGCTGCACTCCACCATGCCCTTGGACCATGCCCTTACCTCAGATCCAAAGAGATGGAACTAAGTGATCCAGGACTGAACTCTGAAACTGTGAAGCAAAATAAAAGTTTCCTGATGTAAGATAAGTGACCATCCCTACTGAGGACTGGCAGTGATCCTCTAACTAAATGCTGGCCAGTGATTATGTGAAGAGCAGTGATATCGGCAACTTTTGGGTATGCAACAAAAGATGGCTAGCTTTTCTTCTTTTCTCTGCACCATTCTGTAAGCAACACCAAAATATGGTAGAAAAGAATCAGTTTCCCTCATGTAGATAAGAAAAAGAAATAAAAAGAAAGAAACTTCTAGTGGATGTCACATAATAAATAAATGGATTGGATCCTTAAAATTATTGCAGAGAAAGTCATACAAACCTATGGGGATTTTATCTAAAATATACTTTTCTTTAGTTTAAACCGTGATCATTTGGTTCTAGTTAAAGAAGTTGAAACAGTGTCATAACCAACAGAGGATCCACCTGCCCTGAAATTAGGATCATGAACTATGAAAACATTACAGACATCTATGTTAGAATTCGAACTCAAATTCAAATTGAAAGTCAGCAAATCAACACTGTGATATCTCCAAATTGTGAAGAAGACATATGTAACAGGCAATTTAGACTTCAAATTAGTTGCACTTAACATTTTGCTCACCTCCAAAGTAAGAGCCATCTGTCAGCTTCATTTCTTTACTGGACTTTGTGATGACACCGGCAACGCCGTGCTGGATGAAATACATTTTTTTCCCCACGGCTCCTTCTCGTATGATGTAGTCTCCAGGTTGAAATACCTCAAACCTCAATTTGCTCAGCATGGCTGTCACAAAATTAGGATCCGCGTTAGCAAAAAGAGGCATTGTAGCCACCAGTTTTCGACAGTTGAAGTTGACGATCTCCTAGTGAGGATGAGAGTAAACAAACGTTAAGAGAGATATTCAACGTATCTGCAGGAAAAGTACTGAAACTTAAAAACATATACAACATAGCATTGCAATTTTAATTCAGAATCAAAAATACACAAGTTTTAAAAATTCATGTATGTCATTGAAGTCAAGGATTGTGGTTGTGTGCTTGTACTGTAATGTTTTCCTAGCACCTAGTGCAGTAGATAGAGCAAAATATTAAATATTCAATAAATATTAACTATATAAAGTTTCAATTATTAAAACTTCCCATTTGTTTATTCTTTACATGAAATTAGACCTTCCCAAATATGAAATATTGGTCTTCTTTTTATCTTTTACCTACAAAGAAGGAAGACACATCACTTCCTGATAGCTGTAACATGAGTGTGTCTCTGTACCACTGTGTTGAACAATCTAGCTGGAAGCTGGAATAAGGGTCTAGGACCCAGACAACAGTTTTTATTAATGTCATTCACATTAGAGTGAAAACAATGGACAGTGACTGAAAAGCTTACTCTAAAGAAACTAATCTAAAATTATAAATTCAAACTGTGTCAGAGGTGGATTGGGAAATCCCCTCGTTCCAAAGCCTCTTGTTTCCGAGGGAAGTCTTAGATTGGAGGACTTATTTGATTTCTAAGGTTAGGCTGATTGTAAATTAAAAGCTCTGCATATTTATTTCATTCTGTAGATTCTGGCCCAGATGACACACACTGTTATCTTCCTGGACTAAAATAAATATATGGGAAAAACATTTTTAATCTTGCAAATTAGACATATGTCAATGGAATAGACAATGAAAATCTAAGTTTTACCACAATGCCATTTCTAAGAAAATCCTTTACCAAAGAACTCCAACGAAAAATAGTTGCGATGAATTTGTGCTCCTGATTAAAAAGTACAGCAACTGAAATCATCTCTGCCAACTTGGAAGGGAGCCAAATGAAATACAGTTATTAACAGAGTCTGAGTGCTGGAGGGTGGGGAGAGAGCTGATAGGGAGGAGACAAAATAAGAATGAAGCTGTGTTATATACATGTACCAACTCCACACTATGTCATTATTATGTACTGCAACCATGTACTAATAAGAATAGAAATTTTTCAAAATTCTATGATGTCAAGACTGAAAAATGTGTCCATGATCTTCCTGCATAAAATGATCTGATATCGTCCTGGGATAGGCAAAAAATTCTAGCTGATGCATAAAAAGTGGCAAATATATTTATTTAGTAGATAACTGCTCTATCATAAAAGAGGACAAAATCTTGCCTTTTCTGACAATACAGAGGAAAGCAGAGATCATTGATAATTAAAGTAAGTCAGGCACAGGAAAATCAAGTACTGCACAATCACACTGGTACATGGAATCTAAACAAGTTGATCGTGTAGAAGTAGAATGGTGGCTATCAGAGACCAGGGAAAGTAGGTGGGGGGGAGGAGAGATTCAAAGAGATTGATCCTGATACTGAACTAGGGTTAGAGAGGAGTACAAAGTCCTGGTGTGCCACTGCACAGAAAGGGACTGTAGATAACGGCAACGTGCTCTACAACTCAAAAAGCTAAAAGCCAGGATCTTGAGTGTTTCCACACTAAAGAAATGATACATATTTGAGTAGGTGGGTGTGTTTACCCTGTTTGGAATGTTACATAATATGAGCATGTATTTAAACATCACAAAGCACACCATAAAATATGTAACTTCTATGGTTTTATGTGTGAATAAGGAAACAAATTTAACTAAAATTCTAGTTGAGAGAAAGAGAGCACAGCATTTCAGATACACCTTGGAAAAGGGGAAGTTTTATCCTCAGTGACATTTTGTGAGTTTCACAGAGCAGAGGAGTCGCTAATGTGGGAGATTCATGGAGGATGAATAAACTACTTAAAAATCAGAACCTCAGCAAAGTAGCAAAGACAAGAGCAAGATGCTACATATGGTACTTGGTGCACCACTATGGAATCCCAGATAACGCATAGTTAACTATATGATTGGCTGCATCTATGGCAATTTATGATCAATTTTATTTATTTATTTTGTACTGGGAATCAAACTCATGACCTCACTCTTGCCAGGTAGGCATTGTGCCGCCGAGCTATATCCCTGGCCATATGATCAATTTTAGCTAGTGTTGAAGAGTTCAAGTACAAGTTGTACAGCTGTAGTCATGATCAGCACGGAGTAAGTGTTCGATAGGTATGCATGCTTAGGAAGCAAAGAAGGGAGGGAGGGAGAGAGGGACATGATGAATGAAAGAAAGGACAAAAAGATTTCACTGTGAGAAAAAAGTGTTCACAAAGATTAGTTTTATTCTAAAAACACTCAGAAGGTTTGGAAACAAATCTCACGTATATAAAAGATATGTTTTTATTATTCAGTATACTTCTATAGAAAAATCACAGAAAAATCAAAGATGAGATGGAGTTAAAAGATAACAGAGAAATGATTTGACATACAGACCAAGAGAATAATACCATGTAGGAAACTGAAAATAATGCAGTGGAAATAAGAGTTTTCAGATAAAAAATGATAAAATATTTTTATTTATCTTTGAATTACACAAGTTTTTGGCTTTGCTATTCTTTTTTTATTTTAGAAAATAATTGAAAATACTTTTATTAATAATTAAACTGGTTTTTAAATGAATAGCTTATGTATTCAAATGTGTCATTTGAAACTGCTTGGATTTATAATATTGGTGGACTAATTTAATATTTTTATTGATAAGAAAATTCATCCATTTTTCCATCTCTGTGGAACTTTCACCTCCACATGAATATATCTGGTTGAAACTATAAAATTTAACAAGTATATGATAGGGAAAGCTGTACTAAAACAAACTTCTTGATGTCTACCAGCTTTCATTCTCCCATAAAATTTGCTTATATTGAGACTTACTTTGGTAGAAATAATCACATGAATCGTGAACTGAAACAAAACTTCTAAAAGCTCTTATCCATCAGTCATGTTTCCTTGTGGCATAGTTTCTTAGAGAAAACACACTTAATTATCTCTCCATAAGAGAAACATGACTTTTAGAGGTCCTGGTCTATCAATTGCAATTTTTTATAGCACAGTAAGTTAACTGAGACCGTAAACTATTTACATTTCTAATCTTCATCCCTGGTCTTCATGGCAGTTGTTATGTGTGACTAGCTCTTTTATCAAAATACGTGGCCTGACTTAGCAGCATTGTCTACCTGCCTTAAACTGAGAAAAGCTTTCTTGCCAGCAGAAACTAACACAGAGTCTTTCAGAGCAAGTTACTCCAAGACTGGGGTGGGGGACCCTGCTGTAATCACAGCATTCTTGGAAGCTAAAGCACAAAGAATAAAAGTTGAAACCCAGCCTGGGCAACTTAGCAACCTAGTGAGACCTTGTCTTGTAATTTAAAAATAAATAAATAATTTTTGAAATGGCTGGGGATATAGCTCAGTGAGAAAACCCTGAGTTCAACTCCTAGTACCTACAGACACAATATAGTAATTATAATAATAAGTTGCCCTAAATTACTAAATTGCTAAAGTGTTGACTCTCTAAAAATATAGTTACTTATCTTCTGAAGCATTTGTAGTGCCAGAAAGGATAAAAGTATCAAAGACAGGCAAACAAACACACACCCCAACGCCCCTTCCCTATACAGAAAAGGAAACATAAAAAGCCCACAATAATGAATTTCAACAAAACGGGACCAAACAAAGGAACAAGTGGTGACCAAAGGTGCAGAACTTGTACAACAACATAACTGACATATAATTGAGCTAAACCAGAAATATAATGATAAATAATCAAGAGCCTATACAGCTATAAATATAATTGCATAAATTAAAAAGTTAGGTAAAATAGATAAATCTGTTCAAATTCCAAGTAATTCATATGACTATCCCCGCATCAAAAACATGGTAGGTAATTCCCCATTTTTTAAGTGTTAGCGAAAGGTTGTGATTTCCTTCAGAGTGCCATGTGGAGGGTGGAAAAGGAGTAGTTTTACTGTGGAATGCACACCACACACCACTTCAAGCCAGATGGTCAACATTAACACTAACAGTGACTGTTCCAGCATGGACCCTTCCTGGGATATGGTGAAAAGGTCATTGTATTTCTGTGATATTGCTCGCAACATCAATAATCCACCTTAATCATGACCAAAATATCAGCACACACGAATTGAGGGTCCTTTACATACTAGTTGATCTGATTACTAAGTAGAACATGGCATCCTTGATATTTTCCTGGGTCAGAAGCTGAAATTTAAAAACTAAATTTGAATAATGTGCAGACATCAGTAAATAATTATGCATTAATATTTGTTATGACAGTACTATGGCACATGTACAGTAATAATAGAAGATACTGGTAGTAAAAAGAGAGAAACTGTGATGTTTATAGGAAATCTTTGTAAGATCTCACTATTTTGTATATCTAAAGGTATAATAGATAGTGTGCTGATATGTAAATATACAGGCCCAGTGTGTCCTTTCTATTGCTCTGGAGTGTATCACCATATTGAGAACAAAAGTAGATAAGCATCTTTTAATTTTCAACTTCAGGCATAGATTTCTATCAAGGTTATATTTACAAATACAAAAACTCCTTAATTATCGCAAAGTTTGAAATCCATTAACGGTACTGAAAATGAGGGAGAAACAAAAAAACATTTTCCCCCAAAAATTTCTCTCAGTGGAATATTATTACATTACCTATACTTCTTGATACTACTAAATCAATGTATGAGATTTGGTCAAAATGTACAGTAAGTGTTTAAATTTTAAGAACATATTGCATTAAGAGATACTTTACCATTAGTCCCCCTCAAAATACTCCTCTTTGCTTTAGCCTCATTTATTGCATTCTTCTTGTCGTTTCCCAAAGCTAAATGGGAGTCCTCTTTTGTCAATTTCTTTATAAAGCATGAGGAATATAGTGGATTCTGCTGTCAAGTGAATTCAGTTGTGTAAAAACAGAAAAGCAGGTGTGTAAAAACAAGCTGCTGTGTCCTCATCCACCTTATTCATGACATCTGGCAATATGGAATTATTAGCTTTTCCCCAAAGTCAAAATGACAATCAAAGGCAAATATTTTGAAGTGATTCAGGACTCGGAGGAGCAACAACAGTGTAACTAAAGACATCCATGAACGAGAACTTCCAGAACTGCTGCAGACGGTGGTAAGGACATTGGGATAAGTGTGTTTGAACAGCGGGGCAATATTTTGAAGGGGATGAAGAGCAATGTATCTTTTATTGTAATATTTTTAAAACTTTAAATATTCATTGTAGTTTTAGATTACATATTGTTTTATTTCAATATATATCAATATTCCAACTAGCAAAATGATGCATTTCAAATGTTACAATTTAAAATAGTGATACAACTTCTTTTTATTTGAAAATCAACTCATTAGAAAACTAATTTGAGAAGGGGCTTGATAAGTTTGGCTAAAACCTTTATTTTTAAAAATAAGTCATAATACATACTTGCTATTTATCTATGCACAAATAATACAATATTGAAGATTTACAATACAGTGATAAGTTCATTGTTGCTTTACTGATGTTAATTATGACAAGTGTGATAAACCACATGAGAACAGTTAAATTAAATGTGTTGACTAAATAAATGCTAATAATGTGATTTCTGTAATATTCTTGCATAAGGTGTCTCATCATAAAATTCATGAAGCCTGGGGCTCCATTCCTGAATTTGAGGAGAAGCTCAGACAGCAGTAATTGCACAGGAAGAGCAGACTTGTCGCCTTGGCCCCCAGAGGCTATTTTCTCTCTCAGAGTTTGCCAACTGTGCTTTCAAATTCCTAGCTGGGAACCAAGCCATGGGAAGCCAAGTAAATAAGCTCAGATGCTTTGGGAAATGACGCAAACTATTCTCCCTAATATTGTAAATTAGCATTATTTTTTGTTACCAAGAAGTAACAAATTCCAAGTTTGAACCTAAGGCATAAATGTATTTTAATTAGTTGAAACATCTTAAAGATTACATAAGCTAGAAATTTCACGTCACAGTTTTCTGGGGTCTACTGTTCAACCAAACTGAACAGTTATTCAAAGCCTTATAAAACTTACACACACACACACACACACACACACACACACACAGGGTTTCCCTCCCAATATCCTTATTAGTAATGCTATGACTGTAAAATAAACTTTTATCTATTGCAAAATAGCATAATACAGCAATTAAAAAATAATCAGGAATTTATATCTGTTCTTATTTTGACATAATGTCAGTTTATTTCAGACGTGAAAGTCTGTTTTTAGCAATCCTACACATTATTTTGTTAAAACATGACAGAAGTAGTCACGTTTATTATTTGGTCACAATGCCAGAAAATTTTTTAAGGTGTAACATGGATATAGTTAAGTGCATATATTTGAAGTGTAAACAAATCTTAAGCAAATTCATTCAAGTAGGTCCAACTGTGTAACCTCTATTATAGAGGTACAGAACCATTCTCAGAAGGCTGCCTTTGGCTTGTGCCTGGTCAATTGCAGAAGTACTTGCTGTTATGATTTCTATGACTGTAAGCAGTTTTCTGTGTTCTTGAATTTATGTAAATATACTCACATACTGTGTAGTCTTTTGTATTTTGCTCCTTTTGCTCATGAGTTATGTCAGCATGATTCATACATCTGTGATATAATGGCAGTTTATTCATTATTAACATTTCAGGCTGTATTTTACTTTTTGAGTGTGATATAGCTCATCTATTATATTTTTCATGATATTAGTGCTATTTCTAGTTTTAGACTAATAAAGCTGAAATGAATGAGTCAAGCAACTTATACAGTGGCTTCTTTCACATATATGTCATCTTGAAATTTCTGGTGACTAGAATCAGCATATATATTTAGCTTCAAGAATTATTAATGCTTTCCTAGATGACTGCTTTATTTTTCTCTCGTTTAGGCAATATGTGAAGTTTCAGTTGATCTATGTCCTTGAAAATATTTGATTTAAATTTTGGCCATGGAAAGTTATCTCACTGTCTTTCAATTTCTTGTCTTTTTCATTTCCCTGTGAGTGATGTCATTGTGCAAATTTTCTTAGCCTTCTGATCAGATGATTGTCCTATTTTATGAAGTACCCAGTCAAAATTTTCCCCCTTTTATATACTTAGGGTATTATTTCCATACTCATGAAAATAATGTACTGTGGGCATATGTGTTCAAAGTAATATCATCTCATTTGTGGCTTGCGTTCTCATATTGTAATCATTTTGTTGGTAATTTATGTCTTAGTCTGAGCAGGGAGCAGTGGCGCAGCAGAAGTGTGCTTGGCCCACGTCTTAGTCTGTTTAACTTCATAACAACCAGAAAAAAATGAGATATGATATATTTTCATTGCTTCCAGAAGGATTTTAAAATCATAAACCTGCACTTTGGACTCATACATAATGAGACCCAAGGAAAGTATAAGCAATATCTTATTTGGTTGTTATAAAAATACATTTATAACAATATGTTAAGGTTCCGTCTAGCCTTGTAAACCTATAATGACAACTTAAATATCATTGTAAAGTTCCATTTTGTAAAATATCTAATTCTGCCCTATTATATAACATTACTATTCTTCTCTACAGTATATTTCTAAAAAGTTTTAAACACGGTATCTATAAATATAATCATGACCATTACACAAATGAATCGTAGAGTAATTTTAACACAGTGGAGCTGCTGTTACATTGTTAAATTCCTCCACTCCAACACACATCATATCTTTAGACTCTGCAGAGGATATAGGAGTTACCTTGTAAAGAACTACACATTCACAATCATCTAGGCACAGAGATATCAAAACTGAGACTAGAAGTGGATGAATTCACACATACAGTCAAATCTGTAACACGTGAAACTCATTAAAACACTCTATTCAAGAGTAGTAGTGATACTGTTCCAGTTTAGTAGCCTGAGCTAATTATATTCAAAAGAGCAGCTGGAAGTATAGAAAGGTTTCTATAAGGCAGGGATAATTACAAGAATGAATATAATAAAAAATGGCTAAGAGTTATGGAGTTCTTTCTAGGATTCAGATATTTCTCCTAAACATTTTACATACATTAATTAATTCCATTCCCACAAAATCCTGTCTTAGATATTGCTGCTGCATCATGTTCTGGAAGATACTAAGTAATCTCCACTAACTTAAAATTGCAAGAAGAACCATGGCTGATCAGGCAGCTTGAGTCCCTGACTTGAGTTTGATGCATCCTGGGAAGTCACTTGATTTTTGATATCTAAAATCACCACAAACTCTGAAGGTTAAGATAATAACCACAAATTGATCCTTTTGAATTGTAAACATTTTGGGACTCTGTCATGCACATCTAAGGATAGTGATGAAGTAAAATAATGGATACACATTTAGCTGCTTTTGTTTCTCCTAGAGCAATAGCTTTTAAAATATGTACCTAAATGGTTTTTACACATGGGATCACTTTCCAGCTTGCCACAGTTTTAAAAACACTGTCTGCATTTAGTATCTTGCTGTTTTCTATAATTAGGCTAGCTAATTCTCTACCTAAGGCAACAGCTTTTGAGATATTTGGGCTATAAAGCAAGAAACTGCAAAAAAATGTGGGAGGCCAGAGTTTTGATATTATTGTTTGTGTGGGGGTAGGTCATAGTTTGTACATTGTGAATGTTATGGTTTAGGTTTAGGTGTTCCACCAGCAAAGCCTCCTGTGGTCATGGGTGGGGCATTTTCACAGGTGGTTGAATTTAGAATGTGTGATGTAGGGATTAAGGGTGTGTGATTACTAAATCAGTTCACTGACTGGTTTGGCAACAGCCTGATCCAGGTAGCCTGGATACAATATAAGTGATAGAAAGAGGCTTGTTTACTCTTTTGCTCCCTGTTGCTTTGCTACCTCTGCCCACCATGGACTGTCTCCTCTGCGAACCCAGCCTGCCTTGGAGCCAGCGGATTATGGACTGAAACCTCTACAAACTGTGAATTAAATAAACCTTTCCCCCTTTAATTTTGAGTGTCAGGCATTTTGTCTCAGCAACAAGAAAAATAACAGGGAAAACAGTCCAGGGTAAACTTGAATTTGGTTTCATTTTCCCATATGTACAAAAGAAGACAGTGGTGCTTAGATAAAGGGAAATCATGTCACTGGCCAGGCCCCAGGGCTACAAACTGTTTAGAGAACTTGGCTATACTCATTTAACCCCATCTGGGGGTTTTGCCATCATCTGGGTCAAAGTCATAAAGGCCTAGCCACTATAATTAACTCACATCTTTATATTTTGCAATTGCCTTTGCTTTAAAATGAAAAAAAAAACAAAACACCTTGTCACTTCTAGCATGTTACAACTTGATTAATCTAAAACTTATCCATCTGACAGTATCTTTTACTCTTTCTTTAGATGTGCTTCTTACATTACTTACATTTAACCAATATGAATAACATATTTTATCCAATATGCATGTTTTCATGGTAGATTATTTAATGCCAATATATTTACTCCTGTGGAATTCTTTTAATAATATTTAGTTCACATATGCATGTATATCTTTATATTTTGTCATATGTGAGTCAAAGTATGCCTTGAAAAATAGCTGCTTTAATAATAATTCAAAGTTTTTTGAAAACTAAGAATAAAATATTTCTTTCATGAGGAAAGTGAACTTAACTATATCTTCAATTATCAACAATTATTTGTATGTGAGGTAAATGAGAGGCATCTCCTCAGTGCTTCACAAGAAAATTGGTGTAAGAGGTCAACACAGAAGAGAACAAATGCGATCCCGAGGCATTGCTAAATGATTTGGAAATATTTTGGTGAACGAGCCTCCTGGCCAACATAAATTTATCTCATCTAATAATTACATGACATAGTCACAAATGATGAAAGAGGAAAATAGGGTGTTAGTGTCTGGATGTCCACCAAATTTAGAAATACAAAAATGGATTGTAGATCTACGATTTAAGGGTGTTAATGGACTTCAAGTAGCTATCCTGACCCTGCTGAAGTTATATGCAAATATTAGTGTACTATGTCCTGTAGGTGTCTCATGTGAACAAATAAAAGCTTTCACTGAATTTTCAGCAGGGCTATTACCAGAAAGATGTTAAGTTCCTCTGGTCTAAATGGAGTGAAAAGGGCATGAAGATGATGATGAGGGTGATGAGGATGATGTTGGTTAAATGCTTTTTGAGTTCTCATTTACTTATAACAATCCCCCAAAATAGTAACATTATTAACACAATCTTAGGGATAAAGCCAAATACATTTCATGTTATTAAACAAAAATTGCATGACATGTAGGAAGTGAGGTCAATATTTAAAAGTACGTAGTAGAGCTACACTGAGTATAATGGTAATCAGTAGCTAAATGAAGTTTAAAATGGGGCTAATGTGACTGAGACAATTAATTTTTATCTGTTTAATTTTAACCCATATGACTATAATGTTCAAACCTGACAGTTCAGTTACTAGAAATTGACAAGTTATGTTTGGAAAAACTGAGACAGGGCACTTCATATAGATTGTTTCTGAGCAAAAGTTAGCAATCAAATAAAATGTGTTTCAGGTACAAAAATACATGCCAGATTGAGAAGACTTTATAGGAAACATGGACTAGAAACTAGATCTCTTTAATCATGTTATGTAGATTGTGTGTCAAAATTATAACATTTTGATATATTTACTTAAAATTTATTACACAAATTTATATACTGATTAAAGTGTATATTTAGAGAGTTTATTATACTTTGCATTTCTTTTAACTTTTAAAGGTAACTACTAGAAAGTTTTAAATTACATATATGACTCACAGTACCTTTCCACTGGGCAGTGAGTGATGATATAAAAGAAATGTGATGATACACATAAAAAGATTTGGAAAGGAAATAAATGGAATGCATTTTTAGACTTCTGTAAACTTCCTGTGAAATACTTCATTTAATGAAGAAATCAGCAAGGCCAGTCTGAAATATAATTTCCTAATGTCTATTTATAACTTGAAGAGAAAGGTGAGATTTCCACTGACCAATAAAATATGACTTAGTTTGACGCTTGGAAAAATAAGATTTAGATTCTACCATTTCTAAGAAACTATAAGGAAGTCACCTGTGATCATTTCCTCTGAGCTTACTTCATGAAGTTTGTGAGGAAAAAAAATTTAAATTTAAAAAATAAACAAATGAAAACCTCTACATCTTGAAATAAAGATTTTCAGTTTTCCCCAGGCCCTGACAGACTCTAAGCAGCCCTCCAAGCCCCAAGAGATGGCAACTTAAAGTGGGCCTGCAGGGGCTCTGAGTGGGATGAGGTGTGTAGATACTGTGTAGAAAGTCTCGGGCTGTACCAGACACATTCAGAATTATTCTGTGTGTCAGTCTTATCCTCAGAGCTCAGGTAGACAATCACCAATAAGAAAAAAATGTGAAACTAAGAGAGCTTCAATGTCCTGACAAAGATGACATTTTAATTCCTGTTATTCTTCAAAGAAAGACAGTATCCCTGTGGGTTTATTTATGAAATTTTTCTAAAATACCACTTAGCAGGCTCCAGTCCAGACTTAGAGACTCTGACTCTAAACCTTTAGGGGATATGACTCAAAATCTCTACTAAAGCAGTCAAGTGTAGAAACAAGGGATCTTAAAATAAGCAAGGATCTGAAAGCTTAAGTGTAGTTTGAGGAAGGAAGTTACATATGTTTATATTCAGTATTGTATAATTATAAATAATAAAATGAAAGGGTTTGGCCAAAGTCAAGGAATAAAATGCACCATTCATAAATTACACTGCTTTACAGATAACAATATGCAATATAACAACCACTGTTAATTCCTATCATTTTGTTTTGAAATCCTGTATCATTTTTATTGTTTTTGTGTTGCTTTTGTGTTACTTATGTTGTTGTTATTTTGTTATCTTTTTTTACTCTCCTTACAATAAAAGAATAGAAATTGAATTATGTGTATATAAACACATGGAGGCACTCTTTTTCTATTAATTCATTGAAAGAAACAGTGCTTATACCGTTTGATCAATCTTGCATGCCTATATCTGGTAATCTGAGCAAATACTTTGAAGATAACAATATGCAATATAATAACTGTTGTTAATTGTCTATCATCTTATTTTGGAATTCTGTATCATTTTTGTTTTTCATTCTTTTTATTTTTTATTTTTATTTTTATTTTTTTTTTTTGGTTTTTCGGTTTTTCTCCGGTACCAGGAACCGAACTCACGACCTTGCGCTTGCCAGGCAGGCGCTTTTTGCCGCTGAGCTAAATCCCCAGCCCCTTTCATTCTTTTTAAAATAAAATTTAAAAAAATGTTTTTCTCCTCAGCATTACCAACCCCTCAACATTATTGATGTGATGATTAAGCTTCTAAACAACAATATGGTAGCATGAATAAAAAAATCAGCCATATAAGCAGATCTTTATGCCTTAATGATGTTTTCAGCATTTATTCAAATATTGGTTAATAAAGTAGGTGCCTACTTCAGTTTCATAAATTGAAAGAATTTCCCGAATTTCTATGTCTCTAAAAATAAGGCTTTATAATGAGGTACCATTTCCCAGTTGGGCTAATCTGTTTTAATTTTATAAGAAAGCTTCGACTGCGACATCGCAATAATTTGAATGTCAAAATATTTGCAACGACTTACAGGAACAAGAAATATTTATCTTTAATTGTTTTGGGGGAAGTTAAGAAAATTAGAGGTAGAAAAGTTTGTTGAATTTGTGTAGGGTGTTTTATATAGGGTGTCTTATTTATAATTTTACTTAATTTCCATCTCAGTATGGAAGATGAACTCAGAATTTTTTGTATTAGAAAATAAGTTATAATTTTTGAAGTCTTTAAAACAAAAATGCCTAAAATATATGAAATAAAAATACATGATTTCATGAATACTCCTTCATGAAACTTAATATACTTATATATTCTCTTCAGATAATCTCCTCCTATATATACCATAATATAGCTGGAATCATAAATGTAAATTGCACATTTATTTTTCCACTTGGATAACATAGGCTCTTAATCACATTGTGATATGTTCCTTACCATTCTTTGTAATAACCACACAGTATTCTATCTCATTGGTCATATTACATCTTTGAAAGCCAGTAGGGAGAAAGAAAAACAGACTACAGTGGCCTTTTAAACAGTGATAGGCTTTAGTGTTATTACTATTACTCCTTTTGAAATGCAGTTAGATCATTGCTAAATTAATAGTTTCAATTTATGATTCAAAGATAATAGCTTAAATTCTCTGCATATGCACATGAGAAAAATCTGTGACTTAACTGAAATTTGTTTGTAAAAGATTCAAAAAGTTAATGTTTTCTGCAGTTGTAGTGCTCATATATATCTACTTTGGTTTTGAAATACTTAATCACATTTTAACTTTACAGTAAGAATATAAATGAAGTCTGAAATTTTCTCTGTGCACGGCCCCATTGCTTTGCCTCCCCAGCACAGAAACATAATTGCTTTGCTAAGGTAGAATGCAGAGTGATACCAGATAGAATGAAATTCTCCTAG
Organism: Chinchilla lanigera; assembly: GCF_000276665.1. Classification (NCBI taxonomy): domain Eukaryota; kingdom Metazoa; phylum Chordata; class Mammalia; order Rodentia; family Chinchillidae; genus Chinchilla; species Chinchilla lanigera. The sequence continues at coordinate 17,394,139 of NW_004955446.1, read as the reverse complement.
TATTCACTTAAATTTCATTATATAAAAAAGAAAAGGTAGAAATAGAAAAAAAAACACCAAAAATCCCAACAATGCTAAGTCAAAAAATTGTATGTTGACTAGAAGAGTGAGTGAATGTTTATTAGACACTTTATTTCTCAGCTGTACTAAATGATATCTGAGGCTCAAGGTCTGTAATTTGTCCTCTATAAGTTCCATCATGATTTTTCTCTAATGGTATGTAGCATGGTATAAGAACGATTGGTAGCGGGGCTGGGGATTTAGCTCAGTGGCACAGCACCTGCCTGGCAAGCACGAGGTTGTGAGTCCCATTCCTGGTACTCGAAAAAAACAAAAACAAAAACAAAAACAAAAAAAAATTGGTAGAATAGGAATGGGGTATACTTAATAAGGTAAAAGCAGGTTGATTTCTCTTATAAAATTAGAGAATATGGATGTCCAGAAATATGCTGAATTTGTATATACACAGCATATACACAAAATATACACATTATAAACACACACACACACACACACACACATATATATATATATATGGTGAATGAGAGGGCTTAATTATAAAAGGTAATTTAGAGAATTTCAAATTTTATAACATAATCCACATAATTTCATTGTTAGCCAATTTGAGATAATACTTTAAGCAACAGAAAATTGGCTAGTATAAACTAGACAAATATATCACACATGCCCTCCTTTAATAGTTCTAATTTAAAATTACAGAAAGAAGTATTATCTATTTTAGGTTTACATGTTGTTCAATGTAAAAGAGCGTGAATGCAAAATAGCACGGACAGCTTCCTCGTCTTAATTATGTTAATATATACCACTGACTACATTGACTGTTTTGTAATAATCAAGGTTACTGTAGAGTTTTGTTTCAAATTTTCTTAATTATTTTAGAATTCTATTATTGAGTTTCCTTTCTCAAGATCAATTAAAATAATCATTATGTTACTATAACTATGGAAAAAAACCCATGATTTTCATTGTAGGAAAAGCAGTGATAATTATAGCAAGCTTCTGTCTCATTTGAAGATGTACATATTTACAACTTAAAAGACTGTAGAAGGAAAAGTTATTTATTCTTCAATTTCTTTTTTCTCTTCATGGATCAAAAGAGAAGCTGAAAGTGGGACTGGATCAGCAAATGCACACATCTCTTCCATTTACCCTTTTTTCTTTGCCCTCCATGTTATCTTATATGTTTTCTCTATTATTCTGAGTCTGCATATGCATCCTTCAACGATGAGAACAAAACCTCCCTGCAAGCAAGTTCCAGTGTATTCTAGGTCACGTGAAGACTTTTTCCCCACTAGTATGTATAGTCTGCCTTTTTTAATCAATTAACTATTAGAGATTTTCTGCAACTGATATTGTATTTTTAGTAATGGATGTTTACTTTTTCCTCACAGTTTTTTAAGAAATTATTTATGTTTTGTCTCTCTAAGCATATAGTAAACACTTTTTCTGTGCCTGAAAATTGTATCTTATAATTTGCCATTATCATAAGCCTGGATTAATGTCTTGTACACATTAAGAAATCGGTAGATATTTTTGACTTTTTTTCTAGAATCTAAGAATACATGAAAAAAGCTCTAGGTTAAAGGACAGAAGAACCAAGTGCTCTTTTCGACACTGTCACAACCACAAGACCACTGACAAAATTTTTCTTGTCTTTTGCTACTTATGACTGTTATATGTGAATCTGACCACTCATAAGACAAAGCTACATCACAATGCTATAACTATAGCCATTTTAGTTAATTTCAGTTAAGCATAATTTTAAAAGGTGTTTTATAAATCAATATGTATACACTTTTTTAAAAGATTCAAAACTACACTAAATAAATATACATACAAATTATGCTTTCTTGTATAACGGTCTATTGGACAAATTAAAGGCCAGAAGGACAAGACTACACTCCCAGCCCAATTCATGCTTTGTGAAAATGAAATATACTGACGTTCTATATTCCACTGGGACACATGATCTGTACCTATTTTCAGCCCAGGGCTGTTCACACTCCATTGTTTAAAAATAGATCAGTTCTGAACTTTGGAGACAGGCTCAGAAGGGCATTAACCTCTTTCTTCACTGTTAACTTTTCCGTTTCGCTCTCATCGTATAAGTCTGATCATGCTGAAAAATAGATCTTACTTTTACACAGTGCAACAGACTCATAATGAGAGGGATATACTTCACTGATGTTGTCTAATTAATTTTTATTTTTAAATATACTGCCGGCATTTACTAAGGCACACATCAGACTTCTCTGATCCTAATATTTCAATCTCAAGTTCTGATACTAAGTCACTGCCTCCCAAAATCTGGCTGCTAAAATGAAGGGAGAGCTTATTAGCACTTTGTTTGAAAATGTTCCCCGCAAATGGGCACATCGTGAGGCTGGGCTAGGGAATTCTCCTGGATACTAACCTCGTACCTTTTGAATCACTCTCTCACATTCACATACAGTTATATTTGATTATATGAATGTTTGTCTTTCCCTAAATTGTAAGAGCCACAAGGGCTACACTGCTGCCCATTCACCACCAAATCACAGGAACACTGAGATTTAAATTTTAATGAGTGCTTTGCAAAAAAAGCCACTTTTAAAATTTTTATATATTTTCCTCACTTTTCTTTCAATAAACTCATAAAATGGCTATCAGTATCATCATTTAAGATGAAGAAAATGAGCCACATATATGTTTAAAAAAATCGCCCAAATTTAATATCTAGTTAGTCCCGGGACTAGACTTCAATGAGGCTGGTGGAACAAAGGCCATGGTGGTAACCATAGTGCTCACCTTTCCCTTGGTACAATCGTCATTCAGTATTTGTTATACAGCCAGAAGAAAACATACTCATAAGTGACACTGAAAAAAGTTACAGGAGGGATTTCAATTATAAAGAAAGAAAGTAAATATTTTAGAAGAGCCAGGGGTAAGTAACAGTATATTATTTGTAGATGAGCAGAGAAAAAAAAAAGGAGGATTCCCCAGGGGAAGCTGGGTCGTGCAGGGACAGGAGGGAGTTGCCTAGAGATCAGGAAGTCTGGCTCTGTGCACTCATGATTTGCGGAAGACACAGCCACAGAGCAACTGAAGAGTGAACCCACAAATAAGGACTCTATCATAAAGTAATAGATACGGCTTTAATTGCCAAATTTCTGTTTGCCGTCTTAAAAGATTTTCCCTCAGAAAATTGTTACTTGCTCCTCTACTTTCTAGACCAAGTCTGTTAGCTGACTGTGAGATAGAAATGTTAAGATATCTACACAATCACTTTTCAGAATGCTTGGCAGTTCCAGGGCAGCTCGGTGTACAGGTTACCTGGCCCAGCCCAAGGATGCAAAGTAATATTATCTGCCACAGTGACTCTTCTACACCCTGAAGTTCTTAGTACTGGAGTTTGGGAAGGGCAACCAACACTTGATTGACTACCCATTGGTAGTAGGCAGATTCGGCCTGGCAAATTTCATGGCCCATCTGGACTTCTACAATGAAAACGTCACAAATTAAGTGGCTTATAGGAAACAGACACTTATTTCTCTCAGTTCTGGAATCTGGGAAGTTCAATATTGTAGTGCCAGAAGATTTAGTGTCTGATGAGAGCTTTCTCATCGACTGACATATTTTTGCTATGTCCTTATTATGGTAGGAGGGGCTGGGGCTCTGTCTTATTTAGACATTTAAAAAGCCTCATTTAAAAAGGAGTCATCCCATCCATAAATATCCACAGTCATGTAACATCACCTTCCAATGGCTTCATGTCCTGACATCTCACCTTGGGAGTTGGAATTACAACATCTAAATTTGAAGAGGAGGGACACAAACACTCACAATAATATAGATATAGAAAAAAGAATTTTCTATGAATTCCATGGATGCTACTGGGTGATAGTTATTAGGCAGAACATGTGTATAACTTATATAATGGCACTGTGCTAGAAAAATATCCACATTCCCTGAAACTAATTCTTCACTAATTGCCTAAAATATAAACATGGAGATATTTAAAATAAAGTAAAAAGCAACAATCTGAAAAATAGAACATTCTGGCGTATAGAGTATAAACCAAATATAATCACAGAGTAATATAAAGATGACAGCATCTTTTTTTGATTTTAAAGAGACAAACAGCCAAAAAGTAAAAATGGTACAGAATTCCAAAACAAGATGATAGGAATTTAACCCTGGTTATTATATTGCATATCATTATCTTCAAAGTAGTTGCCCAGGTAAGGCTGTGGAGAAAAAAGAACCCTTCTCCACTGTGGATGGGAGTATAGACTGGTGCAACCACTGTGGAAATCAGTGTGGAGATTCCTCAAAAACTAGGATTGGAGGTCTCATTTGATCTAGCTATTCCCCTTCGGGGTATCTTCCCAGAAGAACTGAAAGCATCATATCACAGCAATATACGTGCACTCATGTTTATAGAAGTGCAATTTGCCATAACTAAATCTTGGAAACAACCCAAATGCCCATCAACTGAGGAATGGATGAAAAAAGACATGGTCTTTTTATACAGTGGATTGCTGCTCAGCTATAAAGAAAGATAAACTAAATGTTTTTATAGGTAAATGGATACAGCTAGAGTCCATACTCATAAGTGAAATAAATCAGACCTGCATGTGTAAACATCATATTGTCTGCTTAGGGCAACATATTTTTACAACATGTCAGAAAAAAATATAGACTGTAGTCAGTTATGAAGTCCTGCTAGTGAACAAAGCTTGTCACTGTTTTGAACACTGATTTTCTTATCTATGCATGTAGCATTCTTTTATTGATGAAAGCTCTCTCAAAGTGCTAACAATCAATGGTTATGCTAACAGTGCTAACAATCAATGGCTTTGAGATGACCAAGTGATTGTATTTATAGAGCACAGAAAGAAAAGATTTAACACAGAACTAAAGTTTTATAGTCTAAAGACTTAAAAGACTTAAAAGAATGACTAAAACAATTACAGAGAGACGTTAAAAGATAAACCATTTAGTGGTAGAATACAGTGATTTAATTACATGTGAGCCAGGGGATATCATGTATCTTTTAAGAAAATGGAGTTTATGGAAAGAACTTCAAGCCAAACTGTACAGAATTAAAAGTCTGAAATGAAATGAAAAGAATAAATTCAGAGATGGAGGAAGAAAAGTAAGTAGCTTAGTGATTCAATGCTAAAGAAGCCAAAGTAGAAAGTCAGAATGCGTACTTTGTTAGGAGCATAAAAATGTATGACCAACAGCTTAGAACAAAAAGCATGATGATAGGTGTTGTTGATAACTTTCCAGAAAACAATTCTGGCAAAGAAGTAAAGACCAAACCACAATAATTTTACATACAAATCCTCTGAAAATAATTGACAGTAAAAAGTACAAGTGTCTGAGGAAATAAGAAATTAATTTCTCATAATACGTGGGCATCTACTGGTTAGGGTCCATGAGATAACCATGGAAAATGAAGATGAGAAGGAGAGAGGGAATAAAAAAGTGCAAAAATCAACAAAAATGTAAATATGTGTTTTGGTGAGCAAAAGGGAATGGACGATTGGAAAGACGTGGACAGTGAGACCAACAGAAGGAATTTTGGAGGGCGAGGTTACACAAAGTAGAATCGGCACAGATTCATAATTAGAAAAAACAATTTCCTGATAATTTATTTCTAAACAAAATTAAAAACCATTTTATGAGTGAAATGTAATGGAGACTAAAGGCAAAAGCATTATCTTAATATTTAGTTCTGATTTCTATTGAATAGTGTCACATCAGGGAGTAGAGAATTTCCCAGGAAAAGGGGAAAACGTTGATAATGTATCACAGAAATTTGGGACTAGAAATCTTACCTCTCTCAGTGGATCATTAAGTTCATTGAGAATGTTTTCCTCATCGAAGATTTTGCCTTGGTATCTGTGTTCATAGTAATCATGTATCTTCTGACGCATGTCAGCAGGTAACTTATGGAAGGACATGTATTGCTCCACTTGCTTATACTATGAGGAAAGGAAAACGGAAATTAGAAAGCACTGTTAGGCTCTAAGAGAACTCATCACATTACACTGCTGTGCTATATTCAGTAATATTCAAACATTCAGTAACAAAACGAGAAATTCTTCAGGAGAAAGGAACTAATGTACTGGATTCTAACATATCTACGCAGTGTTCTTTAGTGTAAAAGGCATCTTATGTATGTAATATACCTTGTGAAGAACTGAGATGTGGAAAGAAGATATGGAATGAATTCAGAGTGAATTTAAGATTATGACTTCAAAAATGCCAAAGGAAAAAAATGAGACATTATTCCTTTTTTAGTTGTTTGGTAAAAGCAGTATGAATTTCTTTCTTGGCTCTCGATTTGAAGAAAGAATCTTGGAACTTTGAGTAGCAAAACAAATTTATCTTAAAACCTCTAGCAAAAAATTGTACCTCATTACATTTTGAACATACAGGGAGAGAGTTTGGCAGCTGTTTAAAAATCATAGATACTTAAGCAAAACAGATGCCTCTTAGAGCACTGATTCAGAGTTTGTGAAAGTAGTAAGGTGAGATTAGAACCATATAACGTTATCGCAGTAGGTTCAGTGGGATGTTGAAGTTAACTTAAGCAGCCAATTCCTAAAAGTGATGTTTATAAGACCTGCAGAAGAGATTGCTTTTGGACAAGGCAGATCTGCAGACTTAATAACCACACACAAATCTTGTTGATGCACCTGACTTTTTATATTTACACACACACACACACACACACACACACACATACACAAAGATATTAAAAAGATAACATCTCACCCAATCAAACAGGGATACACTAGTATAGCTATTACCTAGAAGCCAATTTCAAAAGAAAAATGTCAGGCCTCATTTCACACATGAAATCAGAATGTACATAATAAATAAATCCGCAGATGGGTCATACACACTATCCAATTTAAGAGCCATTCCCTTAGTGGTTTTAATGCAGATGGTCATGAGATCACACTTTGAAAACAATGAATTTTATCTTTAAAATTAGTTTCATTGCACCGATGAGAGAATTGACTACAAATAAAAAAGTAAAAAGCAATAACAGTGGTAAATTTACTTTAATGATTCATTCTTTAAGTAAAACACAATCGACACACATGGAAAAGATCTCAGATCTCTTCCTGATAACAACTGTGATGAAAGAGCTGGGTTTCTTGACTTTGTCCACAATTATTGTTGAGTATAATTAGTAACTCACAACAGACACTGATAACTGAGAAATGAGAATCATCAACCTACTGTGTTATATTTCTTCAATCTTTTTCTATAGTCCTTATGCATAAAATCCATATTGTTTGTAAATTTCTTTTTGGAGAGTAGTACTCTCAGAAGAAATATCACTTTGTCACAAGACTGTATTTATTTGTAAGCTTAGTCTCTTCCAAAGAATATACAACCTGCAGCTCTATGATATCTTCCTGAAGCAATTTAATCATGACACAATATTTTGAATTTAGGCTCCAGTCCATCACTGTCACTGTATATAACCGGTACTAAATACTTAACATTTGATAATTTTTCCTGCAAAATATCTGTGCCTACCAAACTACAAAATGTTTTGCTAACCCACTTCCAGAGACTGTAAATGCAGTTGTCTTGGCATCTCATGCAGCTGGCCTATGTGAAAGAAGATTTGGTGGTGCTCTCTACAGGAATGCTGAGAAGAATATAGTTGGTAAGTAGTTGGAACAGAAAAGTTCTGTCTTTATTACTGGAAATGTCTGCATAAATGGTTGCTGCTTTTGGTCAAAAATATACTGTTTAGAGTGTGAAAGTTTTGTGAAAACCCAGAATGTTAGCTTCTGCTCTAATGAATTACAAATAGTCTTCCGGGTTTAATCAGTCTGCTTGATTAAAAAACCACTGATATCTTTGTTGGTGAGTTTCCCGGAACTTCACTCTTGCACTTTACACAGAATCAGCATGTTCCTGCTGCCAGAATATTGAGTTCATGGGGAGCACACTGTGGAGAACCTCTGGACTGTCTATTCTTATCTGTATTGTCTTTCTCTTGCTACCTTGCATCCTTACCTTTACATAAAAGTCTCACTGAAGCATATTCTGTGCAGTCCAAGATTCATTGCTGCTTGGAGTAGTAAGAATCTGCAGCTTTAACTGAAAAATTACACTTTACATTTCTTCATCCTTTGCTAGGTATCTTAGGCCAGCATTAAAACTTAATATTTTATTCACTTGGAGGAAATTGCTGCCTCTGTACAAAGGGCTACTGATATATAATGTAAGCTGTGCTATCTCTACATCTCTGGAATTTGAAAATCCGTCATTGATTGGATGAATACAAATATTACATATGGAGCTATTTTAGTTTCATAGAAAATCATCGTTGTGTGAATCTAGTTATTTTTCTTTACACAAATCATTTCACCTCAATATACCTTAATTTATTAATCCACAATAAGAGGGCATTAGGTTAACTGATCTTTATTCTTTCAGAATAACGTTCTAAAATTCTATGAATAGTTCTTGTTATTTACTCATGGTTAGCTAAGTTTGATTTTGAGGGCATATATTTTAATAATTCAATAATGCATAGTATTTATTGGTCAAATAAACATGAGATTTCTATGTGCCGGTGGGTTTTAACCCATTTCCACCCCCAGTTTAACCTCATGTCTTGTTAGAAATCCATATTCACAGTATCACTCCAGAACTACTGAATCAGAAACTCTATATTTGGGACTCAGCAGTCTGTGTCTTGCCAGGCCCTCTATACACTAAAACTGCAAATCATTGCTATATGCCAAGGACTGTGTTATCTTAGGACTCAAGGAAGCATGTGTGACTGAGAGCAGGGGAAAATGAATTCAGTTTTTGGCAAGTTAAGCTTAAGATGCTCATGGCATTTTGTCATGTTTATATGTAGGTCAGACACTCAGAGGAGGAAATACACACATTACCAGTGACTGTAAGTACACTAAGGGCCACTGTGTCAATAGGAGAGCTGGGAATTAGGGGGTTAAGGGTGCTGGTAGCAACCATTAGGATATGAGATCAGAACCAGAAAACATGAGTATCAGAAGCAAAAATTTCAAAAGGGGAGTGTACAGAAGCTGAATATTCTAAGGGAAAAAAATGTTTTGGACAGTGGCCATGGATTTGGAAATAAGGTAGTAAACTGTGTTAGATACGACACTGAAGGAAAGTCAGAGCTATTTCTTTCTGTTTCCCTCACACTTAACGAGAGTTGTAAAAAACAAATGGAAGCATCACTTCCATGTGATATGAAAAAAATAAAATCTGCTCTTTTAAGAAGACATCTAGTGACCAAGTTGAAAACAAAAAATGAGTTAAACTATATGCTAGAAGTTGTACATAAATAAGCTGGCAGTAAAAAGTAGCAATGTTTCTATTAGTTGTAGTAATGAGCATCTCTAAATATTCCTTGATAAATCTAATTGTTCACTAATAAACACATTTTTTGAAAAGCAAACCTAGACAATTAATGGAATTAAATTATCAAATTCCCTCCATTTTATAACTTCTTTCATTTCTTAAACAATGTAAAGATGGATTGCAACTTCCTACATATAACTGAAATTGAAAACCCACTGAGTGCTTATAGTTTCTGAGATCACACTGTAGCACGGAGCAATACTCCAATGCTTGTATTTTCTGCCCACATAAATATTGAACACAAGGCAAAGTAGGCCATTTGATGACACCTGTTTTGTTTCTTGGATGTTTAGGACACTTTTATTTCTTGCACACTCAGCTTTTATTCATTCTCTCTTTTTTCAACCTCTGTATTCCAATCAAATAGATATTCAGCTTTCTTTAGAAAATTTCCTGTAGGATTTCACTTTTCAATATCTTTGGTTGGGTTCATGATTCTCAGAACCCAGGTATTTCTTTTGGTTTATATATTCATATTTCTGGAACAAACACTCAAACAACCCAGAAATGTTATGTAGAAAATAGGCTTTCCAAGCCTTTGCATTTGTGAAAATGGCATCATTAAACTCTCAGTCTTGATTAATAATTGAACTATGGAATTCCAGGTTGAACTTCTTAAGTTGGATGGTGAGTGTCAGATTTGAATTAGACCCTCTATGCTATATTTGCACCCTCTCTTTCTCTCTCTCTCTCCTTCTCATGAGTGAGACTGGGTTTTGCTGTGCCGTTCAACCTGGCTAATCCAGGCTGGTCTCAAATTTGCAGTGATCCTCCTGCCTCGGCCTCCCAAGTGCTGGGATTACAGGTGTGCACCACTATGCCCAGCCATTAAAAATGATTTTAAGGCATGATTTTTATAAATATGTGAGTTTAAAACTATCAACTGGATTTAAACTTTTTAGAGAGGCTTTCAGTAACCCAGGCCTAAACAGACCTATCTACGTTGGGAGCAGGGGTAAGTGAAAGAGCAAGATCTAGAATGATGATGGGAGGGAATAGGAGGTCTGGTAAATGTAAGTTTAAGTTTTCCATAAAGCTTAAAAGGCACATAACACATTCACAATTTTTTCATATGCAAAATAAAATGCCATCATAAGCCTGAGTCACCTTAGTTTACCCATAGCCCTTCATCTCAAGCCTAAGGACATCACCAGATCATATAAATTCTACCTGACAAAAGTTGGAATAATTGTTGATTTCTCTGCATCTCAACTTTATTTCCAGAATCCTGACTAGATAGCATGTCTGCACACATTAAGCTCTCAAGTGTTCACTGAATGGAAATCTGGCTTGTTATACACATTCTAAAAATTCCTTGGATAACAAAGAAAAGAAGGCTGTGATGCCTGTCTCCTTTCAGTTACAGAAATGGTACCAATGGAAGATGACACTCTAACACAGGGACTGACATTTACGATTAGTATTGTATTGTTATTGGCTATTGTTTATCTGAGAACTTTCATGATAAAATTAACCTGAACTAACCTTTTAAAATGATAATTAAAATGAAATATTTAATTCTTTCTCAAATAACATAATCAATTACTATATTTTTTTTTATATTGAAGTAAATAATTGGATTTGCATGCCAGGTGTGGTGGTGCACCCCTGTAATCCCAGCACTCAGGAGGCTGAGGCCGGCGGATCACTGGGAGTTCGAGACCAGCCTGGGCTACAAAGTGAGCTTAAGGCCAGCCTGAACTGTATAGTGAGACCCTGTCTCAAAAATACACACATACACAAAAAATGGATTTGTGACTAATCTATGTTATTTTCTACCAAAGATGCTTTCAGTATATTTCTTTATTTATGATAATTCTATTATGATAATATAGATAAATATACAAGATCATTTTATATATAAAAACTAGGTTATATCTAAATAAATTTATCAAGGATGATTCTAAAATGTTTGCAGCAAGATGGAATAATTTGTAAGGCCTATGTTACATACATGAGAAAACTTTCAATTTATAACTAGTGAGGAAAATTTTTCTTTGGTTGAAATGGATTCCTGATAGTTTTCTGAAAAAAATGAAATTACACAATCATTACAGAGTAATTTACATATTAATAAAGATTTGGGAATTTACCTGAATTTGACTTCCAAAAAAATCAAATGAAAAATAATAAATGAAAATCACAAATGAAGAAAAGCAGGTAAGTGCAAGATTTTTGTAGCAGAAGTCTGAGTCAGAAATCCCTAGTTTGTATGTCTTTTTCTGTGTCTTTTTTTGGGAAGTTTTATAGTAATGAAAATAGGTTTCTCTATAGGTGAATGAATTTTTATCTCTCAAGATATGGGGATGGATTTTTACTATACAGAATGTACTTTTATTGAAATACGACCAAAATCACATCCTATCGCACTCACACTCACAAAACCCTAGCAAAGAATATTATAAGACAAAACTGACAGTTTTTCCATTGAGAATTATTTCTTCCCATGTAAATAGTCACTTCTGCTCATGTTTATGGCATCTAGCTATCTATTCAGATATTCACAATGAATTATACTGACACGTATATAAGATTCAAAGAAAACCCCTTGAAAAACTTTTATACCACAGATATAGTTCTGAATTATTTATTATTAATATAATTTTGTTTGAAAATGCTAAGTTAAACATTATTTTCTAAAAGTCAGTTTAACATTATTTAGTAATAACTAACCAAATAATTAAAATAGAAATAATGAGAAGTTAGTATATTTAGCAATTAGGAGAAATTGTTTATTTACTAAGCAAGCAAATTACCCATATAACACATGCTTAGAAAGTTAATTTATTTATAAATGTAGACTAAAACACAAAAGGATACATGATTGCTAAACAAAAACAGTTCTCACAACCATTATCATGGAGTTAAAAGATGTTTGCATGTTCTCACAGTCTTTTAGAGTGTCTTGCTGTTCTGTATGATTTTAGTGTTTATTGTAGCCATATCTCTCAGTGTGTTTGTATGTGTATAAAATTCCTTTTTTAAAATGAACAAGAGTACAGATTGATGTAATATGCCTACCATAGTAAGCCAATCACACAGAAGTTTTTCAGACATGGCATTTAAAACATGCTATGCTATTTTAATATTTTTATTTCCATCCCCCAATAATTTCTTTTGGTGACAGAAAATGACATATTTGGGGCCGGGAACAGAACTCAGTGGCACAAGCGCCTGCCTGGGAAGCATAAGGTCCTGAGTTCAATTCGTGGTTCCAAAAACAAAGACAAAAGACATACCCTAAAAGTAAGAAAGAATAGAAATACTCACACAAAACACCTACTAAATCACTTTTCTATATGTCCCCATTTTTCTTATACACAGTGGAAGAAGGGTCTCTTCTTACATTTGAGTCCAATCATTTAACTCTTTGAATACCATTCTGTATCTCTTCTCAAACTCATAACTCTGTTTCTTTAGTTCCTATACTTTTCTCTTGCTTCCTTTCCCCTTTCCCCCATCATAGTTCCTTTTTACCTTTTAAAAAATTTCTTCCCCTTTCACAATATCTATTGTACACTTTGAACCATATTTACTCTTTCAATTTCTCATACCAGGGAGATAATATCATGTTTATACATGTGAGTCTGATTTATTTCTCTTATGAGTATGGTCCTAACTTGCATCCAATGACATATAAAAGTCTCAAATTTATCCTTCTTTATGGCTGAGTACTACTCCATTATATCAAAATGTGTCTTTTTTATCCATTTCTACGTTGATGGGCATTTAGGTTGTTTCCAAGACTTAGCTATTACAAATCACACTGCTATAAACATGGGTGTACATATATCACTGTGATATGATGTTTTTAAATCTTCCAGAAAGATACCCAGAAGAGGAAAAGGTGGGTCAAATAAGGCCTCTAAGCTTAGCTTTTTGAGGAATCTCCATACTGATTTCCACCGTGGTTGCACCAGTCTTCACTTGCACCAACAGTGGTGAAGGACTTTTTTCTCCACAGTCCCTCCAACATTTGTTATTGCTTGATTTCTTGATAATAACCATTCTTTCTGGAGTGAAATAGAATCTCAATATTGTTTTAATTTGCATCGCTCTAATGACCAATGATGTTGAACATTGTTCATGTATTTATTTGCCATTCATATTTCTTCATCTGAGAAGAAATGTGTATTCATCTCAGATGCCCCTTTAGTTGCTATGTTTTATCCTCAACTACCTGCATAATGACTCCAGCCAAATAGCATTTATTTTCATTTTGTTTTATTTGTCTTGATAAATAAGAATTGCATATAATATGTGATGTTTAATACACACCTGCATTGCATAATGATGAAATCAGGATAATTAGCATATTCACCACTTTAAACATGTATTATTTCATTGTGATGACATTCAGAGTCTTCTGAATTACTCCCTCAAAATAAACAATATATTAACTATAATTACCCTACAGTGTAAAGAGCACCAGAACTTATTCTTCCTGTGTAATTCTGAACTTACTGAGCAATCTCTCCTCATAGCCTTCTTCCCAGTCTCTGAGAATCACATTTCTACTCCCCATTTCTCCAGTTCTGTCCCATGTCTATGGGATTCAACATATGAGGGAACTCAAACAAAACAGTATTTTTTTTTCTGAGTTTATTTTCATTTACCATGTGTCCTCTAAGATCATGTATTTTGTTGCAAACTATGGAATGTCATCTTTATGGTGAGATAGTATGCATCTATATACCTATAACTAAAAATATATCCACCTCTTTGATTGAAATAATCCTAAGAACAACACTAAGATATTGGACCCTATTTTCTGGCACTCAATTAAAAACTCAAACTTATTTGTATTTACTCTATTCATCACAAACTCTTCATGAGATTGCTACCATAAGCAATACTACATAGATGAAACAGAGGCAAAGAGAATTTCAGAACTTGTGAAAATTTACACAACTTATTAGTTCAACTCAGTTGTGTGAATTTGTACTTTTCAAATACTGAATCCAGTATCTGAAACTCAGGAAATACAGATCCATTATCTACACTCCTCTGAATTACAAGATATTCCTGTCTGCATAAAATGAATGTCTAATGGTAACAAGCAGACCCCTGCCTATCAGTCATTTTTCTTTTTTTTTTTTTTTCTCTGGTACCGGGAACCGAACTGACGACCTTGCGCTTGCTAGGCAGGCGCTTTGCCACTGAGCTAAATCCCCAGCCCCAGTCATTTTTCTTCTTCCTTTTTGCAACCAATTCCTTCAGTCATCTACCTTTATTAGCTCATTGTATACCTCTCATTAATATCTTAAATATCCAGTAATACCTTCTCTTCCTTCTGGTTCACTAATAACACTCTTGCATGTCTGTGTTTTGCTATGACTGTAATATCTAATTACCTACTTGACAAAGATCACCTTATCTGCATAGTATTGAACACCAGTAGCAAATCCTATCTATGCTCATGTTATATATGTATCTTTGCAAACTGCCTCACATCTGACTTCACTATGCTGTGGACAGTCCATGTCAGGCTTTCTGCATCAGGGTAAACTCGGAAGCTTTGAGAACTTACTCAGCTCAATCTAGCTCTACATGGACATTTGAGTGGGAAGAAGAGTAGGTAACCTTCAGAGGATAATAGCCAACAAATAAGGGACTGCAGTCTACAAATAAAACATAGCACATCATCCTTCAGGGTGACAATTCTAAGCTAAATTCTCTAATGTTCTCTAGAGGATCTCAGTGGGATTAAGAATTATTTGCCTACAATGGAAAATACTAACACAATATACTTCACTGAATTTCCTTTTCAACAGTTTATGTTTCCTCTTTCCTAATCCTGCTTCTTAGAAATACTCTCCAATAAATTACTCACAACCAAATTCCTCTCTTGGACTTTGCTTGTAGGAGAGTTTAAACTAAGTTAGCATTACTATTGATCCATTCCTCCTGAATACTTGTTATCCGTTGGCTTTTTCATCTATATATTCTTTAGGGTTTCCTTTCTTCTTTGGTGGCACTTTTCAACCTTTCTGAAATGAACTATTTAAAATAATATAATATAAATAATATACTTCTAATACTCTCTTTCTATTCTTGCAAATAATTTTTAAGCTTTTAGTGATGGGTTACAAACCATAGATGATAGATAGATAGATAGATAGATAGATAGATAGATAGTAACAGAATATAATTTAAATGTCATTTATATTCCTCAGTATTTTTGGTGAAAATATTTCTTAGCATTAAAAACAGCTTGACTTACATTTGTGAGTTGCTCTAATTTATTTTTTAATACAACAGTTTCTATTTCATTGTTCATGGCTTTCTATATTTAAAGCTACCAAATATGTGAGGATACACACAATTACATCATCTTGCAAATAACTAGAAGACAATAACTCACCAGAAAATTACAATGTAGGAGCAACATATTTCATAAAGACAGGAATTTTGACAAGACTTAGCTTTTATCCATCCTTAGTTTAATTAGCTTTTCAAAAGTGAAAAGTTCTAGCAGAGATATATGTTTAATACTTACTAATGTTGCTTACTATAATATTAGAGATCTACTATTATAAGGCCAGTCATCTCAGATATGTGATGGTGAATCAAGACAAATATACTATCAGGCTGGTAATAAATTAGCTGTTATTGACTCAACCAAAATGAAGACACAGAATCTAAGTGGATCATCATCCGATCTCTGAATATTTACAGCCAAAAATAAGTGAACAATGAGAATATCCTAAATGATTTTCTACTCCTGTTCCATCCAACTGTAAAATTTCCAAGGGCTTACACTGTCCCTAGTAATCCATAAGAATTTTTTTAAACTTATTTTAACAGGAGAAAAAGATTAGATTCTGTGTCAACTGGTATTTACTATATGATCTCAGTTTATAAGCAATTTCTGTATATTACCTGATGGCAATTATTTCATCATTTTAAAAATTTTCTTTTCCATGTGGAATGACCTTAAGAAGGCACACTGAATTCATGGTTATTGTTAATGAAAATGTTTTTAGCCAAATGTTTAGCCATATAATAAGTAAACGATTGGAGAAAATAATAATTTTTATAGCTAGGTTTGAGGAACTAGAATGAATTTTATTTCAATAGAATGATATATGACAGTATAACTAACCTTCTGAGGGTAACTTTGAACAAATGAGGTACTGGAGTCTACAGATATAGCATAGCACTTCATTCCCTTCAAGGTAACATTTTTATGTTATATTCAAGAGCCCCTCTTCTATATCAATATTCATTTATTGATAATATATAGGCTTTTTTCCAACTTGCTGCCTTTATGTAATATAAGCACTGAGTCCTGAACATGTACCGTTAGATTACATTTCTCCTTTCAGTCAATATCCGCAGATCCAAATTCTTGATAGCCATTTCCAGTTGACAGTGTAATAAGGATCTCACAGCTAGCACATTCCAGGCAAAAATGAACTATAAAATCTCATCTTTATTATAGTTTCTGCTAAGATTGTAATTGCAAGTATTGATAGTTATTGTTCTTAGTGTTCTTGCAGAGTTAAATTTTATAATATATTACCTATTTTTAACTAACCAAGAGAAAACTAAAAATTACACAGAATCATGGGATACCAGATGATGTTCTGATGTATGTATACATCGTGCAATGTTTAAATCAGAGCATCTCCTCAATTTTTATGTCTCATTTCTATTGAGTACATTAAACATCATCCTTACCGTAGGTTATAATAATAGCTTTCTAAACAGTCTCTTGTTCTACATTTGAATTCTCACAGTTTATTTTCAACTTCGTAAAGAGTAATATCTTTCTAAAATATAGGTCTGTGTATGTGAAATCGTGGTTTATTTAAACCCCAATGTAGTCCAGTCGTGGAAACTGAAATATTTTGGTGAATTATAGGGCCGTATGTGATGTAGCCCTCTGTTTCCCCTTATCATTATCATCCTTTCAGACTAAGCATGGAAGTATGCATAGGGATAGAAGGGCATCAGAGAGAACAAGTATTAGATATCACATTTCTTCCTATAACATCAGTTTCCCTCTGGATAAAATTTACAGACGTAACATTATGAAAAGATAAAATGTGAAATAGAGTATAAATACTAAACTTTCAAATGTATTTTCAGATGTATAAGCGCTAATAGTCTGTGTGTCAGATGTTCAAGTATATGTGTTTAAACCCCTCCATATTTTAGTTGTTGGTAATGAAGCACAAAACTCTCATTGAATTAATTGATCATTCTAGATCTTGCACATAAAATTTTAAGTATTAGAGCTACAGCTGAGCTAAGACAGCCAAGAGATAAGAGAACCTCTAGGAATACATAATTTTGATTGTGTATTTTGTTCAATCAAGTTTTTATGTTTGCAACAATGGCAATGACAGCAAGAAAATAATTGAGCTATAAGACTTGATGTCTAAAATTTTATTTTCATGGGCTGGAGTTCAAAGATTACTCACCAGTAATTTATTTGAGGGAGAGAAAGAAAATAGGATTTATACTTCCTTTAAAACATAATCATATGGCTTAATTTTACTGTCACCAGAATGTTAATATTTCAATGTGAAATCCTAAGACATTTTGTTAACCATTAAAAAAAAAAACAATATGAAGCAATGAACTACTCACACGTGATTAATATCCAATACATTTCTTTAATATTATCAAATAAAAAGATATATTAAAACAAATAACTCAAAGTAATAGCAATATTAGGAATAGAAAACTAGAATAAAATAAAAGTTTAATTGAAACCTTGACTTATTATGTACTTTCAATTATTCTACTTAAAATATTTTTCTACCCTTTTTTTTACTGAAGGAAAATTTTCCATGTTTCATCCCACATGGAGCACACATTGTAGGTCAGATGAGGAAAAGGCATGTGTCCTTTGGTTCACAGCTCTTCTGAACTTTATCATCAATTTAGTAAAGAAAGAAGAGCTAACTAGGAGGTTATAACAGGTGAAAATATAAACCAAAGTACACATAGTAGAATCTACATAGATATTTGCTGAGAAGTTTTTGATAATTATACATTACTTTTCCTGAAGCTAGGTAGTATTTTCCAAGCATTGCATCTGTGTGTCTTTTATACTTTTCTAATTATTTTCTCTTTAAACCATAAGGGTATGGAGTTTGCTTATAACAGGGCAAAAATTGGCAAAGTTTTCATGATTATGTTATTCGGTCTAGGAAACCATAAAACCTACTGAATATGAACATTGTTTCATGTATACAATTCTAAAAGAAATAAAGAGAAATATAATGATAGTAAGCCAAATGCACCATATAATAATTTGTATTGTTTTATTTGTATAGACTCTCTACAAATATGTATATATTTGGAGGATTTGTTTCTTTATATTCACTGAGATAATTTATGAAAATAAGAGAAACATCTTAAGATAGAAAAAGAAGAAAATGCTAAGATGCTAGGACATCTATTAAGTAAATAAAGATTCAGGCAATGAGAATTTTGAAAAGCAATCATTTATAAAAGTTTAATTGGAAGGGCGTAGTGGCACACATTAGTAATACCAGCCATCAGGAGGCTGAAGCAGAAAGATCACAGTGAGTTCAAGGCCAACCTGGACTATACAGTGAGTTTAAGTTCAGCTTGAACTATACAGCAAGATGTTGTCTCAAAAACAAAAGCAAAAGTAAATAAAAATAAAACTTTAATTGATGAAGCTACAGTGATACAAACAGCATGCTATTGGCACAGTAACAGACATGTGGAATAATAGAACAGAATCGAAGATCCAAAGGCAACCTCCAACACAGTCACCTGATCTTTGACAAAAGGACCAGAAATATACTCTTTAGCAAATGGTGCTGGGAAAACTCGCCATCCACATGCAGAACTTTGAAGCTAGATCCATATCTCTCACCGTGTACTAAACTAAAATAAAAATGGATTAAAGATCTAAATACTAAAACAGAAAACAACCTGCTGGAAGAGAAAGTAGGTAAAACTCCTGAACATGTAGGTGTAGGTAAAGACTTTCTGAACAGAATCCGAACTGCATCAAAAATAACATTGAGAGTCAACTGATTGGATTATATCAAATTAAAAAGCGGGGCTGGGGATTTAGCTCAGCGGCAAAAGCGCCTGCCTGGCAAGCGCAAGGTCGTGAGTTTGGTTCCCGGTACCGGAGAAAAACCAAAAAACCAAAAAAAAAAAACAAAACTCAAATTAAAAAGCTTCTGCTCTGCAAAGAAAACTAACAAAGTGAAGAGGTAACCTACAGATAAGAAAGTATTTTAATCAGTTACAAGTGAGATATAGGACTGATATCTAGACCATAAAAGGAACATAAAAATTTAGATACTCTCCAAAATAAAAGACTCCATTAAAAATGAGCCTCTGAAATTAATAGAAACTTTGCACAGAAAGAAATAAAAATGGCCCATAAATACATTGAAAAATGTTTAACATCACTACCTATTAGAAATATGTAAATTTAAAAAACCTGAGATTTTATCTTACTATAGAAAAATAGCAAATGTCAAGAAATCAAATAATACATTCTGGAGAGGCTAGCATGAGAAAAGGAGCCCTTCCTACATTGTTGGTAGGAATGTAAGCCAGTATGGCCATTGTGAAAATCTGTGCGGAGATGCCTCAACAAAGTTAAAAATGAAAACCTCATTCAACCCAGCTGTTCCCCTTCTAGGAATCTTCCCAAAGGCATTAAAGACAAAATATTACAGTGATATGTTCTTACCCATGTTTATAGCAGTACAATTCATAAATGCTGAATCTTTGAAGCAGCCTCCATCAACAGAAAAATTGATAAAGAAAATTCATTATTAATACACAATTCATGATAATAGTAGTGCTAACAGTTGTAAGATTATTCAAAGTTTTATAGAATATTTGTTGTATCCACCTATTTCATGAGTCAGGTGTAGCACACATGATTGTTTACATCTTCATAAAGACATGGCAAACTATATGCAAGAGACTGCATGCTAAAGAACATAGAAATTTCCTGGTGTTAGCAGGATTCTGAACCATTTTGTTTATGTACAGATCATTTTCCATGTTTTGTGAATTATCTGTCATATACTGGTACTGAAAATCAGTCAGTATTATTATCAGTCTGACATTATTATTTCCTCAAATATACAGATGATTCCAATATTCAATCCAGGGTGAGACCACTTGTCTACAATAAGAAAAATATAATCAAGAGTTTGATATATAAGAAAAGTATGGCATGTGAAGGTTTACTGAGAAATCTTGCAATATTATCCTGGACAAAGAAACAATTAAAATACAGGGCTTAACTTTAGAAGCTCTGCTGGATTCAGCAGAAGTACAGACAGTGGCTGTAAGCTATGGAGAGACATATTCCAGATTAATAGGTTTAACATTTATAAATTTAAAACATTTCAAATTAAATGTATGTTCTGTGAAGTTTTAGCCTTCATAAAAGTATTCAAACAAAATCGGACAGTCAGAAATCAAAGAAAATGGTGAAAGCCAGTAATCAATGGAAAGGGATGTAAGAGATCACTCAAAAATGCTAAAATTTCAGGAATTCATACATTTTTTCACTTTCCTTGAATTCCATTCTTCTGTTCATGACTAGTTGAAATTTAATACATTTACTAAATTTTAGCAATAAAAACAATTGTATTCAATTAAAAATAACTTTTGATCTCCTCTTGATTTGTAAGATGTAAGAAAGAAATATGTTTCAATGGACTGAGAATAATTCTAGGATCAGTATCTCTCTTTGAGATGGTTAGCGAGAGAGGCAGCATATGTTAGAAAATCTTGCCTGTGCAAACACAAAGTAAATTCAATTTCAGTTCTGTTCTTTTCATGTTACATGACTTGAACTAAGAACTTGACATTTTTGATGTTTGGTTTCTCTATGCCATAGCATGGAGCAACAGAGAATACATTTAAGAAAAATATATAAGATGGCTTAAAGCAGGACTAAGTAAATGTTAGTTTCCTAAATTACAACTGCATTAACTGGGAACAGTCTGCCTCAGTGGCACAGAAGAGTAAACTTATGAAATATGGCCAAGGAAGTTCAAATACAAAGGATGAGAAATCAAAGCAATCATAAATGTATTAAAATTTTAAATAAAAATGATAAAGATATTCCTTTATCTCCCCAGAGACCTCAAAGGATCTTGGTACTGTACAGCAAACATTTCCAGCAGTATTAGAACTGCTTCTAAATTGCTATCGGACCTCTTCTGCATTCTACAAAAAACATATTGAATATAATTTCAATTGTTCTTGATGATTTGTCACAATCACGAGTAGTACTTTCTTTATTATAAGTAGTTTGGTAGTAGTACCTAGATTATCCCGTATGTGGGGTGTGCTTTTACTTCATGCTCCCATGTGGCCTTATTTCCCATCTTCCATACTCCTAAAATGTACAGAATGCTGGCTTCTCCAGGAAGTTTTCCCTGCCCTTGCTACTCCTATTTCTTTAGCTTCTTTCTTTGTGACCTGATATATGTTTTATTCTAACCTTTCAAATACTTAGGGGTCTGTTTTGCACAGACTCACCCCAAACCTAATTAGAGCATTAGTTACTAGAATGTCTGCTGGAACTAACCTACAGTAAAGTTCATAACCTACAGTAAAGTTCATTTTGGAGAAGTAAAATCAGTTTAAAGTGCTATGTGCTTCAGATGGTAAGAAATACAAATGCTTGTTGTACCTACTTTCTGACATTTATTTCTTTAAGACTCAAAGGAGTTTCTAGTTTAATTATTTCTGGCTTTATGACTGACCTACTTAAGACTATTGGAAGTCAGCTGTGTCACTGGGTGTGACTATAAACATGTAATAACATAACAAACCAGGCTGTAGCTCTAAAACTAAATCTAGTGGAAGAAACTGCCCCCAGAGGGTTGTATATAAAGATGATACTTAATTTTAGAAATAATTACTGTTATAAGCCCTGAAAGTCATTTATCTAGAAGAAAAGCAGTAAGATAATTTTTGAAAGGTGATCTCCTTACTCTATATCCCAAATCAGTACTATGCAGTAATGAGTTATGCACATAAAGATAACCCAGAAGACATTTAAAGTGCTTTTGGATCATCCAGGGGCTATTAACATATATTTAGTATAAAGAGGAGATATTCAGAGCTGGAGGGCACCACAGAGATAATAGTTTCAATCAACTCATTTCTGGGCTAGAGTGGCAAATTTATTTTCATAATTTTTTTCATAAATTTTATATCTAGTTAGTAAATGTCGGGAATGAAACCAGGTCTTTAAATTCCTAACAAGCAGTCTTTTACATTTTCCCGAAAGCCAGCCCAGTATTTGGTATATTGTATTATTCTTTAGTTCTCATTACTTCTTGAGCATAGTTTTATATTCCTGTTAACTGTAATAATTAATACATGAGAGCATCAGTTTTCTTCACAGCTTTTGATGAAGGGGCATTTTAAAAAGACACCTGGAGGAAGCACTATTTGCTTCATATCCATTCTAACTTGAAGTGAGGCTGGGGCCAGGCAACATCTTAAATATCCTTCCCCTGGTAGAGATTGATGAATGATACCTCTCTACCAGTATGTCTATCCATTCACCGTTGTTTTACAGACAATTAGTATTTGTTTTCCTGTCATGTGTATTTTTATGATATCTTCCTTTTAATCTGAAATATTACTTAAGAAAATTTTATCTCTCATGGTCTCTGAATTTTATATCTGAGAAGTACTCTTCTTTCAGAAAGTAAAACTTACATTTAGAGTTTTTTTAACGTTTAAAACCACATGAAAGGAATGAAAAGGACTGGCTTGGGTAAAATTTGATATTATACTATAAGAAACTAATAATCTTTTTTTATGTGTCAAAATAATTTAATTTCCATATACATCTCTGTCCATATGAGAAATCAAGATCTGCACTTTATAATATGTACCTGTTTTGAGGCATTCAAGTCAATTCAGATGGTAAAAATAGAATTCAATCACCAGTGAAAAGTTTAAAAAATATATATTAAACAAAATGCATCTTTATAAGATAAAAAATAATCTTCCACAATGCAGTAAATTGCAAATCACTGAAACTTTAACTCTTTAGATGATTTCAGTTCAGTTTTTGGTTTTGAAATCTGGACATAGTAAGAAAACTAATAAGCTTATATCTCTATCATTAATCAAGGCAATAATGATTTCTTCATTGCCCTGAGTGTGTAATGAAACTCTATATGTTTTTGTTTTTCTAGAAAAAAATACAAATAAAAATTACTATTAACATAAATACATGTATATACAGAATCTACCAAAAATGTATACATACTTCAGCAGTTTGCTCTACTAATAAATGTCTGGAAGATAATGGCCACCCCTTTGAGCACCTGTTGTATTTGTAGAGGTCAAAGGTAACTTGTATTAATCTCAGATGTCTTAATAAATTGAATATTAAAATATTTATACTAGTCTTTATTTTCCTGATGTATATGTTTTTGGCAGACTCTGAATATGCAATATTCACAAAAAGAGATTAACTAACAAATATCTATGGGAAATATAATGTGAGGCTTGAGTAACACCATAGAATACAATCTCAGGTTCCTGGATACACCTGTTAATTTATTTAAATACTACTTGGTTGCAGGAGTATAACTACCATCTAAAACTTAATAATAAATGTCAAGAACGATGAGCTACTTTTCATGGACAAAGTGCTTTCTGTTTGGGATGATGTAAAGGTTTTGGAAGTGAATAGTAGTGATAGTTGCCTATCGCAGAAAAGAGAAGTAGATATATGAGGAAAGATATGAGGATATATTGATATATATTCTTCGGTAAAAAAAAAATATGAAGAATAAGTTTAAAGAATATGAATCAGGGCCGGGGATATAGCTCAGTAGCACCAGCACCTGCCTGCAAGTGCAAGGTCCTGAGTTTGATTCTCTGTAAACAAAACAAAACAAAATAAAACAACAGCAACAAAAAAAACCAGGGCTGGGGATATAGCTGTGCGGCACAAGCACCTGCCTGGCAAGTGCAAAGAAGTTCGATGGCCAGTACCAAAAAAAAAAAAGAATATGAATCTACCCTCTGAAGACTGTATGAATATTGTACAGTGAGAAAAATTCTGGAAGAATTTAAGTCATATTGAAGGTTAAATTATGGGTACATTAAAGTTGTAAATTGTAGAGCTTGTAATATTCACTGTCTCACTAGGAAATAGTTAAAATAGTAAATATAATATCACACAAAAACATGAAAAATAGAGCATAAGATTTCACAACCTTGACACATGAAAGAACACAACAGTTCCTCACACATTTATACCCTTGTTAGACTTGTACTGCTCTTTTACATGCTATACATTCAGTAGATTATACTTTGGTGTCTGCTATCAGGTGGGTGCTGAATATCCCACCAGTGCCTGTGTGTTAAAGGGTTGGTCTTTGGTGGCAGTATTGGTAGGTGGTGGAATCTTGAAGACACAGGACATAGCGGGAGACCTTTATGTCACTCGAGTTATTCACTTAACAGAAATAGTGGGACTCTGGCCCTGCTCCTTGTTCTTTTACTTCCAGGTCAGGAGGTGAGTGTTTTCGCCCCACCACATGTTCCCATGTTGCTATGCTTCCCATCACAGTCCCTAAGCACAGGTCTGACTGGTCATTGATTGAAACCTGAAAACATGGGAGCCAAAATCACCCCTTTCTTTTTATAAGTTAGTTATCTCAGGTATTTTATTACAGTGATGGAGAGCTAACACAGTAACAAAATATAAGGAAATGTTTTCCTTTCTTACATAACAGGAAATTTGTTGAGACCACGAGAGTAAGACATACTGTGACTTATTCCAAGAAAATTTAATTCCTTTCCTCTATACAAACTAGAAAAATATTAAATGTTATTTCCTTTTCCAGAGAAAATGGCACAGTGAAGAGGAGTACGCTACAGCACAGTAATTATTAGGAGCTATCTTCAGCTATATCACATCAGTGTTTTTCTTTAGAGAGCAGTAGGCTAGATTTCTTACACAATTTCCTGAATTTAATTTATGAGAGAATCTCAATAATTGTCGGATTAGCAGCTACAGAAATAAATAACATTATGGGGTATTTTAATAAGATGCATACCCTATAAAATACGAGGCTTTTGAAAATAATGTAATATTTTTTGAAAACCTCCTGTGAAATTCTCAGAACTAGCAGATACTGGCACTATAAGATTGGGAAAGTTCAGATAAGCCACTACACAGAACATAGATCTTAGAGTGACTCTCCTAGCATTATGGAAACAAAAAGCCAAGTAAATATTCTACTTTTTTCTAAGCCTTCTCTGTAAAGGTGAATTAAATATTACAAAGAAATGGCCATCAGAAATTTGAGACAAATTTAAAGAGTAATTCTATCTAGGAACTTTGCTTATAATGTCACTTGATTTGTAAAGTTTATTAGGTAAAACTAATTCATTCTATTGCTATAAATGAGGAAAATCATTCTCAAAGAAATTATATAACACTTCAGCTATACCGTTATGGTGAAATAGATATAGAATTCAAACTCCTTTCAGCTTGATACTAAACACTATGCACTTTCACCAATAACAACTGATTCAAATGGACATTACACCAGGCATGATATTATATATGTATATGTATATATATATATATATGTATATAAAATTTGGTACAGATTACTGATCCATAATTCTTTTCATAGGTTTTATTGCTGCCACATCTTATCTTAAATAATTATAACTTTTTCTACTTTTCTCTAAATATTTAACAATTATAACTTTAAAAGATGAGTAGATAATTTCAAAATGCAAAGCTAAGTTTAAATTCCATGGCCAGATACAAAATCTATTCACTGTCACTCATTTAATATAATGAGTTAAATTGAGGTAAAGCCAAAAATGCCCAAGTTTTGTCAGCAACATTTAATAGTAAAATACAAAATAAAAGTCATCCTATTTCCATTGCAAGACAAGGTAATATTTATGCAATCCTCTGTTCCAGGAAAAAAAAATTAGATGGCAAAAATCTATGGAATTGATTGTACTTACACACACTGAAAAAAAGTGAGATGCTCTCTGTGTGAGTAAATTTTATAATGCATTTGTTCTTCAATTTCTCAAACTCCTAATAGGAAAACTAACTCAGCTAAAAGTTTGCCGGAGAAATTCTAATGATGAAAGCTTAGCAGGCACATTATGTACTCATGTTTCCCTTCAGAACTTTGCGCAGAATTAGATGTTTTATAAAGCTGCTTGAAATGCCAAGTTCCTTTCCTTTCAAGTAAATCAGATACATCTACTGATCTGATGGATGAATGAAATCAGATGTTAAACTCTCCCACAGATAGCTGAGTGATGTTACATCAAATACAGACAAAGGAAATCTTCAGAACAATATGAAATCTGTGGTATCCTATTTTTAGTCAATGAATCTTATGAAAATTAATTTTCTAAAGTGAAAACACTATGAGGCTGTCTTGGTTACTTTTTTCTCATTGCTGGGACAAAATACCTGACTCCCAAAATTAAGGAAGGAAAGGTTTATTTTGCTTACAGTTCGTGGAGGTTTCAGTCCGTACTTGGCAGATTATAAGGCAGAGTGGCCCATGGCAGAGAGCTACAGCTCATGGGGGCAGAACACAGCAAAAGCAAGCAGCACACACCAGGGCGGAATGGGGGAGGAATGGCCTCAAGCACTCTTTTCCTCTCCCTTACATATGCAAACTATCCACTCCCGGTGGGTTTACTCACACCCATATTCAAACTCTAATAGCCTGCCCCATGGCCGCATGAGGCTTTGGGGGGACACACAGACATACACCACAACAGAGGCCTAAAGCATCCAAATATTCCTGAAAATTATAACTTTTAAGTAAAAAGTTGCTTGTATTTGTATACACTGCTGACTTACTACTTTAGTTTACTAAATGTAAGTTCTCAGCCAGTAAAGAATTTCCCTATGCTATTCATCAGATATTTGAATTGTTTCAAATAAAATTGTTTATACAAATGACAAAATCTTTAAGTAATACTTCTACCCCACTGCTAGTTGTAGTTGTGAAAATTGTAAGAGTAAAACTGCTGCTTCAACAGCAGTTGTTTTAATATCCATACATCTTACAGCAGTAGTTTTAATATCCATACATCTTGCTATTAATAAGATGTAGGGATATTAATTGTATTTAGTCTGTCTAAAATTAGGTTTTTATTTCTAAAATGCAAATTAGAGAAAATAATAATAAAGATATACAAATAGAAAATTTTTCCTACTTACTAGTACAGGAAAAATCAAAATTTCAATTTGGAGGCTCATAATCTAAGAAAATATTTCTCTCAATGTTGTCTAAGCAACATTAATTATCTAGACTGTTATTCAATGATTTAAAATATAAGTGCATTCTAATTCTGGTGAGTTCCATGCAGATTCATATTGAAAGCACAATTTTTATGTTTTGTGCATTTATTCCAGTTTGTTGATATGTTTTCATTCTTTGATCTTTAAAATAAGAAAAATAAAATAAAATCGAGCTCTAAAGGAAAGTTACTTCACAATGTTCCTATAAAATATGACTACTTGTATTCCTTATGCTTGATGTTTCAGAATGCTAATAGAAATGATGATTGTTCTAGTTGTATAAACAATATTTTATTAAATTTTGAAAGTTTAGAAGCTAGTGTCTAAATTATAAAAAGAGAATAGATCTGCAAATTTTAAATTTTAAATACTGTGATTTTTCCCAACGTATAACTTCCTGGGGCTTGCATAATTAGAGGGCTACGTAATTTTGCCAAGAAGCTGAGAAGAATGAGTCATCCACTCAGGGAACAAAGTATTCCAAAAAAAAAAAAAAAAAAAAAAATCAGGCAATTAAGGCTTCTACCCTTTCACCTCTTAAAAACAATTATCTTAAAAGTATATTTCAATGATTATTAAAATTCTTTTGTTTTTTAATACTTTAAAAATTGAGAGAAAGGTCTGGAAAAATTAAATGGTGAATGTAATCAAAAATAAAATAAATTGGGCAAACTGAGAAACAATTACATACTTATCATATTCTTCTTGAACCTACTGGAGTCATGTGGGAGTGTTACGTTCTATACTTGGTACAGTCATGAGGGTGTCTTCATTTCGGGCCTCTACGACCACCTGAGTTCTCTAATTTGCCTGGCAGTCAAACGAGAAACTCTCATTTTAGTAAAAGCATATTTATGAATTGATCAGATTCGGAGGAACACAGATGAGAAATAGGAGTCCTTCTATCCAAGCTTGTATAAAAGCAGTTGAAGACGCCAGGCATTGTCCCTTACTGCACTGTACTGCAGCCATTCTGACATTTTACATGCTGTATATTGTATGTACCACTGTTCTGCTCTTTCTCTTGCTTGTAGATTCTGTTTTCTTTCTGCCTCATCCTATTCCCTTCCCTTGTTCTCTCCCTTTCTCCTGTTGTTCTTATTCCTCCTCCTGCTCATTCTTTTCTGTCCCTTTACAGCTCAGCGTCTGTGTTCAATATGCTGCTTTTCTACTACATTCAGGGGTGGAGTTTATCTGAGAAGTCATTAACACTACCAGTCTCAGCTCCAAACAAGTATGATGTCTCTGTAAATAACTAAAAGATGACTCAGCCCTCTAATGATCAACTTACTGCTTGAAAACAAAGTACAATAAATCACATATTAAAATAAAACCAATTGTAGTGATGCACACTTGTAATCCCAGCATTCTGGGAGGCTGAGGCTGGAGGATCAGAAGTTCAAACCTAGCTGGGGCAAGTTAGTGACTTGGAAGAACTTGTCTCAGAATTAAAATGTATAAACAAACAAAAAATAACTAAATGGGCTAGGGATGTAGTCCAGCGTGAAGTTCAATCTTCAGTCCTGTAAAGTACACAAACATTCACACACACACACAGACCACACACACACAATAAAATTTAGTATTTTCCCTTTTCATTAGAAAAAAAAAAAAACCTAAATAATCTATTTACATCGTTTAATAGAGCTATTGGTTCCTCTTTTAATATTTCTTATAAAACTATAATACTAAAAGTGAAGACCATATATGTGCTCATTCTGAACATTTTAACTGAGTTTTCCCCTCAACTGCATAAGTAACTTTCAAAATTTTAGTTTATCAATTTTGATACTAATTTAACAAAGTAGAAAGATAGCAAGAAATGTTTTTAAATGAATATATTATTCTAATATAATTTTACCTGGCAAAGCTAAGCATTGAATTTGGAATAAAATCATTTATATTATCATCTGAATAAATATTCATACCTTTTAAGCAAAATATTGTGGTAGTCAGAAAAAGTTAAAAATACTTCATTAAGTTTACAGTTTCTTCCACTGTAGCTCAGAAAATTTTAAATTGTTTTTTAATTCACACCATCATTATATTTCATTTCCAAATGCATGAGCTCTTAATTTATTTCATTTATTCTTTTAAAAAATATTCAAGTGTAAAAAGTGGATTATAATTTATCTGTGATACATAGATTATAATCTTGTTTTACATACATTGCCTTTCACTGAAAATAATGGAGAGTATTTTGTGTTAGCTCTTCAGGGTTTTTCAAGTACTCTGTACCACATTTGAAGAGCATGTTTCCCAGGAAATTCCAATCATTTCTCTGTCTCAGTACCTGATAGGCCTGTAGTTTTCCACCTAAATCTCTCCCTCTTCCCTATGGAGAGAACTGTTAGCTGATCACAGCGGTACTCAGCCACACTATATTCAGTTTCCTTGAGTAGCAATATGACTAAGATCTCAGCACTGGAATGTGAGTTAAGAGGCATGCATTTCTCATCTTCTCTACCTCTTGTATGCCCTGGAACATAGAAATATTTGTGGTGAAGCTTCAAACATGCAGAGAACAGCACCCTACAGCAGAAATTGACCAGAAGTATTAGCATCATTTTTCTAGTGCCAAAGAATTCTAGGAAATTTCTTTCCCTCTATTTACACACTTTGGACTGACATTCATTGAAAATTTAAAAAGGCAAAATTCTAACCTCTCTTTCAATGATGTCTTCTTACTAGACTATGATTCCATTTAGGTCAAAACAGAACGTGGTAAATTAGGCTTATAGAGTTGCTCCCAACACATCTCTGTCAGTCTTTTGTGCTTCATTTCACTTCTCTTTCTACGTGAACCAATTTCCTTTGGGCTACTCTCGAACTGTGGCAAACTCTTTCATACCTCTATGGTTTGGCCAAAGACTGCCAACTTCAACAACTTCCTTCTGCTCATCCTTTATAGGTTCCTCATTAAAAATACCATCCCATCCTGTAGCCTATATGATTAGTCAAACTCTTAAAAAGGTCTTATCATAATTTTATAGTCCACTAAATTGTCTCTCAAACAATTATATATACTTTCTATGAATCTTATTACTGGGTGTTCTGATCCTCCCAGTCCCATGTACTGTATTATGAAAATCCAATATAAGAAGGTACAATCTCTTTGTTCACTATGTGCCCCAAATCTAGGACTTCACATATAGCAAGCTTTATATAGAGAGCATTTTAATAGATTAAAAATTATTTAACACTCAACCAGGATGGTAACTTTTCTCTGAATACTATTTGATAAATAGTAACATAGTTGCCAGAGGTTTTATTTGAATTGCCTATGTCTATTTACAATGCTGAAGTTTCTGATAAATATATGTACATTAATTATTCTATCAGCAAATGTTTATAATGTGATGAATTTCATTATGGAAACTTGCAGTGTAGGTAGGATTACACCATATTCTGCATATTATTGTGATTTATTTTCATAAAAGGTAGTTTTGAATACAATATTCAGTTGCTGAAATTTGTATAATTCAGCTCCTAATGTATAATCTCATGACTTCAAAATTAAGACTACCTTTATGTGAAATCAAACCTAGGCCTCTTTTGCATTTTCTCTAGAAAGGATGCTTTTCCTTTATTCAAATTAGAAAATTTAATATTCCCCACATATATGTACCTCTGATCTTCACATTCATAATTCCTGTCTCCAATGAATCTTCTCAAAATTAGAACTCTTTTCTGGGAATTTTATTCAATATACCTGGTGGTAAGGTGACCCTCCCTTCATCCAAAGGACCCCAGCAGGCTGGAGAGATCGTGGGTGACTCCTTCCATCCAGAGGGCCCAGGGAGCTGTCAAGATCACCAGTGACATAGTAGGACCCCGGCTGGGGCACACACAATGAGAAGGTGGGATGAATAACTTGGAAAAGTCTGACAGTAGTAACAATACGAGCCACCAGCAGGCAAGTTTTGGTGAACCAGCACAGTGCTTGAGGACAAACACAACTGGAATAGAAGCAGGTGGGTAGGGCTGCCCCCTTTTAAAATTTTGTTCTCCCTGTTCTACTTTGTGCTGTTTTGCTTTTCTTTCTATGTGTTTATTCATTTGTTCATTTTTTCTGTGTATGTGGTTATATTTATTCTGTGTGGGGGCGTTGTACCTTCTTTTCTTTCATGACAGATCTCTAAGCTTTGTTTTGGTACACTTCTACTCGTCCTCTTCCTCCTTTTTGTCAACTACCTCACTTGATAAGAACCCAATCAAAAAAGAAAACTACAGTCCAATCTCCCTAATGAACACAGATGCAAAAATCCTCAATAAGATACAGGCAAACAAAATGCAACAAATCATCAAGAAGATTATAAACTATAACCAAGTAGGACTCATCCCTGTATGCAGGGATGGTTCAATCTGCACAAATCAATAAGTGTAATAATATACCATATCAACAAAGCCAAAGACAAAAATCACATGGTCATTTCAATAAATGCAGAAAAGTATCTGACAAAGTCCAAGCAATAAACTCACAGAGAGAGAAATTAGGTAAGCCACATCTTTTACAATAACATCCTAAAAAATGAAAATACTTAGCTAACAAAGGAAATAAAAGATGTATAAAATGAAAATTTTACTCTGAAAAAGGAGGTCAAAGATGATATCATAAAGTAGAAAGATATCCCTTGCTCATGGATAGGAAGAACCAACATTTGAAAATGGCCATACTTCCAAATTGTTAAACAGATTTAATAGAATCCCAATAAAAACACCATTAGCATACCTCACAAAATTAAAGAAAACACTCTTAAAATTCATTTGGAGCCAGAAGAGACCTAGAATAGCAAAAGCAGTCTTGGGCAACAAAGACGAGTCAGAGGGCATGACAATCCCTGACTAGAAATTGTACTACGAAGCTACTGTGATAAAATCAGTGTGGTAGTGGAAAAAAAACAGACTCGAACAAAACCCAGACGGCATGAGAAATACTACAAAAAATCAACAAATGGGATCTCACCTTACTAAAAAGCTTTTTACACAAGAGAAGAAATCATCAACGTAGTGAAAAGACAACCCATGGAATGGGAAAAAATATAGGCAGTGGCCCCTCAGACGAAGAACTTATATCTAGAACATATAAAAGATTGAAAAAAATAAATCAGCCCCCCCCATTCAAAGACCCACTCAGACAGGTACTTGTGCTGCTGAGCTATATCCCAGACCCTACCCAATCCAAAAATGGGCATCTGGGATGCATACACACTTCTCAGATGATGAAATACAAATGGCAAATAAATAAATGAAAAAATGTTCAGCATTGTTGGTCACTACAGAGATGCAAATTACAACAACACTGAGATTCTACCTCACTCCACAGAGAATGGGTATAATCAAGAAATCAATCCATAACAAATGTTAGAGGTACCATGGGGAAAAAGAATCTTTCTCCACCGTTGGTGGGAGTGCAGACTGTTGCAACCACTGTGAAGTAAGTGTGGAGATTCCTTGATAAATATGGAATAGACGTCTCATGAGACCCAGCTCCTCCCCTTCTAGGTATCTTCCCAGGAGAAATAGAAACATCATACCTTAGTGATATATATGCACTCAGGTTTACAGCAGCATAATTTATAATGGCTAAATCTTGAAAACAAACCCAAAGTCCATCAATTGAGGAGTGGAGGAATGGATAAAGAAGATGTGGTTTTTTTATATAATGGAATACTGACCAGCCATAAAGAAAGATAAACTGGGGACTTTTATAGGTAAATGGATACAACTCAAGACCATACTCATAAGTGAAATAAATCACTTATCCATATGTATAAATATCATATTGTCTCACTAGAGTGATAAGCTGAACAAGTAAATAAGACCCAAAATGTACAATAGATATTGTGAATTTGAAAGAAACTGTTCAAAAGACAAGAGAAACAGGGGAAACTGGAAAGGAAGGAAAGGAAAGGAAAAAAGTTATATATATACAGGATAGCTAAGATATACTGATAATTTCTCCTAGTTCATTGAAAAGAAAGGTATGTGCTAATATTTTTGGACAATATCTCCTGCTTATATCTTGTACCCTGAGTAACTACTTTGCAGATAACAATATGAAATGTATTAGTTATTTTTACTCTCCTATTATATTGTTTTGAAATTATTTTTCTTCTTTTTTATAATAAAGCAAAAACAATATACCTGGGGATTATCTGCCTGGTGATTCTTACATCATTTTATGTGTGTTTATAGTGGATCCAAGTGATCAGAGTAACTAAAGTCAAGTTACATGCAGGATAATTCTTGTTCATTGTGTGTTCTTGTACAATTATTGGTTCCCTGAAGATCAGTTCCCGTCCCTTGAAAATGCTTCATATGTATTTATATTTTATTATACATAATGCATGCAGATGCACTAAATGAAAACATTTTAAGGAGAACTTTGAGAAGGTTCCAGTGAAATTCAAACATTTCTAAAAAGTAAAATGCTGCCAGACGTGGTGGCTCATGCCTGCAATCCCAGCACTCGGGAGGCTGAGGTGGGAGGACCATTGTGAGTTCAAGGCCTGCCTGGTCTACCAAGTGAGCTCAAGGCCAGCCTGAACTGCATAGCGAGACCCTGTCTCAAAGAAGACAAAAATAAATAAAAATCAAAGATAAGAACTAAAATGCTTAAATCAATCTACAAATGAAAATGCGATTCTACTTTACTATAAGGGCTGTCATATGTAAATACCGAATGTAAACTGCAAAGGATTAAATAAGGCTTAGTGAAGATGAATCTTTAGCACTTTTCACAGTCCTGAGACAGTGGATACCTACAATACAAATATAAGAATTTTTAGCATGAAACAGGGTATTAGTACAGAAATCATTGCTGAAGAAAAGGGGGACATTTTATTCAACAGTGGGGTAAATCAAAATATAAAAGTTGAAAAACAGTGGTGTAAGTGATTTTCAATTGGCAAAAATCTTCTCCTTAATCAATTATTTGTAACTACACTTAAACTAAAATGATTTTCCCAGATGAAAATGTAAAATGCCATTGTTCTACTAGAAGCTTGATTCATCTTAGTTCAAGAGACTACATTAACCTCATCCAAGTTTATCATACTGCTACTTTACTATAGGAGAATATCAGAAAGATTCCCAGTCCAAGATCCTAGCAAAGAACATTTGCTAGTATTAGCAATGTAACATACTAGAGTATGTTAAATTTCATCCTAGGCAAATAAAGTATATGGCATAGCTGCACAGAAAATTTCATGACTAATGAAGGAACTATGTTGGAGACATGTTTATAATATTCTTATTTATGAAGAGAGGAAGACAGTATTTAAAAATTATGAAAGAAGCCAACTGAAATGGTTTTGTAAAATGCACATCGATTTTAGAGATATTTCCTCTCCTTAGGAATGATCACAACGAAAATTGGGACATCGAATCATTTTGAATTGAAGCATTGGTTTGATATAATTTTCTAAAGTCACAATCAGAGCTTCAGAGCCCTCTGTTCTTTGGAAGAGAAATATTGCTAATCCGTACAAAAATCTGTAAACCAATTTAGCAGCTGAGCTAATTAATTTCTTGATATAAAGAATAGCTATAAAATAAGATATGAGTTTTTCTGTTTAACTAAATAAAACTATAACATAAGTATTCACAGGCAAACTATTACTCTTGGCTTAATCATTAATCTAGTCCTATAACCCATTATTAAATTTAATATTTAGAATTAATGACAGGAATCAATTCTTCCTCTCTTTGAGATAAAAAGTTCCATCATGTTCAGAAGCAGACATAATCTTGACCAACTCAGCAACTAACAAAGTACTTCAAGCCTGATAAGGACTTTGATAATATACCTTTTACTTCTGTAATGAAGTAATCAACATCAGAGTTCCACAGGAAAACTTAGTTTAGTTTCTAAATCTTTATCTGTATTTAAGCAAAGTATAAATACATATATGCATGCAGGCATGCATGCATACATACATACATACATAAACTGGGGTCTGAATTACATCTGTGAAATATAAATAGTCTTTGGACTTATGTCTTACTCTTGCCAGGAAGGCTAAACAAACACCTCTCAGGTTTAGTGTCTGAAGTAGGGGAGTATGAGAGATTGTCAAAGAAAAGGATGCATTGTGCTTCTCCATGGACAAGATCTAAACCATACAGGAAGACCAGCATTCCCTCTTAGGAGTGGCCCAAGAGCAAGGAACTCTCAGCAGGCAGAGACTGCAGATGAAAAGTGAGATTCCTAAGTGTCTTATCTAGGTAAATGCAGGAGAACTCAAAAGAGTTTATCTGAGAAAGACAAAGGATCTCATAAGCAGAGTGTCTGCTTTCATCGCCTCTGGACCTAGCTAACTACACTAGTTTAGCACATCTATCGGATACATTAATAATGCTGTTTCCCCTTCATTCATCTCTTGTACAGTGATAAAAAGACATTAATAATAGTGTCCTATTATAATAGCTCCTGGTAGATATATGACAGGTGAGAGAAAAGAGCCATGAGCCAAGCCTCCTTTGTCACTCCCGGCTTGTAGTGCCAAAAATCTATAGGTAGGCATAGTAAGTTATTTATTTTGCCCAGGAAAGAACAGTCTCATTTGGTCAAATTAAATTTACAACTGGAGACAAAATTATAATTCTTTTTAGTTATATCTGAAGTTGGCTTGTTCAATAAGAAGCTGTAGAAACCATGCAAATTCTGGTAATGTCAAACAGAATCAAAGAAGGCACTTTTCAAATACAACTCCTCCCAGAGATTAAAATCTATTGGAGTAGAGAGGAAAATGTATTTCCCTGAAGAGTAATAGAGTGCAAAACATGAAAAACTGTGAAATCAGCAGCATAATTCATGACTCAAATCAAAGTTTGATCTGTTCTAAACAGTATAAAGATCATCACATATTTCTGGTCAAGATACACCATAACAACAATGACAAAGCTTGTGATGAAAATGATGAAAATGATGATGAAAACCTGATATCCTCAGATTATTAGCATTAATATATCATGCAGTTAAGGATCTCATAATCAGAGGGCCTTATGTCATTGCTTGGGACAATAGGGTGGCTTAACAGGAAGATCCAAACTGAACATTATTTCCTGGGCAGTAATAATTAAGTGACTTTAAAAATAAAATAAAATAGTATAAATTAAAATAAAAAACACTGGACTGGATAATTTGTGGCTGACCATATTTGGTTGGTATGTTCACTTAAGTCAAATATTATGAGTGATAGCAATAAGTAGAGTATTAGGTATAGAAATGAATTCTGGAGCAAAACTAAGTGGGTTGAATAGCAGTATGTGCCAAATAGAAAGGCTATTTAATAGAGTCTACTATAAATCTATTTACTATAAAAGCTATTTGATACAGTTGACTTCTTTTACATAAAATATATTATTCCTGGGTGATGGGAATGAACATTATATAAATATTCATTTTAAAGGCATCCTTGGCAGATAACTCCAACTCACCTAAACCAAATATTAACCAGGAGAATTAAGCATTTCTTTCTAAAAGTCAAATATACAATTATCATATGTCACAGAAATTCTAGGCATAGTTATATATAAAAGAAAACATATCATCAAATCAATAATTGTACAAAAAGCCTGTAGTAGTACTATTTACAATGCCCAAATGTAGACCCATCCTAAATATCCATCCACTGGTAAATGAATAAATAGAAGGTAACGCACCTGCACAATGAAATATTAACCAATCATACATAGGAATGAAATGCTTATGCACAATATACTGGGGATGAACATTAAAAACACATCAAATGTCCTAGATGATATGATTACATTTTTAAGAAACATTCAGAATTGGCACAATCAAGCACACAAAGATAACTAGTGAGGGCCCTGAAGCTAAAGGAGATGCGGACAGGGAGTAACTGTGTAATAGATTTCTCTTGGGGTAATGAACATGTCTTGAAGGTAGAAGGATGCACTGGTTATACAATATTGTGTATCAACTAAATGTTACAAAACTGTACTCTTTGTGGTGAATTATATGTTATAAGGATTTTACCTAAATAAAACTAATAATAACTTGGGAAAAACTCAAAATAGCCATGTCACAAAACAAGCCACAAATTAATCATATATTATGCAGCACTATCTTGTAAGATTGATTGAACACAAGGTTGGCGGTGCGTGCTTAGAGTCTCAACACTCTGAGAGGCTAAGACAGAAGGACTGAAAATATAGGCCCAACCAGGCAATTTAGTGATTTAGCAAGAAACTGTCTAAAAAATAAGAAATAAAGGAAAGGACCTGGGGATGTAGCTCAGTGCAAAAGCCCTGGATTTTATCCCCAGTATCATACAATGTATGAAAACTAGAAATAATGTTAATAAAGATAAAATTTTTTAAAAAGTGCATTGTCTTGAACATGTGAAAAATTGACACATTACCTTATACTGTATCAGAAATAATTTTAGTAGTCTAGAACTAATATACTGACAGCTCTTCTGTTTACAGATGTACATAAATATGTATGCATTACATATAGCAGTACCTCGGTTCATGAATTCAATTCTGCCCACAATTCTGGTCATAAACCAAACTGGATGTGAATGGAATCAAGTTTTTCTATAAAGTCAACATTGAATGTAACTATTGAATTTGATTCAGTTCTCATCCAATTTGGTTGTGACCAGACTCATGAAAAGAATCAAGTTCAAGAACTTTATATATATCTATATATCTATATCTATATCTAAACTCCTTATTAAATTGCTGTGAATACTAAAACCTCAAAAGGTTACCCCAGTATCCTTGCCCTCTGTCAGGCAGTTGTAAGATCAATAACTGGATAACTTAAATTGCAACAATGATTATAATATCTTTACATATAAATGTCCATGAATATATAGTTAAATAAATTATTTTTCTAAGTTAAACTCTGTTTATATGGCAAATCAAAAACACAAAATAAGGTGAATTTATTTAATGTGCAGCATAATGCTAACACATGCAATCTGGAAATAGCAGATTTATTTGTTTTTAAGAAAATATGTAGCAATGATGCAGATAAGATTGACAGGAAAGGAGCCTTTGTATTGAGTGAAACTGCAAGTGGAAAAGCAGCAATGTAAGAGGAACTTCAGACACAGCATATTGTACTCTCGTGATAAATCCCCATAAAATTAGCCCAAATTTTCAGTCAAAAAGCCTTGTGCAAAATCTCTTCTCCTTTATTATGCATTCTGTTCTTTACAATTTAATTGGAGACTTTATTTTAAAAATGAACCTTGAAGCAATTTTGGGTGTAGATCTTTTCATTACTTCAATGAAAAGATAAAGCTTTGCTTATTGTAATAGTAGGTGATGGTATAATTACTTTCAAGGAAAATAAAATATCTGGGCTCCCTTTATCCTATTGTGTGATTACAATACTATAAACAAAGCAACAACTTGAAATGATGTTCAATCTGTTCAAAAATAATTTAGTCTAAATTGTTATCACTTAGCAGAGGTATCCAGACTCATTTTAACCATTATTCTTAGAAATGGTCTTTGCCAAGGTACATGCTACCTGTGCTTCAACAACAGTCCCAATATTATACATTCTTCCTGCAAATAGAAAATTCTTACTTCTCAAAAAGTAACATATTTTTTCAAGAATATTAGCAGTATCCAGTTACCAAATGTTTAACTCCAGCCAAAGAAATTAAGCACATTTTTAAAAATGCAATGAATAAATCATTGCATAAATTGGCTTTTATCCTCTCTTTTAAGAAAAGTTTAAAGCATCAAAATTTTAGTTAATATGTTCTGTATGAGAATGAACAAACAACCTGTTAATACACATTTTTAAGAATGAAGAGTGTAGTGACTTATCCGTCTATAAAGGCAACTTATGTTCAACTAGCTATATGACTGTGACATAAATTATGATTACAACAAGGAAAGTGGCACAGAGGGGAAATGCAATGGCTGTCTGTCTCCATTTAGTCAGCCAAACTTTTTCTATATATTAGAGAAGGCATTACACTATAAATATATATATACATATACATACATACACACACACACACACACACACACACACACATATATATATATATATATACACATAGAATTGTTGGAAGATGATAGAACATGAACCATGATAGTAAATATAGAAAGAAATTATAACAGCGGACCATTTACACACGTTCTTCTCAATGACTATTTATATGAGCTATATGCATTTTGAAACACTTTATATCAACACAAAATTAGATTTTCAAGAAATCTGTTATTGAAGAGAAACTAAAACTAAGTATGAGTTGTGGGATCACCTTGATGAAATCTCAGAATATCAAAACAGATTGTGTTTTCTTACCTTAAATATTTCATATCATATTTTTTTATAGAGGAAGATACGTTGAAGGCAATAAATTCAATTTAATAACTGCTTGAAGATAAGAGAAATAAAATACCTTCTCTTGGTATTGCCGCCTGGATGAATCCAATGACTGGATTAAAGCAGTGGCATGGCCGACAAACATGGCATAGCAGGTGGCGCCGACAATCATGCTCAGCATGGTAATCCAGAGGTCTGACATGCTGACTGGGGCTTGGGCTCCATATCCAATGCACAACATGTGACTCATTGCTTTGAAGAGTGCGTATGAATATTGTTGTCCCCAAGACACATTCTGGAACATGGTAGAGAAAATAGATCAAAACATTAGGATATTATGAAAAGAGAGCATAAATGGTACACAGAACCACTATACAGTATTATTTACAGAGCAAAACCCTTGCAGTAGATTGTTTAAATACATACGTTTCAATGATTGCTAATCAAATGACTGGATCTTTTCAAATCTTGTCTAACATGAGAAAGTACGAATAGTGTACTGTTAATATGTGCATCCCTGTCAATGTTGTTTGCTGTTTTTACTTCTAGAATTCTTTTGCTGACAATGGTGTGTTGCACAACAATGCCAAGAATGAATGCTGATTGGCTTATTTTAATCATTTCAAAGTTTCAAGGAAATCTACCATTTTGTACTTGCCATCGGAGAAATGCCACTGGTTGGTGTGAAGTATATGGGCCAAGGTATAGAATTTTTTAAATAAAAACTATATTTTACAGATTTAAAAAGTAATAGATGTGTGGCGTCCTTCATAGTTTTTTCTTTTGTGATGAAAAACAAAAAAATATTTCCGAAATACAGTTCTGATAAATGAAAAGATTGCCTTGAAGGTCTGCCTCAGGGTAATATATCTCGGAAACCAAATATTAGAGTTGAACTTATGTGCATCTTGTTGACTTTTTATAAAACAATAAAGTAAAATGAAAAAGGCAAAAGAACATCTTTGCAAATGTTCTTGAAAAAAAAAGCTGAGTTCTGGGATTAGTTGTAATTTCAGGTATCACTGCAAAATTTTATTCCAACCTCAGTTCTACCAAAATAAATTAATTATATTTTATTTTCCTTCTGATAAATTATAAATAATTTTAAAATTAATTTAGCTCATATTCCATAGACTAGGGCTTGCATAATTTATGAGGTTAAGTACTAAGAAACAATGTAGGTTTGTTGATTCAAAACTCAAGAAGAAATGCTGTTAAAGTAATAAAATAGAGATTTTCTTTAAAATATTTTATTACTTATAAAAATAAGGTAATAGTAATAGAAGACTGTTTGCAGAGTACTGAGCCAGGGGTTTGACATTGGGGGTGGGAACAAATTGACCAGGCTCTGCCACCTGTCACCTTGAGAATCCAATCGGGTACCTGACTGGTGGTGAGAAATAGAGATGTATTTATTCACTGTGGCCAGGCTAGGAAGAAGCAGCAGGACTAGCATCCTAACCCCACACTTCAGAGTACTGATAAGAGTTTCAGGGTTATATAAGGTAAGAACAAAACCAGGGTGCTGAGGAAGAAGTATGTATAGCTAAGCAGCCTCAAAGTGTGGTCTGGTTATATAACCATACTGTGGTCTGCAAAAGCAGCCTGTAAGTTCCCAGGAGCTGAGTAATAACAAAACTTTTAAATTATAAAAATATAACATTTTGGTGTCAGAATTATACATTATACAATCAATAACATATTGATGTGTTATCTTAATTGATGGTAACATATTTCTGGTTTATTTTTCTGCAAATTCATTTCTTATGCCATTAAAATTCATAACTTCATTTTCAATGCTATAACCGATAGAGACATCAGTTGCTTTTGGCTAACAATAGATCACAAGTAATCTTTGATATTCTTAAATTTTGAGAAAGATCTTTCTGTTGTTGCAACTGTTACTGGTGATATTAAGAGTGATTTATAGGCTGTGACAACACTGGGATAAATTTCAGGTAAATTACTTTGAAATATATATTTCATTACATCCAGAGCTGATGATTCTCATGGGAATAATTTCTCCATTAAGAGTCACTTCAATAGAAATCAGATTCATAAATGTCTGCATTTGATTTTTAATCACACCTTTTAAATTTTGAGATTACTATAGAGTGTTAGTGCAAGAAATGCTACAGATTTCATGTACTCTTCACCCAGTTCCCCTATGGCAGTATCTTGCAAACCCCAGTATGTCACACCAGAAAGTTGAAATGGAGAAAATACTCTGATCTCATTCATATTTTACCTATTTCAGTGTACTTATTTGTGTGTTTATGTGAGTTCTATGGAATTTTATTACATGGGTTAGCTCATGTATTAGTCACCACAGTTGAGATAGAGAATAATTTTATCCCAACAATGATCATTTGTGTTGCTTTTAAATTGAATTTAATGCTTATTGTAAATGTATGCAATGATATGTTAATGTTTTCTCTGACATTTTCCATAACTTGTAGAGGTTATGCAAGACATCAGTAGTTTCATGATTTGTTTATGTTGAAAATGCCTATTTATGAATGCTATGTTTCTTTCAATTACAAGAAAAATTTAATGCAAAGCCTGCCTTCCTTTGTAATAACTGGTTCTTTTAAAGCATCACAAAGTGAAATAGCATTATCTCCTATAAAATGATATGATCCTTAAAGTAAATTTGTTTTTCCAAGCCTGTAGATGTTTTTTGTATTGTTGCAGTGTATTTTAAAAGTGAGCAAAGCTAACTGAAAAATTCCACTGCTGGATTATTTAATGTGCTGTGCATGTGTATACCTTTATTTTATAATAATTTATGGACAAATGTTATCACCTGAGTGCTGCAGGCACTGTCATGGAACCTAGGAAAGAGATCTAATACTTGTGTAGTTACTAACAGGATGGAATTCTGGTGATGACTGGCAAACAGACTTTTCATCATGGGTGCTAATGCTGCTGGCTTGAGGAGCCATGCCTATCTCTCACAATCGCTGCTGTTACTGCTTCTGCTGCTCTCATTGTCACTGCTAATCTGGGTCCGGTTCTGGTTTGGTGATACATAGGATGCCAGCTTTCTGAGCCACATGTATGTGAACCTGGCTGCCATGCCAACTGATTGGCATCTGTACTCTCTCCTGTGCCTGCGCGAGAGAGTGTGTTACTGCTACCTCTCAGCTCAGTTTCACACATACTGTCTCTGTGGATTTCAACTGTAAAACCTGAAGCTCAAACACAAATTTATTAAGAATTTTGGAATAGGAACGGGAGCAACACAAGACAAGCACAGGTTCTTTCTGAGAGTTTGGCACTAAGCAAATTCAAGGTCATATACTCAAGAAGCTACTCCTTCCTTTGTCAATTTAACCTTTATGTTACCCAAAATGCTAAAATCTATTTTTAAAATATATTGAACAAATATGGACGCTTTTGCTCATTGTTTTAATGGTATTTTCAAAAATCAATTTCTAGACTTCAAAGAATAGAATATGACAAATTTTCTAAAGCAAAAACTCCCTACTTCTTATTATCTATCTTTTGTTTTGCTTTTATTTATACTTTGGGTTTCTCATGTAAGAGAAACCATGATTTCAATTTGTTTGTCTGATTTATAGAGAGAAGAACAAGAGATGAAAGGAAAGGAGAAGGAAGGAAGGGAAAAGGAATTTTTAAAAAGCGAGCGAAATGAAGAAAGCTCCAAAGAAATGGAGCTTTTGGAAATGAGCAGTGGAACAAGAGGTGGAGGAAACAGAAAAGATAGGGAAGAGGAAGAGACAAAAAGAATTGAGAGGTGTTTTATATATATATAAAGTTCTTCACAGTAAATATAATCATTGCATACTGCAAACATATTCTTTCCATCTGTCTATCTATCTATGAAAAGGCAAAATTCATAATCTTGAGACATTGATACTAATGCTTACAAAAAATACCTAGACTTGAAAAACTGAAGATTTGTAAAGTGATATATATTTTAATTCCTTATGAAATAAATTTATGCTGTTAAACTATCTGCATACATGTGGGAGGGGATGTGTTTCACTGATCATGTTTCCGAGTAAAATTAGTAAGGCTGGGTAAGGTGATATGTGCCTGCAAACTCAGCACTATAGTGAGCTAGAGCAGGAAGATCATTGATTCAAATCCAACCTGGACAACATCGTGAGACCCTGTGTCATAATGAAAAGCAAGAATTTGGCTAAG
Source organism: Chinchilla lanigera (assembly GCF_000276665.1). Taxonomy (NCBI): domain Eukaryota; kingdom Metazoa; phylum Chordata; class Mammalia; order Rodentia; family Chinchillidae; genus Chinchilla; species Chinchilla lanigera. The sequence goes on along the minus strand of NW_004955446.1, from coordinate 17,349,893 downwards.
GATAGCTTAGTGAAAAGGCCCTGGGTTCAATAATTTTATTATTGTTGAATGAAAGGTAGAATAAATTTTAATGACGGTATTTAAGTGAATGCAAGAGTTACCTCCTAAATACAAGGGTTTAAACATAAGAATCATCTTGTACTGAAACATGGTAGAAATAACTAAAAAGTCCACTGGTGTGTACAATGGAAAAAACTCAGTAATTCTTTTAGTATTATTTATTTCTAAAACAATGAGATAATATAGTATACTTTCTCTTTGTAATTTAATTTTCTTGCATAGTTCTTTATAATTATAAAAGCCTAATACCCTCCCCCTGACAAAAAGAATTATCTGGCTTAAGAGGCCAACAGTAGTGATGTCGGGAAATTATGCTGTGAAGGATGAATATAACAAAGTGTACATATAAAGGAAAGTTTATATTTCTAAAACACATAGGGTAAAAGCAGAACTGAAATAGTATACAAGCATCAAATATAAGGCAGCAACAAGAATAGTCATGAAGATATAAAATCCATAGAATTTCTCACACTACACTTTTATGAAACAATGAAAGGTAATTTGATAACTCAGGATTACAACACATTCTTCCCATTAAACATTGAATTTTTTCTATACAAATTATGTATAGAAAAGTCAGACCAGCAGAGTGGAATTTAGGTGGTATCCATGTGATACTTAGGCTGTTGCTGAAAGCATCTCATGTAGAGGAATGATACTTTATATCACTTACCCTCCCTACTTCTCCGCTATCTCCACCCACCATAAGAATCCCAGCAACGAATGCACACTCAGTAATATTAGATTAACTGTGATAAAACACACACATAGGATTAACTCAGAAAATACTATGGTGTTCATACATATTTCACTATAAACTACTGAAAAGTACCACTAATTTTTAAGTTGTTCAGTCACAAATACCACTCTCACCAATACTTGCCAAATGAAGACAGTGTCCACAGTATAGAAGTGACTTGTCCAAGGTTAAAATTTGGTAAGTGGGAAGAAGCCACACTTCCAGGAAGATGGCAGAGTGGTGAATATCAGTGAAACAGTATCTCTGAGACTTCCTATCCAGATGCTGAAACATAGCAATATAAGGAAGAGAAAGAGGGAAGTGGGTTCCTGTGACCCAGCAAGGATCTAAAGCAAAAACTGAAGGCCACAGGGAGAGTAAAAAGAGAGACCTCAATGCAGGAGAAGTAGATGGTAAGTGGTACATTCTCATTGAGCTCTGACTCACTACATGAGAGGAGTGACTCAAACGTGCATACTTATGGTGACTACTGGTAAGCACAGAGACAGCCATAGAGTAATGCACCAGTAGAGTGGAGCAGAGGACAGACTGGACTACAGTGGTTGGTGAGTTGTTCAGGTTCAGGCCTCTTCCAGCAGAGGCCTATTGGCAAATCACCATCTTGGAGAGGGCCTAACTGAGCTCAGAAGTCACAGCAGCTGAGGGATGTGCTCCATCTTTGGTTCACAGGGTGAGATGGAAAGGGTTCAACAGTGCAGGGCGTCAAAGAGCCAAGATCAAGACAGCAGGGAGCTGAGTTCAAGGAGGCAGAAGTGTGGCAGATTTAATAAATTGGGTTCCAGCTTCACACCCAGAAACCAGCCTGAACTTCAGTGGAGCTAAAGGTGCAGGCTCACTGGGTTATCCACTACCTTACCATCAATCTATAACTGGCTTGCTGGGATTAATCAAAGCAGATCTGAGCTCTGCCCCCTCTGTCTATCAGTGACGGCAGAGACCCACCCTGAGGTAGACATTTTTTCTTCTTTTTTATTTGCTTTTGGTATTTTTCTTTTTTGATTGTTTGTTCTTGTTTATATGAGAGTAAACATTGTTTCTAGTTTTTTTGCTGTGTTCTTTTGTTCTTGTTTTCATTTCTTCCTTCTCTTTCCCTTCTCTCTTCTTCAACAGTTCGTGAAAGTTCACATAATCTTACTTTGTCCTCCAGCCTTGCTACTAATCTCTTTCTCTTCTTCTATTTATCTGTTTATTCTCCTAACCCCTTTGAAATTTTCTTGCCTGAGGGTAAAATTGCCACATTTAGGGCATATTTACTGTATACATTTTTCTGGTTTGTTATACATTTTGTTATATAATGACAAAACTAGTACATATGGTTAAAGGTAGCAAATTAATAATTACAAAAGCTTGTCCTTTTCTAGGCTGTGTTTGATGCTATTGTTATCTCTTATTGTACTGCTTTAGCCAAGATGATATAACTCTTTTAATCACTTGTTCTTCCTGTATGCCAAGACTGAGATTGCCTAAGGGTCATAAACAATACAGGTGCCCAAGAACCAGGGACTAGGCCAAATAAGGAACAACTTCTCATCCCCAATACCTTGAACAGGTAGGATCTTAGAAGACTCCAAACCAAAAAGCCAACTATACCTGGAAGACATCTTTAAGAAGTAGTCATTACCCAAGGGTTCTCAATACTAGCAATAAATGGGGCTTAGGATATAACTCAGCAGCACAAGCACCTGCCTGACAAGCACAAGGTCCTGAGTTTGATTCCTGGTAACAAAAAAAATTACTAGCAATAAATCTATCTGCCATAAGCAATTTATAAGCACCAACCCATGAACTAAACTAAAAAAAAATATAAAATAAGAAAACATGGAAGCAAGATGCAGCTCCAGACTTTCAGCACACCAAGAGAAAACCCAGGGGGCAATGAGGAGGAAAATTCAAAAGGCACACAAATGGACTCTCTGAAATGCTGGCAGCAGCAGTAATAAGATAAATGAGGCTCTAGAAAAATATCAAATCATAAATAATTTCTCAGGCAACTACAGAGATAGGTACCATAATGAAGGACATACATAGGGACTCTAGAGTAGATGCAGATAAAAAATAGAGATTAGGAAAATGTTGGCATACAATGACCACCCAACGTAGGAAAGAAATGGAATACATGAAAAAGATTCAAACAGATATCCAGGGAATTAAAATTGAAAATATACACAAAATAAGCCAATATGAGGACATAATGTCAAATATACAAGACAGGCTTGTGGTTATTAATCATGAAAAGATTTCTTAAAATAGCAAGTGCCCACAAAAAATCAATCCAACAGTTGCTAGATTATACAAAGAAGAAGATTGATCACAGTTAGTGAAAAGAGCAAAAGATAGTGCAAGTCACATAAAAAAAAATTGTACACAGAAGTAATGGCAGAAAACTTCCAAAGGATAGAAAAAGAATTTGGCATACAGTAAGTGAGGCATATAGAACTCAAATTAACCATGATAAAAAAATCTATACCAAGGCATGAGTAGTCAAAATTCTACAAATTCAACACACAAATAGAATATTAAAAGCTGTTAGGGAGAAGAAACAAGTGGTCTGCAAAGGAAAGCTCATCAGAATCACAGCATATTTTTGAACACAAATCTTCAAGTCAAGGAGAGTTTGGAGAGCTTGGAGTGAAGCCCTAAAAGCAAACAACACACCATCCAGGTTGATGCACCAACAGAATTATCTTTCAAAACTGATGGAGAATGAGATAGTTCCATGACAACACCTGAAGAATTTCATGACACCCAATCCAGCACTCTGAAATGTTCTTTAGGACACTCTACAAAGAAATAAAAAGAAGTACAACTTCATGAACCCCAACAGAATGAATCCACTAAGCAAGGTAAACAACTAAACACAAGGGGAAAAGGAAATCAACAACCAGACAATAACATAAGCATAAGTCAATACTTATCAGTTGTAACCATAAATGTAAATGGTCTCAATTCACGAATCAGAAAAAACAGACAAAAAAAAAAAAAGATCAAGAAACAAGATCCAACAACATCTTGCATAAAAGAAACACATTTAATTCAAAAAGAAAATGTTAGACTAAAAGTCAAAGGACAGAAAACAATAGTCCATGTGACAGGAACATGGAAAAAAGTAGGGGTAGCAATCCTAGTTGCAAACAAAGTGGATTTCAAGCCAAGGCTCATTAAGAGAGAAAAACAAGGTCACTACATTCTTGTGAAGAGAACAATTCAGGAGGGAGAGGTAACAATCAAACATACATATGCAATAAATACCAATGTACCCAACTATGTAATACAAATATTAACAGACATGAAAAATCAAATAAGTACTAATACAATTGTAATGGGGGACCTCAATACCTCACTGTCACAAATAGACTGATCAACTGGATAAAAATTAACAAAGAAACCTCAGAACTAAACCAAACTTCTGAACCAGTTGACTTAGTAGATATTCACAGAGTGTTCCACTCCACAACATCTGAATACACATCTTCTCAGCTGCACATGGGAAGTTCTCCAAAATAGACCACATACTAGTACATACAACATGCTTAAGTTAAAGCAAAGAAATTGAAATAATCACACGTATATTATCAGACCATATGCACAAAAACTGGAAATAAATGGCAAGAGAAAGCATAAAAAGTATATAAATACATGAAAATTAGACAACACCCTCCTGAACAGATGAAATTAAAAAAGAAATTAGACATTTTCTACAATTGAACAATGAGGACAAGATAAGATTTAAAACAGCAAAAGCAATTTTTGGGAAAAAAAAGGCAAGGCAGGGGGGCAACATAATCCCTGACTTGAAATTATAGTACAATGCTACACAATATGCAATATAATAGCCATTCCTGAATTCCTACTAGCTTGTCTGATGAAGGTCTGTGTGGTTTCTAATGTGTTTTCTATTACTTGTTATTGTCATTGTTTGATCTGTCTTGCATTCTTTTTAAAGATGTTTTTAATTTTAAAAATTTTAAAATATTGACAAACCAACAATGAAAACAAAATCAAAACAACACAAAAACATCAAAAATGATACATGACCTCAAGACAAAATGATAGAAATTCACAATGGTTTTTATATTACATTCCATTATCTTCAACGAAGTTGCTCAGTCCATTAGACATAAGAATGTAAGATTGATCATACAAGAAAAGAGTCTAGGTTGTCTGGCTATGGAGACCACACTGTAACTATTTCTTCACACTGTTCTTGGTATTATATATATCACATTTATAAGTTCACACAAAACATGAAGAATATTAATAATGAATGGGAAATTGATTAGGTCAAATAAAAATCAAGAGGCATTTCCAGTCATACTTCTCATCCTTCTATTGTGTGATTATTCCTATTTCATCTTTTAAATATTAGTCTGTTATATATTAATAATACTACAATATAAATCAGAGATTATATTCTTAAAATATTTTATCATATGGTACAAGTATTCTAATACTAAACAAGTATCTTTTAAAAAATTAATATAATTGGATTTTTAAAAGAAATCAATGTTACATCTAAACTCTACTTCTATCAGTTTTTGTCTCATTTTCATTTTCAAATAAAATTGTAATACATGGTTCCCTATAGATTCATACATTATTGTTTATTTATTTTTATTTATTTATTTACTTTTGTGCCAGAAATCAGACTCATGACCTCATGCTTGCCAGGCAGGCACTTGCACCACTGAGCTATACTCTACCCTTATTATTTATTGTTTAAAGTATTTACTTATTTAACCACTTGACATAGGAATTGTTGAAATAATTTTTTAGGAAAATGTATTAAAACAAATGAAGAACATATATAAATAAATTTTCCAGTTCCATCCAAGAATTTTCATGTAGCAATAAAATATTTTGAGTTTTCTCTAGGGTAGAGAAAAGGCCTGCTAAAGTCTAAAAGTTGTGCTTTGATTTGATAAACTGTTGAACTTGATACCTAACGTTAGTAATATATTTTAATGTGTTAGAAAGTAATGAATTATCTTAAATACATGATAGAAATTTTTTTGATTCTTAATTTAGATGTGCATTCATGATAGCAATATCTCAATATGGTTTCAATATAATGATTTTTACCAATAATACATCAAAAGATCAGTTATATGGTCACTTTTTCAGTTAAAAATATTTACATTTCTTATATTTAGTACTATGATCTATATATATTTGGACATCTGATATGAACTCTATATTCTAGGATGAATAAGATAGCTTTTTATAGTAAAATATAAAGTTATAAAGTTATTGTACAACTAAATTATTATTTCCATGAAGTGATGTCTGGTCATATTAAGTGTTTGTTTTACTTATTCCTTGATCAATTACACTCTGGAGATGTAAATGTACTATTTCTTGAATCAATAATGATGATAAAATTAAAAAATTGCAGTAAAAGTTCAAATTTATTCATGCATATAATCATAGATGTTTTCATAATGTATTATGGTTATTATTTTAAAATAAAAGTAAACAGGTTATGATATTTACAATCAGTTATTTCCATTAACTATTCTATACTATTTTGTACTATTTACAAATATCGCTAAATGAGATATTAAATATTTTAAGTTTAATTTTTCAATTGAATCAGCTTTTCAAGCAAATCAAAATTTTGTCATGAGGTACCTCTTTGTATAAACTAATATACTTTGCATATGTTTATATTATAAATATTAGTGGGTATATTTTCTATATCTGCATATGTGTATGCAGACACAAAACCAATGGAAGAAATATACACTAAGCATTTAGATCTCAGGAATTACTATCACATTATCTCACTGCTTTTCTTAATCATCTCAATACCTAACTTGATTTTGTTTGTTTTTTTTTTTTTTTTGGTTTTTCTCCAGTACCGGGAACCGAACTCACGACGTTGCACTTGCCAGGCAGGCACTTTTTGCCGCTGAGCTAAATCCCCAGCCCCCCTAACTTGATTTTGTTAGAGTAATGAATGTAAGGCTTACAGAAAATAAGAAATTTGATCAAAGTCACACAATTATAGGCTCCAAACTGCAATTCAATCATAGGTCTGTATAAATAACATATAAGGGCCATTCCAACCATCATAGCCATTTATTTCATAACCATCTATATGAATAAAGTCGTGAAAATTATAAATGCAGGGCTTCCAAATGTCTTAAGATTATAACTCTATCACAGAAAATTTTGCAATGTATGTTTCATCTCCAGCCCAAAAGAAAACCTCTATTATACTTTAAGGAAATTTACTAGAAAATTTTCTAACGTTTTCATTAGAGGAAACCTCTCAGAAAAAATTCTGGTGAGTTTGATGCCAAATAAGAAAAGTTGGCCATATAACCTTACTTCACTTTTCTATTTTTCGACTGGCAAAAAATTCTCAGTGTGTACCTCTTTTCTCTACCTGTCCCAGAAGCTTCGGATGGCAAAATCTAGCCTGCTGCATAATAACAATGTTCTTCTGGAAGGAGATCCTCTAGAGTATAGAAGGTGCAGCTGGCCCAAGAAGACAGGTTCAGTCTGGAGCATTAATTGATGCTGTGTGCTCTAACTTAGCAGCTGGAGAAATGGAAACACACAATGATGTCGTATTTCCTAACTGCTGTTATTTATGGTGCAGATTTAACTTAATTTATGAGTTCTAGACAAGCAGCTATATTCTGATGATCCTCAAATTATTAGTCTCCTTTGAAACTGTTCTCAAAACTTTTTAACTTTACTAATATGAGATTTGACAACATTCATGATAGTAAGATCTGCTAAAACTAAAGTGAAGTTAATGATTAGCAAAGTGTCTTTTTCTAGCTCAAATTTCTTACATTAGTAAAGAAAGCAGTTGCTTCTTATGTAAATTAGAAAGAGAAGCTAAAAATGTCTTTTCATCATATTTATAGTCCTTTAGTGTTTATTGTCAATTATTAGGTCATAAAGCTTATTAAATATGCCTTTGTGCTAACATGTGTTTCTCTTATCATATGTTATTAGATTTTCTTCCTAAATAATTTTCATGTAAGTTGATTTATATAATACATGGTGTAATGTGGAACAAATTTAGGATATTTTTGAAGATGGAATACGAGATAACATAAAATGCTGACAATTAAAGCCTGTAAATAAAAGGGCTAGTAAATAATTAACATTTTCTTTTCCACCTAAAAGTTTAGAAAATGAAGGGCTTAATTTATTAATCATGTATTTACATGCATATGTGTGTTTTAATTTAACAAGTATGTTCTTTGTGTTACTAGGAACTTCTAACCCTTAACAAATATTTAAGTCATGAAAATTTGTATTAAATATAATGCTCACAAACTGCCCTAACTAAAATAGAGAATAATTTAAACCACTGAGAAAATAAATTTCCTCGTTCATAAGAAACATACTTAGTAACTGGCTATTAACTTCTATGTTGATAAAGAAGGTATTTTCTTTATTATAGAAGTAAGGAATTGACTGTTACAGAATTCATTTTTTAAATTTTATTTTTATGAGTACATGTTTGCAGTGCACAATGATTACATTCATCAAAGAGAGATGGTTCATGTACATAACACATCTTCCCCCTTCCTCCTGTCCCCCTCTGCTCCCCTCTCCTCCCAGCCGGTGGTCCCCTTCCCTTGCGCAAAAGATCTATCTTTCTTTTTCCAATTGTACCTCTTATAATTTGCTCTTTAATTTATTTAGGCTTTGAATTTCTCAAATAAGAAAAGCCATGCAATATTTAAGCCTGTGTGTCTAATTTATTTCACTTAACATTATGGATTCAAGGTGCCTCAATTTCCTACAAATGACTCAAATTTTCCTTCCTTATGACAGAGTAGTATTCCATTATGCAGAAATACCACATTTTTCTTATCTTTTTATCTGTTAATGGACATATAGGCTATTTCTAAGGTTTAGCTATTATGAGTTGTGTTGCTATAAATATGGCATGCATGTATCACTGTAACATGATGTCTTTAACACTTTCAGGAAGATATTTAGAAGGCAAATAGATGGGTCCAATGGAGTTTTTATTTTTAATTTTTGAAAATTACCCCATGCCGATTTCCATAGCAATTGTATTAGTTTCCATTCCCACCTATTTCCTGCAGCCTCACCAATATTTATTCTTTGATTGGTTATTGATAGCCATTCTTTCTGGAGTTAGATCAAATTTCAGTGCTGTTTTAATTTGTATTTCTCTAATGGCCATAGATGTTGAACATTTTTCATGTAGTTATTGGCCCTTTGTAGTTTTTCTGAAAAGCATCTCTGCATTTCAGTTGTTGATTTTTCTATTGCATCCTTTGCATGTGACATGATTTTTTGCACAGAAGACCCACAAATTTCCATGAAAAGCCTCCTAGAATTACCAACCAAATTCAAAAGTGTAGCAAGATACATAATCAACAGACAAAAATCAATAGCATTTCTGTACCAATGATGAACTCATGCAGAAAGAAATTAGGAAAACAATACCATTTACTTTGTCTTTAAGAGTGTTACCTATTTTATCTTCCAGGAGATTAAATATTTTGTTTTAATATTTAGATCTTTGATCCATTTTATTTTACTTAGAGATATGGGTCTTGGTTCAATCTTTTGCATGTGTATAGCTAGTCTTCCCAGCACTATTTGCTGAAGAGCTTATCATTCCTCTAGCGTAAGTTTTTGGCTCCTTTGTCAAAGATCAGTGGCTGAATAGACTTGCAATTGTTTCACATTCTCTCCTCTGTTTTGTTCCACTCATCCACATGGCATACTTGTGTCAGTACCATGTTGTGTACATCATTGTAGCTTTGTAGTATAACTCAAAATCCAGGTTTGTAATGTCTACTGCTTTGCTCCTGTTGCCTAGGGTTGCTTTTGCTAATCTGTGTCTTTTCTGGATTCATACAAATTTTGCAACTGCTTTCTCTAGTTCTGTGAGGAATGATAATGTTATTTAGACTAGAACTGTATTAAATCTAGATATTGCTTTGAGAAGTATGGCTATTTTGACAATATTGGTCCTGCTCCTTCATAAACAGGGGGTATCTTTCTGTTTTTGTATGTCCTCTTTGCTATTCTTTTTCAGAGGATAATGCTGTAGTTTTTGTTGTAGAGGACTTTCTCTTGATTAGGTTAATTCTTAAATGTTTAATTTTTCTTGATTCTACTGTAAATGGTATTGTTTTCCTAATTTCTTTCTGCATGAGTCCATCATTGGTACAGAAATGCTATTGATTTTTGTCTGTTGATTATGTATCTTGCTACACTTTTGAATTTGGTTGGTAATTCTAGGAGGCTTCTCACGGAAATTTGTGGGTCTTCTGTGTGAAGAATCATGTCACATGCAAATAGCAATAATTTGACTTCATCCTTTTCTATACTGCCATAAACAAAATACAGAAAATAGTAAGCCTTAGAGAAAATAAATCTGTATGCTTATAAGAAGTTTAATTAGCAGTAGGTCATTTATTTGTACATTGGTGTAGAAAGACTTATCCTTCATCAAAAAGTGGTGCACTCATCTGTTAAACATTTTGAAATTCCACCTTAGTAGAGATAGAATTTGCCCCTATTTGAAATATTCATATAATTTTGATAGTACAAACTTCATTTCTTTCATTTCTACGTGGATTTGCTACTGTTCTGGAGCTCTGATTACCCGACAGTGAAATAAACTAAAATACTAGCCTAATAACCTACATTTAACCTTCATTTTCTTTGGTAGGTTGGCTTTTACCCATAGATTTACAGAAATTTGGAATTCTAAATGATTTGAAAAAGTAATCTCTTTTTTATTTTTCAATTATATTTTAGCATTTCCATGATTATAAGATGACAGAATGAAAATGCCTAAAAAATAAATCAAAAAATTTATTCATTCATAAATATATGCAGTGTACCTGACTTTATTTTATTCTTATATGTATAGAACAGAACCTTTTTAGTTCATGGGAAGTATTAATTTATTTGTCCACGGTCTAATTTGGTTTATCTAAAAACGGAAAAACAAACACACATGACAGCACAATGTCATATATCTATCTGCTTGCAAATATTGTTTCTATTTGTATAATCCTGGTAATAAGCTGCATCAACAACAAAGACACTGAGTATGATCCCTTAAAATAATCTTATTAGATATGATTATCACACTTACTTTGTAATATCTAGATCATTTTTTCTTATCTTCAGTTTAATGATGATGAGAAAGTTTAGCTTTATTAGCTTGCCTAGGATCTCAGAGTAAGTAATAATATCTCTTCACTGGATTTCTGGCCTCTCTCTTTGCAGTGCATTTTAAGTTTTACCTTAACCAACTCTATCTTATACCCTGCTATCATGGGATATAACATGGATATTTAAGATAAAAAAAAAACGAGCATGTTCTGGTTAAATCATCTCCATTCTGAAAGTTATATATAGACCAAATTACCCACTATGATTTGTCTTGCCCACAAATGTCAAACAGTTATCAGTTTCTGCCACACACACTTATAAGGTTGATACTTATTCATTTATATAGAAAACCATTTCCCTAAGCTAAAGTTATTTCTATCACAATTTAAAAATGATCTCTTAAGATCATTTCCTTACTTCAGAGAACTACCTTTTAAAATCAATCTTATTTTTCTCAGTTAAATGGTAATTCTACAAATCAGCAACTATACACATTACCTAATTCTAAAGGCATGACAGATTTCATACAAACAAATAAAACATTTAATTACAAATAATGTTCAAATATGGTGTACTCCATTTGCAATCTAACAAGGCTGTAACAAGCAAGAATGTATTAAGCACTTACAATTCTTTTTAGCAGCCTACCTCTCAATTTAAAGCCCTTATTCTGTGATGTGTATTCACAGTAAGTAAATCTCCTATGTCAGAGTTAGCTCTCTGGGAGGATAATCTGTTTTCACTTCTAAATCCATATAATCCTTATACAAATGTAAATTTTATAAGGTATAGTCTCCTTGAGCTCATATTCAACTTCACAGAAAATTCAAATACCAAGTAGTACTAAGAGAGGCAAAACAGAACTTAGATCAACAGATCAAGCCAAACATCCTTTTACTAATAGTTAAAATAGTTCAATCACTAAAATTTCAGTTGTCTTGGATAAACAAAGTCCTCATTTGAGTGTGTGTAGGTGTATGCAAATATTATGAGAGAGCACAAGGGAGAAAGGAAAGTATAGCAGAGGAGAGGAGGGTAAGAGAGGAGAGAGAACGGGAGGGGGAGGCAGGGGGGAAAGGGAGGTGTAGGAGAGGGGAAGGGTGTGTGAGAAGGAGAGGGGGAGGAGGAGGGAGAGGCAAAGAATCTTTCTTTTTAAAGCTCAGATGATCTCACATCCATATCCCTGAATTCACATGGAGACTGATTCAGAAATTTGTAGCCAAAAAGAACGAAGATTATTTGAAACAAAATCTGTTTGATTTCCTTTCTTTCTTTTTTTTTAACTTCTGGATTTTGATTCTACCACCTCACAAGACTAGAAAGATGGTGATTCATAATTCCTATTTCTGATGAGCTCTTTTCAATTTTCTAAAATCAGAACAAAAATAAATGGACACATTTTACATATCCAACCACGGAATTACTAACCGAGGAAAATAACATGAAGCAGGTTCCCACTGAACTTTAATGGATTCCATTTGAACATGTTAATGAGGACATTCTAGCTATTTTCTTATGGCATAAAAAACTAAATATAATTTTTTTGTTAAAAAAAAGAAATGTCTACTAAATTTCTGATGGTTAAAAATATAAAGACAGATGCAGTCCAGCTAATATTACAACCCATTTAGGAGTTATTGTTTTCAGAAATAAAGAAAAAGGGAAAAGATAATAAGATGGACTCAGAAACTGAGTACTCTTAAATCTCTCCATAGAATTTTCACTTGTTTCCATTTTTAATATTGCCTAATACCAACATCTGCCACAATCTGATCATTGCCCTAGAAGAAGCATACTATTTAGTGCAATTTCTATAGAGTATGGATCTATAGCTTAATCAGGCAGAAGGCCAACTTTTACTCAACTGGCAGACTAACTTTAGGAACATATCCAGGCAGATCTCAAATGGGTTTTGCCTTAATTTCCTCACATATGAGAGGAAACAGCCTTATGGCTTAATGGCAAGGCTACTGAATGCCTTAATAATTAACAGTATGCATTTCTTGGTCAACTGGGACTGTTCAGGAAAAGAAGTAAACATTCAAAACATAATGATTTCTCTTCCGCATCATTTCTGTGACTCATGTCTGGTTTTCCCAAGCTAGTTCTATGTGGCCAATGATTCAATAGTTTTCCATCATAACCTATTTTACTCTCACCTAAAAGGGAAATGAGTTGGTGATAAGTTTTATGTAAGTTACTAGCAGAGATAGAAAAAAAGGAAGACTGTTTAGTATTTAAAATGGTATGATATCACAGCAATAATAAATGTCAGGAAAATGCAGTTAAAGTCGTGATCTTGCTAACACTTGCCATAAGGAAACTTTTTATTTCAGAATTCCCTGAGACATTCCTAAAGACAAAATTGATCTAACAAACTAAGGCATTTTGAAAGAAAATAATCTACTATTTGAATTAATTCTTCATAAAAAGTCTTCATGAAAATAGATCATGAACCTAAATTATCAGAAGTATCTAATCTAAAAGCTGGGTTCATCTAGCTCAAAACTCTATAATTTGTTTCTAAAACCTAAGAAAAATAATTTCAAATATATTTGAACCTTGTGATTGATCATGGGTGTTACCAAAGTGAACCATTAGAATAAAAAGTTACAGAACATATACCTTCATAGCAAATTCATCACCCACAAAGTGGGAAAAAATTCTAGATAACTGTCCCTCAGACAAAGGACTTCTATCTAGAACATATAAAGCATTAAATAAACATCAACCCCCCTAAATTCAAAGACCCAGTCCAAAAATCGGCAGCTGAGATGAATACACACTTCTCAGACAAAGAAATACAAATGGCAAATACATGAGAAAATGTTCAACATCATTAGTCATTCATGAAATGCAAATTAAAACAACACTGAGATTCCATCTCACCCCAGTAAGCATGGTTCTCATTAAGAAATCAACCAATAACAAACACTGGCAAGTCTGTGGAGAAAAAGGAACACTTCTGTACTGCTGGTGGGACTGTAGACTGGTGAAACCAATGCGGAAATCACTTTGGAGATTCCTCAGTAAACTAGGATTAAAGATCCCATTCAACCCATCTGTTCCCCTTCTGGGTATTTTCCCAGAAGAACTGAAAACATCATATCACAGTGATTTACGTACACTCATGTCAGTAGCAGCACAATTTGTAATAGCTAAATCATGGAGGCAACCCCAATGCCCATCAACTGAGGAATGGATTAAAAAAAGTTGTGGTATTTTTACATAATAGAATATTACTCAGCTATAAAGAAAGATGAACTCGAGGCTTTTATATGTAAATGGACAGTACTAGAGACCATACTCATAAGTGAAATAAATCAGACCCACATATGTAAACACCATATTGTCTCACTTATGTAACAACCTGAAAGAGTGAATAAAATCTACAAGGTACAATAGACATCATGAAATGAAAGGAAACTGCTCAAAAGGAAATAACAACTGGGATGGGGGAAAAGAGAAAAGAAAGAAGGTATAAGAGTTGAGGAATTTGTGGAACATATGTATATATGTATACACTGAGTAGCTAAATAGTCGTACTACTGACTTTTTCATTCTATTGAAAGGAACAGTTAATGCTTAAGTGTTTGATCAATCTTACATGTCTATATTTGTTTACCTGAGAATCCAATTTGAAGATATCAATATGTAATACAACAGTCATTGTTAATTTCCTATCACCTTGTCTGAAATTCTGGATTGCTTGAACTGTTGTGTTATTTTCTATTTTCTTGTGTATGTTTGTTTGTTAATGTTTTTGTTCTTTTATCTTTAAAATAAAAATTAAAAATTAAAAAATAGTATTTAGTATCACTTGATTAACTCTATGTTGTACTCTCCTAGCCCTACTGGATGGATACAGGAATAGAAGGACAACTCAACAGCATGTGCTTTTATTTTACCACCCCATACCAAAGAGTCCTCAGAATAACAGGATTGAAAATCCATATTTACCTCTTGGTAGATTGACAACTAGTTGTCAACTAGTAACACCCAGCTGAACTGAGTTGGCATAGTGCTGGGTGTGGGGAGGCCCACCTGAGGGTCATTGCTACCAGCATAAGAGGCAGAACTGGAGAGGAATAAGTTTAGACGCAGTTGGGAGCTGGTAGAAACTGTTGGAAAGTTGATAGGGAGCTTATGGTTCTCTTGGGCTATTCTGCTGGAGGACTTTGTCATGCTGGCTTTCCTGATGAACTTGGCTGTTCTCATGGGAGGAAGAGCTTGGGACCTCATTCTTGCTAAGAATGGCTATGGTTCGCTTTTGGGGAGCTCTGGTCCTCACTTTGAGCATCATTTCCGGGCTCTGGAGGGGAAGGTGGTGCACTACTCATCCTCCTGGAGAAGCTTGTTGGCTTCTCCTGATGGAAATTAGGCTTTCCTCATCATTGGAGGAGACCGGGACCTCACTGTTGTTGAGGATGGCTACAGTACTTTTCGGGCAAGCTCTGGTTCTTATTTTAAGGATGGCTTCCTGGTTCCAGTTCAGATCCCTCAGCCTGCTAGCACAGGTCCTCCATCCAGCTGGCACAGACTTTCTAGCTTTCACCACTGACCTTTGGGCCATCCCAGCACAGATCCATGAAACACACCTGCATGAGACATTGTTGTGGGCTCTTGGCCTCCAGCTGGACTCATGGGGGGCACTGTTATGGGCTCTGGGTCTTAAGCTGAACTCATGCAGGACATGACCATAGGATCTGAGCTCTCAGCTGGATTCTTTGGTCTTTGGTACGTGGACAGACTTTCTGCACTTTCTTTTTGTATATGATTCTTTGGGTGATTATTATAAATAATCTCATAAAAATGTGTCCTATATTGTATTGTTCTACTTGCAAACCCCCAAACTATAACACTTCAAAATAATCAAGGGAACATACACAGACAACCGCCAAAAATTTTTTTTCATTCCCTCTCTTTATCACCCATAAGTTCCAGTTCCTACCCAGTCTGTGACTCCATGCAGTTTGATAGTATCACTTGTTTGAGGACACATTAGGCTCTGCCTTTAGTCACTTTTATTACTATGTTTTTAAATTTTGGAAAATAACTTGACATTCCCAATTGCTATATTTCTCTTCTATGCCCCTCTTCCTTGAATGTGACCTCCAGTAACTAAGCACAATTGTTTCCCTTCCATGCTCTTACTAAAACCAGATTACACGGCTGTGGATAACACTGTGCCATTTAGATATTAGCATCCTGCCTAATCTTGTAATCGGTGGTTGACATGACGATGACCCATATGTCTTTCCACCACCCCTGGACTTTGATTCTGCATTTTTATTTCTATAGCTGTATAAGGCTTCTTTATTATTTATTTTAATTTGGTCTTTGCTAGAAAACACAAGTGCTCTTCATCCCAAAGAGAAATGGTTTAATTATACGCAATTTTTCTAATGTAGACTTATATAAAATGTGTCACAAGTCACAGTAATTTACAACCTCCAATTAAATTTCATTCCAGCCCATCTAGAGCAATGAGCAGGTCAAACCATGTCAACCCCATACTCAATGTTCATAGCCTCAAAAGTCAGTTAGCACTAATTTGTCTTCCTTTCATAAGAAGCTGGCTGTGGTCTACCCCTTGCCTTTCTCTTGGGAAATACTTCTTAAATTCCTCAACTCTTTTTTTTTTTTTTTTTTTGGTTTTTTTCTGGTACCGGGAACCGAACTCACGACCTTGCGCTTGCCAGGCAGGCGCTTTGCCACTGAGCTAAATCCCCAGCCCCAAATTCCTCAACTCTTATACCAGAACTTGAGACTGTTCTACTGTGCCCCTGAACCACTCTAATTCCACAAACAAGTCAATTTGTTCCTTTCTGTTCTTTTACAGGTAGTTTTCTCTGACTCAGTATACTTTCTGGTCTCCTTCCTTGTAGCATAAGTATTCCACCAATCTTTCAAAATGCAGCTTGTCTGTAACATTCTCAAAGATCTGCCATTGTTCCTTCTCCTTCAGCCCTCCCAGCACGTCCTGGCTTATCTACAGATCCCGGCACTGACACTTCAATCTGTAATGTCTGTTTGCTTTTACCAACATAACTAATACCAACTAAGAGGACAGACCATAGACTACCCATCTTTCTGTCCAAACATTCAGGAAAGTAATTGATATTTGTGGAATCTAAGAAAAACATTTAACTCTCTTAATGACAGTACACAGTTTTATCCTCTTCTATAAAGTTACCATAAGCTTCTTGGGATTATGTCAGAAGTTGGAAAGCCAAACACCTTTACCTGAACCACAAAGGAAACCAGGATCTCTCATTAATAGGAATTTCCACTATGATTGAAATATGAACTTTAAATTGAATGAAATTAAACAGATGTCCTCAGCAATCTTATCAACTGTTCTCCCAACTGATATCTGTACAGCAGATGTCACAAACCATTCAGCATATATTTAAATACTTATATAAAATTGAACTATATGAAATATTTCAAATGTATTAGGTATACTTTTTCTCATGGATGCTTTACCAGGAAAATTTGCATCACTGGCTAATTTTTTCAGACATATGTTCAGGTATTTCTCCTTTTATATGATTTTCTTCCAGGAGGAAGGCAAATGTCCTTTTACAGTGATATATTCATTCTTTCTTCAACTTGAAGTGCAAAGACTTAAATTTGGAAACATTAGTGTAATAATGTATATGTTATCTTTTATATATTTTCTTTTGGCAGCACAGATGGGATGTATCCCAATATAAATAAATTGACAAACTATTTAACAGAATTTGTTATTTTGTTCCTTTAGATAAGGTTAAGCTATCCAGCAGTTACACTGGAAGTAAAAGTATGGCCTATGACTCAAATGTAAAAATGTAACTAGCCTGGTGAAAACGGTGCTTATAAATCTGGGGATGAAAAAATGGATGGTGCATATGTAAATACTCCATTTCACGTACATAAAAGTGATTTTTTTGTTTCAAATGATTCTATATAAATTATAAACAAAAACCAAAGGAGAACTTTTTTAACTTTTTAAAACACTCAGATAAGATTATTTTCAATACACTTCAGTTTTCGTTTTAGGGTAGAGAATAGTGAAAGAGGAACATGTTTCCCTCATAAAAAATACTATAAATCTTTCCTATACCATCCCCCATTAATCATAACAAATTAAAAAGGGACAAAGAGAGTGCAAATGTTTCAAAACTTTTTATATCTTAGACTAATTGGCTAATTTCAGTTTCCTGAGCTTCCCAGAATTCCCCATTTATGGGCAAAGTAATAGAATATATTCCAACACACTGATGTTTGAATATGGCTCATGGACATAACTGTGTGGTAGATTGCTTGCCTAGTATGCAGGACTTCCTGGATTTGATTCCCAGCACAGTAAATAATAAATAATGAAACAACAAACAAACTTTGGAAGTTTTCTGTTTGAAACAACCCTGAACTAGTATTTCGACACTGTGTAAGGTTCAAATTCAGCAGTCATAGGAGCATTCAGATGTGTTTCTCTTTTCTTACTGCATAGTAAGGCATGTAGTGTGCAGAAACTAAATTTTAGTCAATTAATTATCCTTGAGTGATGTGCATTTTAGCTGTACAACTATCTGTAAGGATATAACCAATTAAACAAGCTACCATTAATTTTCTTTTATGTCTACTATATCAATGTAATATTTCTCTAATGTTTTAGGATCTAAAAAAATAAAAACAGTAATTCTCTGACGTTTTTCTTTTTAAAATCAGTATTTAGTACTAAGAAGGTGAAGGTCAGAATTAGGGATGAAATCTGTAGTTAGTATTTGATCTTGAAAGTGCTGTCTGTCATGCCATAGCCATTATAGAGAAAATGATCAAGTTATATCCAGTTTCATTTCTAAAATAAACACAAGGTCATTGCCTCCAGTAGGTGACTGGAAAGAATACAGGGTAATATTTTTAATTGTGACATAAAACATAAAGCTAAGATTTTTGCAGGCCTTTTGAAAATGCAAACAAAAATGAATAAAAGAATAGGCTATCCATAGTAACTATTATCAATTTAATGTGGCCAAGTAGACAAAAGCAGCTTCTTTAAATAAGAGCTGCCCAAGGTCTCATTAGTGTAGAGGGGAAAAAAGTCAAGATGACACTCACGGTGTATGACTTCATGGTGGAAAATTTCAATCCTCCAAACACTTCTCAGAAAAGAAACCAAAAGCTAAAATGAACAACTGTCACACAGATTTCAAAATTGCATTTAGACTACCGGATAAATAATAAGACAGAAAAAAGTAGAAATTCTAAATATACGGAGGTATATACTGTTACAAAGTAAGATTGAAAAGATTACATGCATGCTTGGAATAGCTCTTACATTCAGAATTATTACTACACAAGTTTGAATCCGGAAAAGTGATCCCCTCAAGATATTAAAATGGTAGATTTATATGTACTACATTTTAGGATTACGAGTTGATATTAAGGATAGATACAAATGCATTTCCGTATTTTTAATCTCATCTTGCCATATTAAAGATCAGAGAAAAAATGACACAAATACTCTTGTGAAATTCAAGTAGAAGTGAAAACATATATTCATTAAATTATATTTATTGAATAATACAGGCAAAAAGATTTAACATGTTTACTTCTCATGACTGAACTTCTGTCTGTTTCCCAATATTGCCCCCTCTTGAGGATAAAAAATCACATATCATAGAACTCATCTGAACTAAAAAAAAAAATGTTGATAACATTAAGGGACTTCTAATGTATTTAATATTATTTTATATGCTATCTTTAAGACCAAGTAATCTGATCTTTTCTAAATATCATTTTGGTAGGAAAACGGCCGTGGGTTTAGGCTGGCAAACTCATGGGGAAAATAATAATACATTTTTCCATTAGAATCTGATGTTGATAAATCAGTAGCACTATCAACAGCTGGGGCCTAAAATTAACACAGATGTGAGAAAGGAAAGCAAACATAATTGTGGAAGTGGAAGCTGCAGGATATCAGCCATCTGGGAATTTCTTCGTTGGGCAGAAGCTGTAAATCTGGAAGCCAATTTGTGGAAAGTAGTAATGCTTTTCGGTAAAAACATCCCATTTTAAATAAATTTAGAGACTTTTATGTAGTTTTACATGACAATATAATAACTCAGTCTGAAAGTATTATCAAAGCATAAGTTTCACAATTACATTGTAGTGACCTCTCCATGGAATACTGGGTGATGTGTAGTGGTGTTTTTGGACTGCTTTTGCATATATGTCTCTTTATTTTAGAAAAACACCAAGAAATGAAAACTTAGTGGTTTTTCCTGGACATTTTAAGGAACTTGAGTTGGAATTGGAGAAGGTTAGAATGTGGTACACTATGAAACTATGCTAGTGTATTTTGTTAAATAAATCTAAAGTACTGTAGCTTTTACTTCATACCATGAAGATCCATGACATAGCTTTTAGGATGTAAGTCTCATGGAACCATGGGAACAGCATGCCACAAAGTTGTTTAAGAAGTACCTGGAGAAACCAATGGGAGGGTCTTCCAATGCAAGAAACAAGAATTTTAGGAGAGACTCGTCATCTCCAACATATGGGATGGGAGAGGAAGAAATAAATGATAACACGCAACCCAGAAATCCTAGCAATGCTTACGTGGAATGCTAGAGCAGTATGGAGTCAGACACTTCCTAAAGTATTTGAGTGAGTGAGTGTCTATATGAGTGAAGGCTGGAATGAGACATCGTGCTGCAAGTTTTCTGTTTGCCCCTTTATATACCTAAACTGAATTTTTTGGCCTAAAGTTGCTCTGCATATATTTAAAGTTTAGCCTAAAGGTTTCTTCATATCTAGTGAGCTAAAGGCTAAGTTGATGCATAAACAGACTTTAATCTATTCTCATAACAAGAAACTGAGTTTCAGCCAATCACAAGTACTTAACAGTACAAACCACATTCAAATACGACAGAGTTCAGCAGTAATCAGTTGGATTATCTTTACTTCACTCCCTTTTCTGTATGTCACTTGCTTTTCATGGCTTATAAATACAACCTGCCACATGACCCGCCCATATGCTCTACTTGCACTGTTAATGGGGATCCATGAAGGAGGCTCACAGAGACAAAGAGAATGTTGTCTGCAGGGATCTCACTTTGAAAAGAATGGTCTGGCTGGATTTCTGTCTAAGGTCCTTGCCCTTCTAGGCAGCCCTACCAACATGGCACCCTTTCTGAGTTTTAGTATTACTAATAGTTCTATTGCTATTTATTATCCATGGGGACCCTGTGGTCCTTAAAATATTATGGACAACTGCATAAACAGTGTCCTTTACAGGTCATCTTCAACTCTGTGACCTTGGAGTGCCATCTTCCCTCTGCTGCATCACTGCCTGCATCATTTTTGAAAAGAAAGGGGAAACACAAATGACTCACCTGAGACACTTGAAGCTTTAACTCAAGAGGTAAATTATAACTAATTCTATGAACTTAAGGCAGTGCTTTACTTTCCGTTGGTACATTATCATTTTAAAAAGCAAATATGAACCATCAGAATCTAAAGCTTATTTTTGCTTCTACAATGTTATGTTTCCCATTTTAAAAATATAAACTATTTGAATGTAGGAAAACTAGTTTCTGCATTTAATATCCTTCTTGCATCCTGTGGTACTCTGTGGACTGCTTTGTCAATATCCATCTCCTTTCTCCCTTAGAAATTCAAAAGATTTGGGATTAAATTATGCTCAGACTTCCTTAAAAGAACTCTCTCTGATAGCAACTGAGAAGACAGGCCAACTAAAACTAGTGTGTCCTCTCACTTTGTCATTAGCAGCCAGCATCTGCCTACCAGAAGGTGAAGCTGCCATTGCCATGTTCAAGATATCTCCATCACAGCATCACATCGTACCTCAGGAAAGAAGAGGGGTGGAAACAGCAACAGAAGGGACACTCTACTCAGACAGTCTCTTATTTCCAGAAGCTGTATCAGCAACTTCGGCTTTCATCTGTTTCACCAATACTTGGCTGCCCTATTCTTTCATCAGCTATAACTAATATACTTTATAAACTATCATGAGGATTCTGCCTTCATCAATAATCTAATATCAATTCTCTTCCAAGGGCCAAAACTCCAAATAACATCACACTGCATACTGGATGAATTTTGGTAAGACACATTCAGTCTATAGCAAATATCAATTCTCTGATTCTAATAGGTGAAAAATTATAGCCCTGTATATATATTTGTAGACAGACTGATATTCTGAATTATCAACTTGAAACATCTAAGAATCTAGCACACTAAACATATTAAAATTTAGTATCTGTTCCATAAATATTTTGTAGAATCATCTTTCTAAATGTATCAGATCTTTCCAGAAAACCTTCCCAGTTCAGTAAATCTTTTTTGTAATTTACCAGCAGACATCAATTTAGAAAAATATGTAACAATCAACTATCTCATTCCATTTATATTTCTGCTAAACTTGAAGTTGTTGTGGTAAGTTCAGCCTCTTTTGAATTATTGAAATATTAATGAGAAGAAAGTTTTCTCTCAAAGAGTGGAGTAGACACTCCCTACTGCATCATGTGGTTTAAGATGCTTCAGTGTTTATCCAAGTTCTTCTAAAATCCATTTCCTTCAAACAGACATTCAAGACTGCATGCTATCTATCAAGTCCCAGCATCCACTTCTAACTTTCGGACCTCTATTTTAGCTCTCTTACATACACACACACACACACACACACACACACACACACACACACA
>NW_004955446.1:17106223-17327125 GCF_000276665.1 Chinchilla lanigera | reverse complement strand
ACACACACACACACACACACACACACACACACACACTCACATACACTCACACACACACACATGCACTACCCAAACCTATTGTGGCAAACTACACTTTATTCCCAAAAACTCCTTAGATTTTTTTCATAAGAACTCCCACCAAGGCATATTTTTGTGAACTACATGTCTACATGTCTGGGAGTTCTCCTTTTCCTTTTACACAGATTGTACTATTATCCATACATACTTGAAAATTCAGCTCAGCATTTTCTTCCTTCTTGACAATATTTTGGTATAATCCCTATGAAATCTTTCATATGAAAAACTGTATTTTGCTAACAAATTGGGACCATGTCTTCTACTGTTCAACTTGCACAAGATCATGCTGTCAGGGTTTGTCGGTGGATCCAAGTGTAGTGAAGTTTCTGAAAGCTTCAACTTCAAAAAGTCATGAACTCCTCCCTGGATTTTTTCTTTAAATAGTACATTGTAATTTTTCTTTTGCCATCCCAGCTGACCATTTTCAGAAAGAGAGGCATGCTTCTAGCATTCTTACTTTGTCTGATCTTGTCAAGTTCATCTTTGTTTATAAAAAGTACATCATAAAAATTGATCTTTTATTAAAAAATAAAGTTGTGACAAAAATTTCTTTCAGTATCCTACTTACTTCATTTTTAAAAAATATTCAAATGAATCAAGTGCTCACCATCCCAATAGAAAGTAGAGAATTGATATTTATCTTCTGAGTGAGATTATATATAAGCTTCAGGATTAAAAGTTAGAGAAAAATGGAAGTTTTATCAAAAAGAATGCTAAAATGTGTCAGAAATTCAGTCAGATAATACTTCCACTAATAAGCTGGCATAGTATGCAGCATAAAATTACAACTATTATTAAGCTATTTCTCAATTGGTACTTGAAAATATTTTTGACTTTATAAAACTTATTTCTAGTATGCATATTTTCACTGTATTGTGGAGAATGTCAAAAATGTATCCAGAATATCAAAGTATGGTTTAAACATTTTAGTTCTACATTAATAAATAAATTTATTTAGATAACTTACATGAGAGAATAAAGTCTATTGTACTGTTTTGCAAAACTTACTCATTTTTCTCAATATACATTATCTGAATAATATTATCATATATACCCATATATATCTAAATATGTGTGTATATATATCCACATATATCCATATATGTAGATATATCTATATCTATATATATATATATGTACACACACATATATCTCCACACACGAAGAGCATGAAATTATTGGTGTTAACACTACAGACAAAAGATATTTTCAATCAACAGGCAATTTCTTATACATCTCACTAACAATCCATAGTTTGACTATTTAGTTTGTGACCATAATGAGATAGAGGAAAATGACAGTGATGCGTTATTACAATTACTTGGCATATCATACTTCACATAGAGTGAGTAAATAAGAGCAAGGAATAAATGGTGGTCTGCAGTTTTCTTGCTGAACTTTTAGATAGAATGAGATCATTAGTATAAACAATTTCAGTGGTGTGTGACTATAGTTAGCAGCTTTTGCCTTATAACCTGATGTATCACCCAGTAATGTTCTTACAGAATTTATATGTGCCTAATGCTAATTAACTCCATCTGTGTGGCATTTTATTTAATTTATTTCATTTACTGGATCATTTAATAAACTAAAAAATTAGTCACTAAATCCAAGGCTATAAATGACACAAACACATGAAATAATTTTAGAAGAATTCTTGACAACATATTAATAATCACACCAAGCTGTCCAATAATGCTTTCAAATACTTCAAAGTGACATAATAATTTTAGTTTTCCAGATAGCAGAGGACATTTCATATGAGGATGGAATGATAGCAGAAGAATGTTTAGAGGAAAGAATAATTTAAGTACTAGTAAGTGAAATCAAAGAAACATCTACCATGCAAAGAACCAAGCAATGAATCAGTGAAAAATGACATATTTTAGAAAGATCTCTGAAGAAAATTAATGTTCCAGAGTTTGAAATGAATTAGAGATAGAAAGACATCACTGGGATTCTTAGCTAAAAATATATCATGATTGATTTGTGTTAATTAAGGGATTTCACTGAAGGAACGTTATGATATGGAATCAAATCACGAAAAAAGAAGGCTGGAAGATTAACTCAGAGATCTTATCTGGAATTGAATTGTAAATAATGATTTGAAACAGATAGATGTTTGGGAACGGCAGAGGGAAAATACGAAGCATACAAACTAGAATTTGATGTAGAAATAAAAATTAATGAGTAGTAGTGCTGCTGCAATTCTGTGGAAATTAGGAAATAGACACTATGTATTTTCATTTCTGAGCAGGAATGAATGAGATTCTTCTATGACTTTTTCTCATGCAAGGAAGGGTTTTACATCTCCCTGCAGTTAATTTATGCATTTATGTGAACACAACTTACTTAAATAAAGTGTGATACATCTAACAGACATGATCCTGACATTGCAGTTCTATGTATCCGGAAAGTTGTTTAAAGGATCATTTATTAGGAACACTATAAAGAATGAATTATGCAGCTAACACATGTGGTCATCACAGAAATCTCCCCTTTATCTTTTTGGAGCCACGTCCATATTTTCCAGCATGAGAAGTCAGAGAGTGTTTCTTGTTGTTATGTATTTTACTATAATACAACACACAAAAAAAGACCTTTTTATTTCTTCTCTCATTGCCAAAAGGAAAAAAATTAAACAAAAGTGCAGATAAAATCAAAGCATAATCTGGACACATAATAACACTAATTATATACATCCATAATGTAAAAGACATAGTAGTTTTGCTGTAGTTCATGTTCTGTAGTTATAATTCTTATTACAGTAATTATGTAATGTAGTTATAGTATGTCAGGTATTAGATGAAAGACATATTGAAACACTCGCAGTGCTTCTAGTGAGACAAGGTTAATGTCCTTTTACACGCAAGCATTTTCTGAGTTGACTCCTTCACAGTATGCCGACATTGGTCAGTTCTGTATTTCTTAAAACATTTCTTTCCTCAAGTGTTGTTTTACAGCCACCTGTTTCTAAGCTACCAGGACAACAAAGTCTACCATAATTTTCTACCCTTAAATGTATGAATCACAATATTATAAAAGCAGTGGCTGATTCCAGAATATAATTCATGGACATAACTTCTTAGATTTTCTTAATTTATTTTTCTGATAAGTGATCTGTAACTCCATGTATTAATTTGTTGAAAAACAAAAATCTTCCAGTATTTATGTGTTTTGGAAAAATATTTGCCTCTTTCTAAATTACTCAAATATTTTTCCAATATCTCTTTAATCTTTCCCAGGATATTCCTACAAGTCAGTTTGCAAAGCAGTAAGACTTTTCATTAGAATTGAATATATAGATTTAGATGACAATATTTAAGATACATACAAAGTTAGCACTATGTTGATTCAATTATTAACAATGGGAAATGTAACATTTTAAGATATATATATGTAACCACATACAGTATTCTTCCACTAAGATGCTATATTTGTATGTATGCTTAATGACAATAGTTACAGATAAAATATTTACAACTGAAGTATAAATTCTTGTAAATAAGCTATGGGTAGTTATGAATTTTGGTATGTAAACTCAGAAAAATACTCCTTTAAATTTAAGAATCCATAAATATTTGAAATAGTAAACATTGATAAAACTACCAAAAATTATCATACAATAGCTAATGATATCATTTCTATGTCAGATAAAGTACAGGAGAGCATTGTACAACTTGGCTCTGGAAACAGATTCTACTTTGATAAGATTATACGGAGTAAGCTCCTTGACTACCATTCATTTTTAAAATTTTAGGGCAATATCTGAAATAGAACATTATGCCTTTGTCCAAGAAAATCTGTAGGATGATGGAAAGATGGAACACACTGGAGTATTATGAGTATGAAGAAAGATCTTGCTTGTCTTCTTACTGGATGTATCACATGAGGTCGGGTCTCAGTGTTTCGGAACACATGTTATCTTCTGTTTTGTCTTTGGCTAAAACTTAGAGAAACATTAAAAGGGTTGAATGGTATAATGAATGCAAACCCCTTAGCACATAGTAGAAACATTGCTCATAAATAATCTAAAAATCCTGCTCTGTGTACTCCTGCTGTATAAAAATTAAATAACATTGTTCAAATTAAGTTTTAGAGATGAATTTAGTTTTGAATTTTATGCTATGAGTTCAGTGCTAATGAGTTCAAATTTCCTTAAAATTCTCTTTATATCAAGAGTCATTTAGAAACTTATTTTTCCTTCTTTATCATGGTGCTTTTTAGTCATTTAGTACCAAACTAAAGTAATGCAGAATCATATTTGTAAGTATCCAAGTCACTGTAACATATACTGTCATGAATTTGTAGAAGTCAATTATATTAATGAAAATTGTGTTTCAGTGTTTAATAGTTGACTTATTAAGTCCTGACTTTGATTTACTGGCAATAAAGCCAACATTTATTCTGATTTGTAATGATTTAATATCTTTTATGTATTATTAGATGAGTGCATTATTGCCACCTGGAAAGATGCTGAAAATCAAATTTGGATTGGAGGTGGAAAAGGAGAACAATGAAAAGTTGTAATGAGCAATACTCCACAAAATGAGAAAAGGCTGAATTAGAAATAAAATGATAGCAATACAAAAACGAAACAGAAGCACTAATTTTGTTAGTCACTTTTCTGTTGCTTGGATAAGACAATTTGCCCTGGCCCCCAAAATCCCATGTCCGTCTACAAATGCAATATGTCCGTATTCCATCTCTAAGAGTCTCCAAAATCTCAAATTGTTCAAAAGTCAAAGTCTCAGGGGCTGGGGATTTAGCTCAGTGGCACAGCGCCTGCCTGGCAAGTACAAGGTCGAGAGTTCAATTCCTGGTACTGGAAAAAACCAAAACAAAACAAAACAAAAAATGTCAAAGTCTCTTCCAATACTCAAGGCAAACCCCTACACATGAGCACTTATAAATAAAAAAGTTATATACTCCCAAGATACAGTAGCACATGGTTAACATTTCTATTCTAAAATAGAAGACAAAGGGAATAGAAAGAGATCAGACCACAGCAAGACTGAAATTCAGTAGGATAAATAAATCCTGCAGTTCCATGGTGGCCATCCAAGGAATGGGAGGATGCGATGTGAACTCCAAAGGGCTTCAGCAGCAAGCACTTCCACTCACAGATTGCCAACTGCAGGCAATATGGCCTCTATCCTAACCCGGCTTCTCTGCTGGCAGAAGCCTTCAGTGGCAGTTTCATATTCTTGGATTCTCTACTGTAACTTCTGCTTCATCTCCGAGCTTCATGCCTTCATGCTTTGTTCTCAGTGACGAGTTCAGTAATTTTGACTCTATCATACATTTCCTGGACTTCTACGCCTTACTTTTAAACCTGGACAGAAGCCTTCGTGACTTCACATATCTTGTACGCTTCAAAACCAGCATCATGTGGATTAACTCCATGGTCAGTTGCTAGTTTTTGCAGTAAACAGGATCCCTTGAATCATGTCTGAATGCTTGGTTGGTCAATGTCATGGGGCAATACATCCCCAGGAAGCCTTGGGTAAGCAGGGTGCCCTATTATCACCTCTAAACGCAAAGTATTTCAAAGGAGTTTACACACCTATGTCTGTGAGCCTCTGACAGGTGAGGTCTCACCAATTCATGAGATTCTCTCAAGGTATCTTCTACTGTCCTAGTGCAAAATGTTTCTTTTTAACACATTGATCTCTTCAGTCGCCTCTACCTCTACAACTTTATATATGCTTCTTTTCTGGCCAAATTAAATAATTTTCAAAACTTTCCACTCAATTTTTACTTCTAACTCTAAATCTGGCTTAAATCAGCAAGAAGTACCCATGCCAAAGCCAAAAATTTGTGTTACCTTGATATTTCTTCTGTCAGATCAATTAGTCTCTTGCCTTTAAACTCAACCTCCTACAAAGCCTTAGAACATTAACATAATACAGTGAAATTTTTTGCTAAAATATAACATGAATGGCTTCTACTGAATTTCCAGTAGTGTTCCCTCTCATCTGAAACCTCATGAGCAGAGTTTTTAGCATCTGTACTCTTATTAGCATTGTAGTTTTCTGAACTCATAGCAGAATGTCCCAAAAAGATCTGCTCATGGCATTTGAGGCTATGTGAAGCTTTTCCAAACTTTTCCTATAAACCAGTTTCAAAAACTTCAGAACCATATGATCAGGAATTATACTTACAGTAACAACACAAATTTATCAGTTTACTGTGTTGGTCAGCTTTTTGTCACTGTTACCAAATACCTGAGACAAGCCTTGTGAAAAAAAAAAAAAGATTTTTGCTTATGGTTTTTGGAGACTTTATTCCATGATCAGCTGGTTCCAAGGTAGAAGCATCATCAAGAAATTATAAGGGAGAGGAAATCTGCTCACCTCGGGGAAGCCAGGAAGCAGAATGTTCAGGTAGAGTCAGAGTGAGAACTAGGACATGGAGATGGAGCTAGGGACAGGATATGCCCTTCAAAGCCATGCCCCTAGGGACCTGTTTCCAACAACTGAGCCCTAGTTTCTAATAACCCATTCAGTTATGAGCTCATTAATTGTCTAATCCATTGACGATGTTAGTGCCCTCAGGATCCAGTCACCCCTCTATCTCAGCTCTGAACATTACTGCATTGAAAAGCAAGCTTTCACTATATGAGTCTTTGGGAAACAGTAACATGTAAATGATAATATGTCACATAGGTACATTTAAATATAATGTGATATAATATTTCATGAATAATCTAAAAAAAGTAATGAAAAATAAAGAATTTAAGAAAACGTGGAATAATTTTGTGTTTAGATGAAAAGTACTCAATATAAAAAACAACAATAATAGCCAGACACTACCAACGAATTATTTAAATGCATTCTCATTTAGCCATCAAAATAACCATTGAAAATAAGTTATAATTATCTCTATTGTACAGATGATGGATCTAATGCCAAAGGAAGATATGTAGCATGTCAAAGATCATAGAATCAATAAGAAGTCATCATAATGTCCAAATTTTGTCTCTATAGCCACCTGTTCTAGAATATTATTTCGTAACATGAAAGTCCAAGACTACGTTTAAAATAACATTTTTTTTCCTCAAGAGTCTGAAATTTAGGCAGGGGTCTGCACAACTGGTTCACTTCTTGTCTCTGCAGTTTCCTTTAGGGATAACCTACTGAACTAGATATTTAATTCCAAGATATCTCATTCAAATAGATGACAAGTTTATCCCTGTAGTCTATGACAAACACAGCAGGGTCTGATGACTAAGAATGGAAGGCTTATCTCATTTTGCAGGGGCACTGTGAGGACATGAGCAGTATGAGAAGTAAGGAAAAAGAGATACAGTTGATTAATTGAATTTCCAAGTGAGTCACAGACATTGAAAATGAAGAAATAGAGTGCATCAACTAGAAAGGTATGAATTGCTTGCCAGACTAGGATGTTTAAGGAGGAGATTTTTGAGGGGATATAAAATTGATAACCAAAATATCTGGTTAAAGACTTGAGTTGGTTTGATAAAGTGAGGGGCAGATCATTAGAGCAGATGAGTTCTAGGTGCTGAAAGAATCTTATTTTGGATATTTAAGCCCATAAGAAAATCATCAGTATTAGCTATGGTGATGTTGACAGTGAGCCAGAAGCTGACACCTGCAGGAAATTCAGGAAAATAATTTTTATGGGAGTTGGCCAAGGCGTAGGTAGGATAATCGACAGAACAAGCGTTATTTTATGGCTTGGCATTCATATTCAAGATGGATGTTTAGGAAAGAAAGGCAGGAGAATAATGTAAAGAGCAAGGTAATAAAAATCAAGCCATTATAAAACCAAACAGTATAGGCATAAACAGAAATCAATGCAAAACAAATATCTCCACAAACAGTTTATTTTTTGTAAGTTCTTAGGTAATCAAATGATAAAACAAAGTTCCACATTCCTTAAACTATTTGCTTTCTTAGGCAAATAATTATAAAAAGCATAAATAACATCATCATTAAAGACATGACTTAGCCATAACAATATGCTGATTGCTCTCAAAGTGGTAAGATTTTGTTTCAGGTAGCGTTTTGCTTCCAGACAGCAACACATAAATACTTGTGCTTTTTTTTCCCTCTTTTTTTACTTTCTCCACCTCTTTGGCTCTCCTGGCAGAATGTGGAATTTTATGTGTTTTGAAAAAATGTTCAAGAAATACCTTTTTAAACAACACAGATTTATTTCTTGAATAGAAGCTAAATAAGAAGACACATCCTACCTTTCTTCAGTGGGCTTTCAAGACTTAGTATTACCTGGTGTTTAATAAGTGCTCAATTAATGTTTCTTCATATCTAAATATAACTGGCAAATATTACATGATTTGCAGGATTACCAAGTTATTTGTTTATTCTCAAACCTAACCAATGTGATCTAAATAGGAGGTTAATCCATTTATGGCACATTAGTTGCATATATGATCATGTCCCAGTGTCAGACTGAATGTATTCAGCAGGGGTGACTTAATAGCAGACATTAAGATATAGTTTAGAGAGTGCTTTTCATTTCAGTTTTAAAGAAAATACAAAGAAATAAAATTTAGGTTGCCTATGAAAGATTTGGAAACTTACTATCTGAACCTTGTGGTACAAAGTAGTGATTTACAGAAAACTGATAGAAGTTTTTGCTTTTATAATTGTGCACAATTATGAGCTAGGAACTATTGGTAACACCCCAGGAGAGATGCTTGTGGGCTAACACAGTGCATGCATGAACATCCCAAGCAACACTGTGAAGCAAAGCAAAGACAACTACTCTTTGCCAAGTGAACAACTTCAGTCATAGGATTCTATAAAGAAAGATATACTAAAGAATTAAAAAACATAGAAACAAGAAATTAAGTACAAGAATAAGAGAAAGCTTTTATATGCTTCGTCAAAATTAATTAACTGAGAGTTAAAGTGATCACTATCTGCTGCTGTAGGCTGAAAAGGTACTTGATTAAAGTCCAAACAATGAAGAATATGGATGATTTAAAAATTGTCAGTTTTGTCAAATTTTGGCATATGGAAGTTTATATTGCAAATAGCTGTATTAATGCTGACTCTATCCTAGACTTGCCAAGCATTTAACAGACAATATTTATAAGTCTTAGAACAAAAAAACCAATATGGTAGGTACCATTGAGTATTTTGAAATTTTGAAAATACAAGATAAGAAATTAATTTCTATTTTCATATTATATCATTTGTGTTCTAAAAATTCTTAGTCCATATCATTAAAGTCAACAGATCACTAAAAAATGTTACACTAATGGATCATGTTAATTTTTTCACAACAGCACTATAAGACTGTCTTAATGTTAAGACTAAGTAGAAGAGGACCCACAATCAGTGTTAATTAGAAATGACCATATCAGTATGAAAGCATAAAATCATCAATAATAGCTTTCAAGAGAAGCAAATATATATAATATATGTATACTTACATAAATTATATATCTATATGCATACTTATATATATATAATTTGACCTATAATTTTATAAAATATATGTTATGGCTTGTGTCTAGATATTCCCCTACAGCCTAGTGCAGTCATAGATGGGGTTTTTCAGAGGGGGCTGGATCTAGGGGATTAACAATGTGATCCCGGATTAACAGCGCAATGCTAGGATTAAGGTTGTCCCACCCTGGCTGTTAAAGCTATTATTGCCCTAAGAGCATCTAGCCTGGATAAAATAAAAGGGACAGCAAGAGAGAAGGCTGCTGTCATCACTCACCACATGATGGTTGCTACTTTTGCTGCCTCCTGCTTTCTGCCTTCCATGCCATGAACTGGTTCTCCTCTGTTGTGCTCCTCTGCCTGCCACCCTGCCTTGGAGCCAGCTGATTATGACCTGGAACCTCTACAGACTCTAAGTCAAAAATAATCCCTTCCTCCTTTAGGTGTTAGATATTTTGTTTCAAAAATAAGAAAAGAAATTAAGACAATATATAATCACATCAGTAATGTACACATTAAAAAAAAATGTATTACTGCAGAAAAGTCAAATAGTTTCCCAATATTGGTATGAAGTGGATGATTGAAGTTTAACATATTACAAAGTACAGTTTTCAGATGTGTCTCTTGAAGAATATAATTAATATGTGTAGTTCACTTTAAAATCTTTTAAAGGGGCTGGGGATTTAGCTCAGCGGCAAAGCGCCTGCCTGGCAAGCGCAAGGTCGTGAGTTCGGTTCCTGGTACCGGAGAAAAACCAAAAAAAAAAAAAAAAAAAAAAAAAATCTTTTAAAATTGATTATTTTTATAATTCCTCCAAAAAAATTGGACAACCAAATATATAATAAAGTTTTCAGTAAATTGAAAATGAGACAGATTCTGCTTTTTGATAAATAAGTTCCAGGAAAACTAGAAAATTCTAGCAATAAAATAATATCATATTTAATATTCTAGACAAGGCTCAGCCAATTAGACTTTATTAATGATAATCAAATTTAATAGAAACAAATTACATAGATCTGTTAGACTTAATATAGTAAACTGCTTAGTCATAACATTTCTTTAAATGGAGTATGGGTATATAATTCAATAGAAAGTTGTATTATATGAGACTTTTATAACCAAAAATATACTAAACAAAAGTCTCATATGACATTTTGTTTTTTTAAAAGAAGAGTTAATCCATACAACTATTGATAAAAGGATATTATAAATAAACTCACCCAAACATTTCAAAAGTATTAACTATGACACATTTCTGGAAAGAAAAATCTGTAATAAATGAAATACTGACATGTATTTGAAAGATGCATTTAAAATTTGGGGTCTTCTCCATAGTTCTTTCCAAAAAATAAAAAAACCCAGAATCTTGTCAACTGTTATGATTTGTGTCTAAATCTCCGCCAGAGCCTCATGAAGTCATAGAGGGTGGCATTTCCACCCAGTTGAATCTAGAGTTTGTGATTGGCTCATTGTCTAGTACTGGGATTTGGAGTGTGAGTGCTACACCCTCCCTAGTGCTGGTACATTGCATACAATGTAAGGGAGAAAAACAGGCTTGTTTCCCACTTTTTTTCTTGTTGCTTTTACTGTCTTATTCTGCCATGAACATTTGCCCATCTGCCACGCAACCCTGCCTTGGTGCCAGCTGATTATAGACTGAAACTTCCACAAACTCTGAGCTAAATAAACCTTTGCTTCCCTAATTTTGGGTGTCAAGTATTTTATCTCAGTATCAAGCATTTTGTCTAAGACAACACCTAAGAAATTTAAATTTAAATGAAGATACCATCAAATTATCATTTTATTTGAAATTCTTGAATTGTTCCAGACATGGTGCAAAAAAATACTTGAAAGTTGTTTTCTCTATATTTAAAAATATCTAACAGACACACGTATAGATGTATGACTGTAAGGATACTTAGTGCTGTGTACAATCTGCTATATGGCTCTATCAATGTTAATGGGAAAGCTTCTGTGTGGTACAGATCTGCTCGTTCCTAATCATTGTATTTCATGTTGGCAGTAGATTACTCAGTTTTTGTATCTATCCAATCGGCTCTAAATAAAGCCCAACACATACAATCAACAATGAAACTTTAAACTCAACTGACTAAACAGTGTTCCAGATATCCTTAGTTCAAACATCTGTTGCTCAAGGCAAAGGTTCTACATTTAACATACCAGTGTTATTCGTTACATTTACTTATTTCTTAATAGAGGCTAGTTAAACCAACTGAATTTTTATGTAGATCTCTGCCAGCTGCTTACAATTATGAAATAATAATAATGAAACAGTGATAGTTTAGTTAAAAACTAATGAAAAGAACTGGTTACCAATTTAAAAGTAGCACAAAGGAAAATCACTTCATTCAGTTTCTATTGTATTATGGCAATTTGCATATATATTTAATCAAATAACTTCTACTAAGTTTGGAATATTATACTGTAAATGCAATAGAGAACATCAATGTTTCAAGCAATATTGATAGAACCTGGGAGAAGAAACCTGGGCTCCCAGTCCCATCTCCGTTTCAGCCAAATCAGCTAAGGTTTTGTTTTGAATCTGCATATTTACTAATCTCACATATTGGCTTATAGTTCATATTGGTTTATAGTTCACTTAAATTCTAAGGTTAACTATTACTTACCTAACTCCTACATTTTATAGATGAGTAAAGTGAGGCCACAGAAAATAAGTCCCATTCACTAGATTAAAGAGTATACTAAGGGAATCCGTGAATGAGAATCCAGTTAGTAATTCTGTATCTATTATTCTGCCCTGCAAAGGGCAGTGCACACGTGGCAGCTGGCTTTATTCACAGCAAGTGATCAAACAGTGAAACAATATACTAACTTTATTAAATGTATTTGTCAAGATAACTTCACTTGATGACCCTAGTTTATCATGTGCTTATAAAATTTTTCTGTGTTCTATAAAATGTATATATCTGGTAATATTTTTACAAAATTCAGTTTTCTTATTTCTCTTGATCCTATTGCAACATGGAAATTTTGGTTTCAAAAGTTGGTGAATTTTTTTCTATCCAATCATGTTAAATGAAATGAGGTAAACTGTATTGAATTTTCACTTGATAATTAGGATGTTTTGATCATCCTAACATCAGATACCTAGAGCATGCTACCAAGAAGCATAGTACAGGGCCCTAAATGAGGCTGAACATATATTAATTCTATCACCAAGAAATATTTTTAGAGTAACACTCAGATACTTTCCCCATTATTCTTGCCATTTAATGGCTTGTGCACCAAATAATAGGGAAGAAAGAAAAAAATTAGTTAAGTAAAGGCACTGTTTATTTTATAATAATTCATAACAAGTTGGTTTACAGATGCTTGGTTCGTTGGCTATGAATTTCACATAGTTTCCCCAACTCGCTGGTTGTCAGGTTTTCTCTTAGTCTTGGAAATAAATGTAATTTCACAAAAACATAATTGAAGAAAGAGGAGGAGTTAACTTATCAATCACCTCTAAATAAGATATACATTTTTAGGAATCTGTATCAATCCATAATCTTACTGTAATGAAAGCAAATAAACAGATACAACATTATTATATAGCAGATGACATTACTTTTGCTGTAGTCAGTTGTGAAATATGCAACTTCTGACTTTCTCCCCACAAGTTAAGCAATAATTCAATTTTTCTCTAATTATGTTCCCAGTGGAAATTTACAAATGATTAATTAGATCTAGGATAGTTTATTTTATTTTAAATATTTTCCCTGTTACTAATAATAACAAAATTGAACATGTATAGTACAAGATGTTAATGATTTGTAGGAGAGTCACATTCCTAAGTCTTTTAAACAAGACGCTCATCATCAAAATCTGTCACAATAATATAAATTTATGAACAAACTCAGCTCCATAGTAAGAGATATATCAAAACCAGAAATATGCTCCACAGTAATGGGCTTATTTTTTCTATATGCATAAGAGAAAGGATCAATTTTTAAAAAATAGGAAGATTCTTTTTCTATTTGGTATAATTCCATTTTCTTACTTTCCTAGAAGTTTGTTGAAATATACAGGTGTGCTTTAATACTTTCTTGATACTTAACCACTTTATCAAATAACCAAGTGAGACTTTTGAGAAAAGTGGCTCTTGAAAAA
Organism: Chinchilla lanigera; assembly: GCF_000276665.1. Classification (NCBI taxonomy): domain Eukaryota; kingdom Metazoa; phylum Chordata; class Mammalia; order Rodentia; family Chinchillidae; genus Chinchilla; species Chinchilla lanigera. Next base: position 17,313,473 of record NW_004955446.1, on the reverse strand, counting down.
CAAAGTTAATCATTGATATCGCACATGTGCTTACTTTATCTGACATGCAAAGGTGTTTATAAATTAGTTCTAAAAGCACCATCTCAGGAATAAAAGCAACTAGTGAGTGTTTATATTTCAAAAAATAGTTATCTCCTGATTCAGAAATTATGAAAACAATTTGAGTACCTGATACCTAAAATAATACTAAGTATTTTTTCTTATACAAAAGTTCAGAATTTTTAACTAGTTAACAATAACAATTTTTAAATTATTGACATATATTGAGATTACAGTTACAATCATCTCAAGTATTTTTCATGTTTCTGGCTGAGACATTTCCAATTCTTATACTCAGTCTTTCTTTGCATCCTCAGTCTTGTTATATAATCTTCTGTTTGCCATGAATAATCTACCCTATTTGGTTTAGTTATTCTCTTACATAATAAGATATTCTTAAACACTAATGTATAATTTACCATATTAGCCATTTCATTTTTGCTTTGTGTTAGCTACATGTTCGATGCCTTTGTAGTGGTTAAGCTTAACTGTGTCAATTTGATTGGCTTTGAGATTACCTAGGAGATTGGTACAGCTCATTTCTGGGTGTATCTTTGTAGACTGTGGAGGCCTGACTCTGCTTACTCCATGTAGTCCCTGACCCCGCTCCTTTCTGGCACTGTTGCCATGACCATCTTTGGCTTACCATCCACCTCTGCCATGATGTATCTTCCTTGAAGTCAGCCAACCAAAAACTGAATTCCTTGAAACCAGCAGCCAATTTAAATTATCCTTAAAGTTGTGGGACTTGAGCATTGTGTCAGAGTGACAGGAAGCTGGCTAACACAGACTTCAACCAAGTGTTATTAATATGCTAAAAAAGATCGGAAGATAGAATCTTACATGTGTCCACTTCCACAATGTCTTCTATAAGGATATCAATCTGTCTGTGTGCATGTTGTAATGTAGAGTCAGAAAATAGTTAATCAGTTATTAATCTACTCCATTCTATTTTATGATTCTCAAAATACTTCACACCAAAGTGCCATGAAATACTTTGTAGAAAGCATTCTAAAAGTACATATAATAGTGTAAAATTCTTCTCAAAAAGGGGATAGTATCTAGTTGTAGTAGTGTACATCTGTAATCAAAGCACTTGGGAGGCTGAACAGCAAGGTCGCTGTAAGTTTAAGGCCAGCCTAGGCTACTTAGTGAGCTTAAGACCAGCCTAAACTGCATAATAAGACCATTGTGGAAGCAACCCAAATGTCCATCCACCAAGGATTGGATAAGAAAATTGTGGTACTTTTATATAATGGAATATTACTTAGCTATAAAGAAAGATAAACTCGAGGCCTTTATAGGTAAATGGTCACGACTAGAGACCATACTCATAAGTGAAATAAATCAGACCTGCATGTGCAAGCACCGCGTTGTTTCACTAGTGTAAAACCTGAAAGAGTTAATTTAAACTAGGAGGTATGACAGACATTGTGAAATGATAGGAAAACACTCAAGGGTAAAGGGAAACTGAGATGTGGGCAAAGAGAAGGGAAAGAAGGAGAAATTTTATGTGTATGTATATACAGAATAGTTAACATAGTTGCTCTACTGTTTTCTCTTTCTTTGCTGAAAGAAACTGTCAGTGAGTCCTTGATTGATCAATATTGCATGTCTCTATCTGTTTTCATGAGAAACCACTTTGAAGATATCAATATGTAATACAACAAGCATTGTTAATTTCCTACCAGTTTGTTTGTAACTCTATATTGTCTATACTGTTCTTTTGCTATTTTGTAAAAGTTGTCTGTTAATGTTTTCCTCCTTTTATTTCTAAAATAAAAAAAAAAATTAAAAAAACAAGAAAGGGGAATACTGTTCACATATTTACTTAAAAATGTTTCATTTAGCTTCTGCCCATAATATCTTATTTAAAAAAGGAAAAAAAGTGAAAGAATAGGTCTTGCCTGTTCTGACTTGCTTTTATTAAAAACGTGCTTGCTCTGACCACACAACATTGCACTTTCTCACTGCTAACAAACACATTTTTATGAATTACTACAAAAATCTTACTTGGAATCAAGAGAAACATACCACATCACATTTTGCAATATTCATCTTCATTTTCTCTTTGAAAATTTATATATTATTCTCATAGTCCATTGTAAAATAATTCTCCCATCTTCATGGTTTAGAAAAGAGCCTATGTAATTAGTCCAGCATTTCTTCTCTAACATTTCATTTTAGGGAGAAATTCAAATAATCCAGGGCACTCAGCTCATTTGGAATACAAAAAATATTAACTTAGAGGTCAATTTCTGTAAAGTGTATCCTCATCTATTCATTTAACATATTTCACCTTGAAGGAGACAATATTAAATAAGACTAAAAATATTCCATTTACATTCTGTCATTTAATATTATTCTGTAGATCCCAAGTGGAGTGTTATGCAATTCCTGATCCTTCCTCCAACTATTTTTAAATTCCATTAATGTTTCTTTCATTTTAAATGTTCTTTAAAACTACTCTTATGGGTCTAGGCATTTTGTTTAGTATGCTGTAGGTGGTAGCTAAAGAAAAGAGAAGTTTTACATTCAAACTTTGCTAGTTTCTTTAGCCCAGCTTATACCTTATAAACTTTCCTTTTCTATTTCTTTATTCTCCTACTTCTAGTTATATTATTTATCTGCTTTTATTCACAGGTACATCATGTCATTATTTTCTAAATGAGAGATATGTACCTATTTATATACAGGAGAAATCAACCCTATCACAAAAATAACTATAACTCTAAATAATAATTCTATACACAAGCAGTACTGAAACATTCAGTAAGAACTGTTCTATTTATTTGTCATTTGTAAGTTCTTTTCTTACCCTGAAACTCTGTGAGGTAAACATGATTACAATTACAGTTACACTTCTCATTGCTGAGACAAAATACGCAATACCCAAAGTTAAAGAATAAAAGGTTATTTGGCTCACAGTTTGTAGAGATTTCAGTTCAGATGGCTGGGTATAAGGAAGGTTGGCATGGAAGAGAGGCATCAAAGAACAGAAATAGTTCATGGCAGGCAGAAGCCTCCAAGCGCAAGTGACAAGCAACAAGCAACGACCACAGCAACCTGCTTTCTTTCTCTTACATTTTACCTATGTTGTCTGCCCTAAGGGGTAGCACTAACACTCTTAATCCTAGCATCACAATGTGAATGAATTCCAGCATCACATCCTCGATCCCAGCAGCACACACCCTAGATCTAGCCACCTCCAAAACGTCCCACAAATGACTACATGAGGCTTTGGAGGAACATCTAGATACAGCCATAACAATGAAGAAACCAAGATATCAATAGATTAATTCACGTGTCCAAGGTCACACAGTTAGTAAGTGTAAAAGAATATAACTAATCTAGGTCATGATTATGCTCATTCACAGTACCACTTCTCAGATTTAGTTCAAGTTTCCTGGTATCATTCCTTTCAGAATTTGATCACATAATCCTAACCAATAAATTCTTTCATTTTTATTGAAATAGACTCTCATCATTTCTACTGCACTTTTTATTGTGAAATATGTAAGGCAAAAACTCATCAGTATTCTGCTTTATGGAGAATAAGTATATACCCCACATGACTGATAGCCCTTCCTATTTCAACGGTGTGTCATATCTAATCTTCTATTTTACTAATTTGATAGTTTAGTATATTCTTAACCATGTATCTTTATAAATATTTTATTTATGTCTTTATTTGAATCTTCCCCAAAATGTTAGATTTCCATGTATAAAGGCACCTGACACATAAGACTCTTCCAACTGTATCAATTTCATATAAACATATCTCAGTCACAAATTTTAGGCCCAAAAGTTTACATTTAGCTTAGAATTTGCATCATTCTGTTTAGTCTGTACACTAAGATTTTTTTAAATCCAAAGACATGGGTTTCAATTATGGTTATCTTTCAAACTATTTCTTCAAGAAAGGTTTTCATAAGCTTTGCATTATGGCTATAGTAGATGTAGTGGATTCACTCATTAATTACTGCAGTAGCTGAATGTGCTGTTATGAGTTGGGACCTGATTGGCAGGCAGATGACCTGAAGGGATGTATTCATGTCACCAGTTCTTCCCTTCTCTCTTCCTGTAATCAGTCAGGTGATTATGGACTGAATCTATGAGCAAAACTGAACCTCACATTTAAACTGTAAGTGTAGGGTATTGTATCTAGTGACAAGAAAGTAACTAAGATATATTTTAGAACTAGAGAAGTGGGTTTTGTCATTCTGAGTATACCTGACTATATACTTTGAAATCTTTGGAACTCATATATGTGAGAAATTTGGAAAAGTTTGGATACACCAGCTAGAGAAGCCTTAGAATGGTGTAAGCTGAGATGAATGGGAAATTCTGATTGGAGCTCAGAAGGCCAGAATGCTCATGGAAATTCTGACAGCAAAGATCAGGCTCAGCAAGTTTCAGTTGGGATCAACAACACCATGCATGGTTGGAATATAGGCCATGTGTACTCCACCTTGTCAGAAAATTTATCTTCATTTTCCCATGTCCTAAGACTTTTCAGGGTATGGAGATTAAGGTCATTGGGCTAATTAATCTAGTGGAAGACACTTCAAAGCAGCTCGACATTCATGCTGCATCATGAGTACTGCTATCTGTCTTACTCCAGATCTACAATAAGAATCAGGAGAAAATTGTAGTGCCCAGTGATTTGAAATGTTTTGTTTAATCACAAAGGAATCACTCACAAAGTTGGGATGAAGAAGAGCACGGTTGTTGAAAAGATTACCATTAAAAAGCAGCCAAGTTTTTTGCACAGATTAGGAGAAATACCTTGAGGGACTCTCAGGTGCATATTTGGAAGACATCATGTGTCATAGGTAAAGGGTGCAAAAATGTAATGATTTCATTTGAACAAATCCCCGTGGGACCCCTCTTTTAGAACAGTATCCTAAAGAATTGGTTCCCTGAGATTCCTCTCAAGGATCAATCATCTAATAATTCAGATTCCTCTGCAGCCATGATCCAAGAGGACCTGCCTATTGCTCAGGCTGATGGCAGAATTTGGTGCAATCCACATGGGGCTGGTTTTGCAGACATGCTGCATGAAAGAGTTGTGGGATTATGATGGCTCCCACTTGTATTTCAAAGGAAGGCCTGGGATGCCAGGAAGTGTGACTCTGAGACAATAATACATGAAGCTGTGAGACTGGAGCCAAAGTGCAGTGAAGACCCAAAGAAGCTGCAGGTGGCAGGAACATACATTGTCTCCCAAGGAAATTCACAGGAGGGAACACAGCCTGCCCAAGGGAGAGACTTTGGGAGGTACAACTAGCAGTTCCATATGAGCAGGACCAACTCAGCACTTTGGAGTTCACATAAGGCCACAATTTGCCCCAGGTGGTGGACTTCGAATGACAAGAATCAGTGTTTGTCCTTCTGTGTTTCAATCTTGCTTGTTCAGATTCCTTTCTATACTTCTGTTCCTCTTCCTTTTAGAATGGGAATGTATACTCCACTCCTTATTTAGCTTTCTCTTCCATTTTTACAGGTTCTCACAATTGAGTTTGCCTTCAGTATCAGAGACTTTGGACTTTGCACAGAAAGGCAGACATGAATCCTTTGTGGGACAGGAGTAGAATGCTGTGTTTTAGATCAAACTTAAAATAAGAACTTAAAATAAGAGTCAAAGTAATACATTCTTCCTCTAAATTGTGGGTCTTGGGTATTTTGTCCCAATGATGAGGAAGTTATTAATACAGTTTGCTGCACATATTTGTGGATGGATGTCACAAAACTGCCTGAAGTAAATGACTAAATAATAAAAACATCTGTTGACATACCTAAAATATCAGATACCTGGTAAAAAGTTAAAACTTTTACAAGAATTATAATGATGCATTATTATTAAAAATTGGTAGAAATATATGTGTAAACTTATGTCATTTACTTCCTGAATTAGAAATAAACAGATGACCTTAAGAAGGGAGTTCGGCAGAAGACGCAGTGGATTGCTAAGATAAATAACCCAAGTTGTGTTTTCAAAAGAAACAGAGCAAGTTTCAAAAGAAACCTGGTAACAAAGGTTAATTGCCTTGGTGGCAGAAACATAGCCTGGAGGAGAAAATTCCTTTATTGTATCAGGTGTTTGGTTTATACATCTTTCATTCACCTTTTCAATTTTTTTGTAAAATGTTTTTATATGTCTTTCCGTGTCTTTCAAATTTTGTGGCCATCTAATTTCTGTAGAAGATTAACTCACTAAGAAAATTACCTGTTTCTACATAATAGTCTTTTAAATAATAAATAACAGTAGAAAATTGTAGAACATAACATTTTCATAAAAGTTCATATATTACCAAGATCTAGCACTTATAATTTTTTGTTTATCTGGTTCATTGTATATCAGTCAGTATGCATTTGAATTTTTTCTTGATACTTTCTCCTCTGGTGTTGAAAACTGAACTCAGAGCCTTTGCATTGTTCTATTTACTCAATACTTTTGTTATTAAAACTTGAGACAAAAGATTGAAAAGATAGTCTTGCTACCCTTTCTTATATCTCTCATTTATTACATGACTTTCTTCAAATAACTTCTTAACCTGCCATTGTTTGTAGATTAATATATTTATATCAGTGCTGTTGCAGGAGGAAAAATGATGAGATGGAATTAAAAAAAAAACCATAGGGAGCCTTTCATACGAGAAATAATTATATAACTTTACACAAGATAATTTGAAAACATGTAGTTTGACCCATACATATTGTCCACATAAATCTCTCTTCTATATTAAAGAGTGATAATTTTAGACCTTGAAAATGCATGAAGCTTACACGAGTTGTGGAATACTCATATGTTACTAGAATAGTACAGTAAGAAGCCCTAATTTGCTATTCCATTGACCTCAAAATTGAAAAAACTGTTACCATCTCAAATCTACAAGAATTCAAAACAACATTACTTATCTCTCATATACCTCTAAGTATATGAAAAATTCAGAACACAAGTAAAGTTATGATTCTGCCAGATTCTTTTGGATTTGTGGCAGAGGATTTATGAGAGGAGAAACTGTGCATTCAGTCCACATCTAGAGAACACAATGATTTTTTTTAACAGATCTTTCAAACATATTTCAAGCTCTTAAATTAATGGATGTTCCCTATAAGACTGAATTGACCATGGGACAAACTAGATGGAGGTCTTCAGGAACCACAGAGAAGAAAAGTGTATTGGGGTTCACCATTAACTGAGAAGCAGTTTCTAACCAGCTCTCGTACCAGCTGCCTCTGGTTTTGGGGCCATGGAGGTAGACTTTTGTAAAGTGTGTGTATTTTACTAACTTCCCTCAGAAGAGATGGAGTAATGTTACACATGCTTTTACACTATTTTTGTGGAAGTTTTGAAACTATGAATCAAGAGTTGTTGTTTTGTTAGTTTTTTTATCTTTAAAATTTAAAAGAAGAGGCCATATGAAAATTAATGAAAGACTAAGACAAGTAAAGTAATCTTTTTGGATGAAATGTTAGGCTGTAAAATATTTGTTTTTTTTTTTTCTCCAGTTTTAGCAAAATACTATTTGTTTTGAAGAGGTAATTTTATTGATTTTTAAATTTTTGCTTATTTATTTATTTATTTATTTTGGTACTGGGAATCAAACTCACAACCTTGCACTTGCCAAGCAGACGCTTGTGCCACTGAGCTATTTCCCAGGCCCCTTGAAGAGCTAATTTTATGAATGATGTTTCTTCTAGCCATTTGTTATTGAAATTAAGAATTAATCTCTTTGAGAAAAAATATATTGCTAATGCAACTCAATGTGCTCATATCCAATACATAATTTGAACAAAATTCTTTATTTTCTCTATTAGGGAACTATAACTCAAGTTAACAGATTTTTGAAATGCAGGTTTTATTGGAAACAAAATAATTGATTAGAATTTATTTTCATATCGTTGCTCCCATTAAGAAATCCATAGCTAAGAAAGCAGAAGGAAAAACACAATATGACACTGTTTGCCTTTGTTAGGGGTTATGTTTTGATCCATTGTGGAGCAGTTATCAGGCAACCTTTCCTAATGGGAAGAAACAGCATGGCAAAGGAGAAATCACAATACTCAGCAGGCTACTGACCTACTTTATTGTTAAAACTTATAGAAGCTATGAGTGCATTTTTTTTTTCAGTAAAGCTACAATGATTTGTCAGCAAATTACTAACCTTTTGTTAGGACTTTTTAAAAATTCTATTATGACAGTATTTTCTATTTAGAAGACAGCCAATCCTGTCATAATAATACAATCTCTAATATATACAGAAATCCAAACCTAAAATAGATTACCAGGTCTCAAGAGAGGAAACCTATTTTTCCTCACTTCTTAGCTATATTACTTTAGTTATACTTTTTAATCCATCATTCTCTAAGTTATTGACTGGGATTTGTAGCACTGATATTGAAATTATTTTATTCTTGGCTTTATACATTGCTAGAGTGTCAATAGATAATATATTCACCATAGGTCTCTGTATTCTATTTGTATAGGGGGACTTACCTATGTAGAATACTATGTGCCTTTTCCCCTCAGATTGTTTACTGGAAATAAGAGGTACATTCATACAGCTCTTACTACACTGTTCTTCTCTAGAACACATTTATTGTGACAATTGTACACTTGGATCTAGGTGTGGCTGAAGTGCCTAAATCTCTAGGCTACTGAATGTTCCAGATCCAAAGTCAGCTGACAGTTGCCAAAATAAATGTCTTCCTATTTTGTGTTTTCTCAAACTGAGTATCTACTCCATCACGACTTTATCTCAACCCATACAGGGCCATCACTGGTACATCATGGGAGAAGTCAGAAAAAATCCACTCTAAATAGCTAAATTAGGCAGGGAAAGGGCTTGTAAAAAATCTCTTTGTGTTCAGTGGCACATAGCTTGGCCCTCAGTAAGAGTATAGTATTTCATCAGCACCTGTCCATACACAGGACTCTGTAAGACAATACATACATTTTACAAGGCTCTGTTCAGCTTCATATCATTGGTTGTTGAACTTAATTTTCTACTACTTTGGGTTATAAATTCTTTCATTAAGAGAGCTTACATTTTGTTAAACTCTGTGTATTTTTCCACACCTGGGAAGAAGTGTTAATGAATGAAAGCTTGCTACATTGTGAGCCTAAGGAGGAGCTTTGTCTCATGCTCTATTGTATGGTTGGTACATAGCATAATATCTGGCATAAAGGTGTACTCACTAGACAATATAAATGGAAGAACCAAGAGTATACACTCAGTTCCTAGCTGAAGAACCCAAGTATAGGAAATCTGAGTTATCTGCCTAAAGTCAGAGATTTTAGGAATATAGACAATTCTGGAATGTGCATCTCAGCATGGAATTCTGCTAATTTCTACCCTATGTTTTTGTCTTGATTAGTCAGACTAGGCATTGTTATGCTAAGGGTTACAAATTAAGACATGCCTCTAGAAGTGAAAAAATTAAAAAGAAGCCCAGAGTGTAGTCCATCAGATTTTCAGTGATTAGATCTGCAAATGAATTTGCTACTGCCAAGCAGAGTCCAGAAAACACATTTCTACAGGTTCCCCTCTAGAGGGAAGAGAGCTGCGAAGTATGTGAATACTTGGTTACTGACTAATAAGTGACACTACCACATTGTCTAAAATGAAAACAAAATTAAGTGCTAACTTTAGTTTCTCCAAATGAAAGCTCTTAATACTCTTCACAGAGATTATACTAATTGCATCCTTACAGAACTTTTATATCTGTTTTTCTCCAGCAATCTCAAGATAGTTTGGTTTACACATCTTAATTTTGGGAAGAAAACTATTATTACCACATTAGATGCTCATTGTTGTGGATTTCACTGATCTACAGTATGTTGGATTTATAGCCCATGCATTGATCAATTCATTACTTATCTTTGAAGAAATAATTTGATGTAGCAGTTATTAAACATTGTCAAAGGAAGAACATTTTAATGCACAAAAAATTAACACTTTCATGCTTTTTTTTGGTAGTCTTGATAATTACCCTTTCAGTTACTTCTTATTAAGTTAGCAATGTATAGAAGATTGGTTCAGAAATTGTGGAGTATGTATGTGAAATAAATTACCTGCCCCCAAGAATAGTACTTATCAATAATACATAGATTCCTTCAAATCACAATAAGAACAAACAAACAAAAAAACATTTCAATGATAAACCCTAAAATTGGTTTAAATTGTTTTGACTGTAATGTTACTCATATACATACAATACTAAATATTTCTTATCCATATAGTCCTTATACAGCTGTAACATAATGTTATAAATCAAATAATAATAAAACAAATCAACATAGATATCTTAACATAAATTTATTTTGATGGATAGGTATGCTGAAGCCAAGCAATATAAATATAGTATTACTATTCCACTAGTTTTTGTACAGTACAACCTTGTAGTACATGGTTGAATCTATTTTCTAACATTTTCTCCATTTAAGAGTGATGAAAATTTTGTGCAGTATTTAATATGATATCATTTATCCTTCATTTGGTATAAATGTGTCACTTGCTTCCTGTAAGTCAGAATTATTGGATATAACAGCTTATAGCACAAAATGTTCTCACTATAAAAGCAAACCCAGATCAGTATATGGAGCATTCAGATGACTGTAGATTTAAAAAATATGCTTACACTGAAGCTTTCAAACTGTCACCAACTCATAACCGTTCAGTGAAGTATTACTGGTATCAAACATGACTCCCGAAGAGCGGCCTGCAGAGCTCACCTAGGGAAACCTCGCTCTAGCAACCTACTGTTTAGCAGCAAGTCCTGCTTTTATCTATTCTGCAGTGGCATTTCCTATACCACGCTATATATTAGACTCTGCCAAATTATTATGCAGGATAAAATGTGTCATCATTTTTATTTTGTTATACTATTAAAAAGAGTATTTTGCATGTGTAATTTAAACTCATTAGTGTTGAACTGTTTTATAAGGAATTAATATAATTTAAATGTTTTACAGATATAGGCATGGTCACAAATGCCATGGCAATATAATTATATTTATTTAATATTAATTACTTGCTAAACTATGATTTTTATTCAGATAGAATTTAATAATTCAGATTTAGTTTTTGGATGAAACAAAACAAATACTACAAATGCCAAGTAAGATTAGTCCCTGTTCATATTATGGTTTAAAGTCAATATTATATTCCTAGACTGATTAAATAGTCCATTGTGGTTACTGATTGACTCTTTGAAAAAGAATTATTTAGGGCTGGGTAAACAGCTCAGCAGGATAGGTGCCTTCCTGACAAACACAAGGTCCTAAGTTCGATTCCTGGTACCAAAAAAAAAAGAATTATTTAAATGTTTAAAGAATTATTTTAATGAGAAATGCATAAATATGGCAAATAAATTGGCTGAAAGGGATTAAATATATGTTAATTAAATAAAATTCACATTTAAATAGTTAATATAAGAATTAATAATATATAAGCAAATTATCAATGCCATAGCTAAACACAAAATGTAGCTTTGAATTTTACATAGGGTATATATAGAAAATTAGTGGGAGATGGATATATATAAGGCTAAACACAAAAATACAAATACAGTTTGGAAGGATTTAAAATATGTAGTTGTTCATAATGTTTAGGAACATAAATCATTTAAAAATGGAAGATACAGAGGAGAATAAAAGGCATTTGCTGAGAACATCAATCTATATCATAAATAATTTAGCAAAAAAGTCAAATAGCATAGTTATCAAGCTCATACCCACATCCATATTGATCTCACATCTCAATTTTTGGCTTTCCTAATTTGATTTTGTTTTTCCAATTCTAGAAAAATACTGGTGTTGTTACTTTTCACTGTCAGAATCCAAATGGTGATGTTAGAGTGATTTCCTGCTACAACTAGAGGAAGGTCACTAAGGTTTTGCCTTTATTATTACTTTTCTTAACTGTACTTTATAATTAGGTAGAATAAGACATTTTAATATGGTGTAGAGCTGAAGTTATGGAGTCGGAAATATATGCATCCTCATAGCTATATGAGGCTGCTGGTGTACCACTGGAGTACTTCTACACTTGTCAATGTCCTATACTACGAAGCAGGGATAACAATACATACTTTATTCTGCTGTTATGAGGATGCACTAAACTAAGATATTACAAAGCATAGAGTTTTGTGGATAGTAAATAAAATGTACAGTCTTTTTTTCCTTATCTCCAATTCTCACTTCTAATTTATAATGCTCTTCGGGTGTAAACACACTTTCCTTTTTTTAATGTTGTTCTGATGGAAGGTTTTCTAGGACCCTATAGTTTTACATTACTATCATCAAGATCTAATGACATCATGACGATGATCTGACAGAAAAACAAATGTGCCATGTATGGTTGTCATTTCTTTCATATCACTAATATCCACAATATAAAGGAGTTCTGATCTTTAAATTTAAACATAAGACAACTTTTCTGCTCTCTACAGTAGAATTACAAAATGTTTTCAAATGTGTAGAAAAATAAAAGTTAATCTCAAAAATAAATTTGTGGCCAAGAAAGATGTTTCTTATAATAACAGAAGTTAATGGAAGTTGAAGAATTGGATACATTAAATATCACACATACACAGATATATTCAGACATGTATAAAGAAAAAAAGATCAAGATGTTAAAATTTTTCTTTAACAAATAAGCTTATCTCTAGATAAGTAATATATTTCTCTGCAATACAGCTACACAATTAAATGCACTTTTCAGACCCTCAAAAATAGTTCTTTTGCTCTTTCAGTGGTGAGAATGACTATTTTTCTGAGAGAAACCTAAAGAAAATTTAAATTAATAAACATTTCCCAAATTAAATATTGGTTGCTACCAGTAGTAAATCCTTTTTTAGCAGAATTGCAACTATTTTTGTACTATCCAGTCAGTAATGTGGCCTTCTTCTCCCCCCAAAATACTTTTATTCCTGTGTTCATTATATAGTTTGCTGATTCTAAGTGACAGATCTATAATTAAGGAGACCTCACAGATTTCAAAAGTGAGCTGAGCTAAACAAGCTCCTTTCTTTTGTTTTGTGCTCTGTCATTTTGTTTTTTTCTTTGCTGTTCACCTTTCACAAAGAATACTTCTCGAATAAAGTTTTGATGATGAGTGACTATATTCAAACAAATTAATGTGGTGGGGTTCTCCCTAACTAATTTCTATGGTTTGACCAGGTCTCCCCAAATTCATGTTCTGGAAACTTAATCTCCAGTGCAACAAGTTCGGAGAAAGAGGTCACGGAAATTTTAGGTCCTAAAGAGTGCCTTCCCTTGGATGGATTAGTGTCCTCTAACAAGACATGCCAGAAAGGATTCTCAGCCCCATGCCTCGCCAGGAAGAGCATCCCTTGTCTCCAGAGGATGCGGAATCAAAGTGGCATCTTGGAACCAAAGACTGAACTTGACAGGCTTCACTCTTGGATGTCTCAGCCTCAAGAACTGTGAAAAATAAATTTCTGTTTTCCATAAATAGCCCAGACTGCGGTATTCATTCTTTATAGCACTAGAGACAAAGAACCAAAGAAAATAGGCGAACTTTCTGAATTTACATTCTGGTGGGGAGGGGGGTGGATCCAGAAAAATATAAATAACAAATCAGAGTATGTATATTTGTATACATGCTGCAACATGTTGTCATTATTAAAATGTCAACCAGTTGATTGATATATTACTAGATAAGGAAGTAGGTCTTTATGAAGAAGTAATATCTAAGCAAACATGAACAAAATGAATGAAACACCTGAAAGAATGTCAGATGTTAATTTGAAACAATGATTCTTAAACACAAATATGAATATATTTACCTATGAAAATTGAATTAAATTTAAAGGGTTTTTTTATGTTTATAGCTTTCTTTTTCCACAAATTTTTCCCCAGCAAAAGTTTGGCAAAATATCGTTGAACTTTTTACATATCTCATCTACAGCTATAGTGGTGTAAATGTTTCTGTACGTTTCACAGTCCCCACAAATGTATCTTAGAGTAAATGCCAAAACCAGAAAGGTAGAAAAAAAGGAAGTTATTCTAAATTGCTGACACTCTGAAAGAACACTGTATCTTGATTCTGTTAATGTGTTTATACCACTGACATAAAACATGTGTCAAACATACAAAACGATATGATGTAACATATATATTTTCATGAACATGAAAATTGAAATTTAGTTGTAGAGAAAAAGGTGAGTGATCTGACTTCATATCCATAGAAAAAAACACAAATTTTTGAAAATAAATATGGAGGAGGAATCAGATCGTTCTAGTATAAATACCTGAAAGTTTTTAACAAAATGTTGAAAAGACATCATGGAAAATAACACAAACTACTTACAACCATCTTGTTCAGAGAAACCCAGCAATCTGGTGGGAAATCCTGCAGTAGTGGCACCAAGAATTGAAGACAGCCATCCCAGTGGCATAGCAGCAGCATCATGCCAATGAGATTAAAAATTCTCACGACCGCACTGGCGAGATCATAGGTCATGTGGAATATCTGTTGACCAAAGCACAAAATCAACTCTATAAAACTCCAGTTTAGCAAGAAAAAGAAAGCATACTATTAGTAGGACTGGTGTTGCAAAATCTAAGTAATACGGTAATTTAAAAAAACATGAAAAGAACTTTCAGATGTGGAAACAGAGAGGCCGACTCAACTTTTCTTTCTTTTTCTACTTTTCTGTGCTTTATATATTTTATAACCAACTGCGACTTTTTCACAATAAACAGGTAACACAAACTGTAAGCTTTAAATAATATGAATTTGACAGATACTTTTTATTTACTGTATTTCAGACATTTTACCAAGCCCAATTTTAAAAGAAAAGGTAGTAAAGGCAGGGGATATAGCCCAGTGGCCCAAGTGCCTGCCTGGCAAGCGCAAGAGCCCAAGTACATCTATCAGTACCCCCCCGCCGCCCAAAAAAAAAAAAAGAAAAAAGTAGCAAAGTTGACACATGATACATAATCTCTTTTCTGCCTCTCATCCCTTATTTACTGATTTTTCCAAAGACAAATAAAATATTCCAAGGATATCTGAAAACTATAAGCAAAATGACTTTAACTGCAAAATGTAAGATTGAAAATAAACTGTAATTAACACTACAGCTATGCGAATGGAAGTACCTCCTTCACTGTGCATGCTGAGTATGCATAGTAACTTTTAAGATAAACGTTTACTAGAGGTGCTTATGAAACAATCATGATACTTTTAAAAGTTGGAATTATCCACATCAAATTTTTTATATTTTTACAACATATGCTTCCATTTCCTGTTTTACTTTCTTCTTTATATTTTCATGGAAACTAAAATGCAAGGTGAGATTTTTTCCCAAAAGTACAGAAATGATGAAAAAATTCTCCATCAAAATTTTAAAAGCCATCACATAGGTAACTACACGTTATTTTACTGGCAAGAAAGAGAATCAGAACTTGCTGCTTCTTTTTTTAGCAAGTTATACATCTATCCCACTGTTAATATTTCACCGAGGCTACAATAACAAAATCCACTTAGAGAAGACTTACATTCTACCATAAAATATTTTGAAAAGTTTTTTTAGCAATTTATTGTTTCACGTTTTCAGCAAGGCCTTAAAACATTCATATGTTAATAAATACAATTAGTAAATATGATTAAATTCACATATACATCTTAAAATATTTAAATATTGTACAATTCATTAAATGAATGGTATACCTTTAATTATGAGGTCAACATTCTTGAAAAATATCTAGGAAATGAAAAAGGTATAAAATGTATGTTTTGGCTTAGAAACCATACCTTTAGAAGAAAATTTCTCTAATTTTAAAGATATTTATACTGATGTATGTAAAGGTAAAAATGATAGGAAATCTGTGGATTTGCCCTTCTAAAGTCACCAAATCTATCGTTAATTAAATGTTCTTCCCATTGATACATATGTAGCCTTAATTCTTTCTTTAAAAAATCTTCCTTTTGACATAATGATTGTAGTGAACAAAAAAAATTGTCCATTTTGTAGTAATGTTACACACTAAATTCTGAGTTCCTTTAAAAGCAAGATGGGAAGTCCTAGATTTTAAAGGCAGAAAAACCACAAACTTTATATTCAGATAGCTACACACAGAACAATGTACTTTACAGAATTAAGAATTTTACTTTTTTAAACTGGACATGGTGGGGCATGCCTGTTAACCCAGCATTAGGAGGCTGAGGCAGGAGGATTGCCAACAGTTTGAGTCCACTAAGGACTATACAGTGAGTTCAAGGCCAGACTGAACTATCTAGCAAGACCCTGTCTCAAAATACAAACAAATTTTTAAAAAAAAATTTTCCTCCAGCTAATTTCTATTTTGGCAAACCCACAGAGAAATACTTCTCATAGTATTATTCCCTAAATAATTTCTGGTCCCTGAATTTGTAATTAGACACTGTATCGACATATCCATCCATATTTTCCCATTAAAAGTAACACAGTAAAACAATTAAAAAGCTTTCTACAAAGTAGGAAACAAAGTCATTGTGGATGTAGACATTTTTGATTAGTTACAGAATTATAAATTTATATTTCAGTATTCCCTAAGAAAATGGCTCAGGAGATCTTGAAATTGCTACATTGCAGGAAAAGAGGATCAAATCCCAAGATAAAAACTTCATGTTCTAAATGGAAACTTACAACCTTTCAGCTCCAATTATTTGAAGCAAACAATAACCACTTGAAACTCTGCCAAAGTCTACAAATTACAGGCGTGCAGACAGCAGCCACCACTCAGCAACCATGCCGCATCGCAGAGTCTGAGGCTGTGCAGACCATGGCACCATTCTTATTAAGGCTTTTTTTTCCCACTTTCTACTGTGTTTTAAGCAATAAGATTCCTTTTGGTGACTTTTTTTAGTATTATTTACTAAATAGCGTATGTTAATGGCTATTTAAAATTCCTTTAAGAAAGTCTTATTACTTCTAAAATATTCTCTGGAGAAAGACAATCATACAGGGAACATTTTCATAGAAGAACTTAATGAGGATATAAGGCTTTCCTAACATATTAGAAACAGCTTTTGTTTGTCTTTTTGCTTCCATGGAATTTTACGTACTACTGAATGGGATAATCCCAAGATTTGTGGCTATCTTCTACCCCATTTTTATTTCTACCATTACAGTTTCAGTTTGTAGCACTAGTGTTCCATTATTATTCCAACTACTATATATCAAATACATAATGATACTTCACATAATTTCATAAACAATATTCATATAATTAATTTCATAAGCAATGTAAATATCTTTGACATTACTGTGTTCAAAAGTGATCTCACTTTTGGAGCTAACCCAAAATCTAACTTTGGAGGTACTATAAGCAAGTTGGCTATTTTGATGCTAGGTAATTTCAATTAGCCAAATCAAGGGGCTGGGATATAGCTCAGTGGCATAGCACCTGCCTGACAAGTGCGAGGTACTGAGTTCGCCCCCTCACCTGCAAAAAAGAAAATAATCCAAATCATATATCTCTGACTTTAGGTAACTAACAAAATAAGATTATAGTATATAGTACTAATTTTGATGCATATATGAATCAGTGTCTTTTCGGTCTTTAAGAGGTGTGATAAAAAATCTAGGCAACACCTCTGCTGAGTGCTGTCTAATGGAAAGACCAACTTGTGGAAACATTACAACATCATCATCCATCTTATTCACCAGCTCTGATCGTGTACCACTTCTGCCTCCTCCTCCACGTCAAAGTGGCCGTGAAAGGCTAATGCTTAGAATAGATTAAGGATCCTGAGGTACCCAGGATGTAGCAAGTAAAGATCAAAAAGAGGATTTACAGAACTTAGAGATGGCTTTAGAAAGTCATGAGAATGGTAGAATAAGTTTGGTCAAAATGAGAATTATGAGAGGAATCAATGCCAATGTGTTTTTCACTATAACAGTTTTTTTATTATTTTTTGGTACTGAGAATCAAACTCAGGACCTTGTATTTGCCAGGTGGGTGCTTTGTTGTTTTGCTTTTTTAAGTTACACATTCATTGTATTTTTATCATACCTCATATAAGCTTACTATGTGTTAAGGAAGAGTAAGAGGGAGGAGTTATGCCTTTCAATACTGCATCAGTCAATTCAGTAGTGCATTGTTGTAAAGCAGGGCAGCAGTCTCTATCTGTCTCACAAACCCTTTCCACATGTGTCCCTTTCTGTTTGCACTTCTACACCATGGTTATCAAAAGCTTAGCAAACACCAGTGCCACATTTTTCAACTTCCAGATGTATGAGTCAAAATAAACCTCCTTATTTATAAAAGACTTGGGCTCCAGTATTCTATTATAGAGAAAACAGATGAAGGCAAGCATATTCAATTTATAAAATTACATATCCCTTGTTTTTTGAGATAAAAATATGATTTTTAACAAGCAAAGACAAGCACCAAATACCACAAATAATTACTATTTGAAAATAAATTAGACATGAAAACTCCCAAGGTACACAATTTCCCTTAAACCTTTCTGAGTACAACAAAGTTTTATCATAAAATATAATAATAAAAATAATAGTTTAATAGAATAAAACAGTAAGGGCCACCATGCTTAGATAAACTGTACATTGTCCTTCTTAAGAACACTGTAAGTCTATCTCATCATTTTCAATATTGAAAGGCTGTGTGAGAACCAACTTATTGCACCATTTGGCAGGTGACATCAGTAGAAGAGAGAAGACAAAGAAAACTGGCTTTTGAAAAAAAAAAACCTGTTAAGAGGAAAACGATCCTTCTTCAGAATTTCTTATGTATTAGTCATCAAAGTTACATCATGCACTGGCACACCAGCTTATTGTTCTGGCCTGCTGAGCCAGTCACGTTCAGAAAACTCATTTATTTAAGTGATTTTGTGTCAGAGATACTCTGAGGGAAAAAGTAGTCCTGGCTCACTATCTTGGCATATGCCTTCCAAAAGAAATAACTAAGTACATGATTTTGGTACGAAGCCAATAAAACAGAAGTACAGATCTTAGTGAGGAAACCACACAAGCTGCCAGTTGATGAAAATTAATAAGGGAGAAAAACATACTAGCACAATCCCCCTAAAAGGAAACTAATGTTTGGAAAATAAACAAGTGCTGGCTAAATTGGTAACAATCTAAGAAAATTTAGAGTAGAACTGGTCCACTGAAAAACTGCATAATGTGAGATTCACTAGTTGGTCACCTTCCAGAAGTAAGAGTGAACTAAAGTGCTTTATCAGCTCAGACAATAGTGAAGTAGATATTCTCCAGAGAACCTGAATTATGAAAATACTTACCTATAACAATTTCTGTAAGTGTACTGCCTAAACTAATAGTATATAGGGCAGAGTCCTTAAAAATAATAAGCCATACTTGTAAAAATGTAATTTTTCTTATCACCAAAACTACCCATTAAATATTTGCCTTGTGCTAGACACAATCTTAGGCAGTTTGTTCATCACTGCCCATGGCATGACTCCTACTACCACTCCCTAACTAATACATACTCTTCTCCAGAGACACCCCATCTTTAGTTAATACTCATTTTTTTCTAGACCCATTAGATAGCTATCACAATTGTCGTTCCCATCAATGAATCTTGTAGTAATACCAATTAGCCTGTCAATGGCTTTATGAGGCTGGGGAGGATTTTGATTAGAGAAAGAAGTGCGTGTTTGAGAATATCCTTGTTTCTTTCCCTTTTAATGATACTGTGCCTGGGTATATTCTAGATTGAAAATAATTTTCACATAGATACTAAAACAGTCTATTTCTTTCCTTTTATTATGGAGGGAAATTGTACCTTTCTCCAAATACATGTTTAATTTATTCAGTGGATAGGTGAGAGTTTTTCATGAGGATAAATAAAAGCTGCCCAAATTCTGTGTGTAAGCAGAGGGTGGGAGACAGAATATAGGTAACAGTTAAGTTCCCTTCCTATGTCCAGGCCTACTGCTCAACTTTGTTCTACCTCATTTGACTCCACTTCTGAGTGTCTCAAAGACTTTATTGTATACACTACCTCCCACTTCTTTTGTGAAATATATTGTACCACCTTCATGGATATGATTGTTCTTTTCTTATATCACAATGTCCCAAGTTGGCCTGGCATTAGAAGCTCTTAGCAATTAGCTCTATGTATCACCATTCATGGTCATCTAACCTTTCTTATATATATATATATATATATATATATATATATACACTCCATGCTTAAAGAAAATCAGTGTAAGCATAGTGTCCTAAACTTAACTGATCAGGGCCTGCATTTGTTTACATGCGCTTCTCTCCTGATCTAATATCTTATATCTGATCCTTTTCTCATTGATGACTTATTAATCACACTTAACAACAGGATTAAAATGTCACTGCCTTGGGAATAACTGCTTTGACCTCTCTAAGAGGAGAATTAAGTGTATCTTCCCATTAGGTCTTGTCCATCACTCTATAGTAGTGTTTAATACTTTGCTATAATTAAGTTTATGTGCCTGTATTTTCACCAAATGATGAACCCTATGTGTCAAGAGTTCATAAAACATGCACTTAAGACGTGTTTCTATGTTGAGAGGAAGGGAAGAAAGAGACAAATAAAGACAGGAAGGGAAGGAGGAAGGGAGGAAGGGAGGAAGGGAGGAAGGGAGGAGGGGAGGAAGGGAGGAAGGGAGGAAGGGAGGAAGGGAGAAAGGGAGGAAGGAAGGAAGGAAGGAAGGAAGGAAGGAAGGAAGGAAGGAAGGAAGGAAGGAAAGAAGGAAGGAAGGAAGGAAGGAAGGAATGCTTTATGATAACAAAGAGATCACTAATTTGCAATTAATTCTTATCATGGATCTTTAGTAAAGTAAAATTATATTCAAACTGTTCAGAAACACTAATTAAATAATACAATTTCTTCTTTGTTGTAATTTTCATTACTGGAAAAAAATACAGACAGACACTGTCATCACTAGGACTAGTTCTTATTCAAACCATTAATCACCAAAACTTATTTCTTTATGATATCATTTTTGTGTGTCCAGCTTTTATTATCCATTGTGTCACTCTCACTGAGATAAAAAGTTTGTTCCACTCTTTCTCTGCTTATGCTCACTGGCTTTCCTATCCAGTCTCACACACAAAAAAATCCTTTTACTTTAACCGCTCTCATCAACACTGTACATTGTCTTCTCCACTGTATTCTCTTGGTAGTACCCAGCTCAAAGAGGAACTGACCCCCATCCTCACTCCTATACATGAGCTTCCAAGTATTTTTAGAGAGAACTGACAACTGTGCTACTGGTTTTAACATTCAACATTTTTACTAAAATTCACATATTCCTGGTCAGTACATATTAAAGTCCACAGAATAACTAATCAAAACTTTCCCTGGTCTTCAAGTCTACTATATCAAGCCTACTCACCTTAATTAAAAGCATAACCTCTAATTTTGCTAAGAAAATACTGCCCCAACATGTCTATTTCACCTTTTCTTCTTACAATGAAGTATGGTGTGTCTCTTTTTTCTTACTGACACTTCCTGTTATTTTTTCTTTTGCATTTATTTTTCTATTTTGTCATGCTTCACCAATTAACTGCCCTCTTCTTCTTGCACTCCTTTCTGCATATTTTTCTTCACCAGTTCTCAAGCACTGTCAATCTCTCCTATAAATCTCTCCAGTAAACCCTTCCAACCCATTCTGGGAGAATGTTAGGAGCTTGGATTTGTTCTCCAACCCAACAAAGTTAGCCTTTTCTTTTTTCTTGCATTCAACTTTTAAGCATCTTGTAATCTAGTGTCTACTACCTGTTCTGTCATGTGAAATCAGCTACAGTAACCCAATGACCAATTTGGAAGCCACATTTTTTTAACTCTCTTCATATTTACCGATTTACAAATTGTTCCTTCCTGACACTACTTTCTCTGTTTCTGAAATGCAAGTATCTTTCTTGCTCCTCTTTACTCCCACATCTTGAGTCATTCAGATTCAGTATCTTTAAGCTTATTCTCTGCTCTCTGTAGGTGAAAGGACTCAAATTTCATTCTATATATTGTTCTTGTGGGAATCCTCCATGTCCATAGCTTCAATTATGACTTATGGTCACATGATTCCCTAAAGTTGTTCTCCACCAAAGACAACTCTCTTAATTGTAAAATCCATAATCAAGTCAAGCTGAATATGTCTAAATCTATATTCATGGCTCTCACATTTCAAAACTCTATTGCTTTATATAGAATTATATACATTGATTGTCAAAGTCGTCTCTCCTGAGGGAAATGTTAACCTTAGGGCCTTTGTCTTCCATGGGAAACTAACTTGCAAATTTCTTACTTAAGGCAATTATCATCTGATGGTCAAGTTATTTAAAAACCTACTAAATTATTTAATCTAACTGATTTAGTGTTCTCCACTGTGCAGAATTTTCTTTCTAAAATTCCACTATGTTGATATCACCATTCTGGTTAAAAGTCTGCAACAGTACCCTTTTAAATTTAAGATAAAAATCCAAGTTTCTTAGATAACATAGAAGACCCTCTGTGTTGGCCTCTACTTACTTATCAATTTTTATCTATCATCCTTTCTCTTAGCCTACCCATACATTTTCTTCTATTACCTCATTTTAAAAAATATTATTTGCCCTTCTTTCTACTTTGGGTTTCATAACTATTAGTTCCATAAAAATGTAAACTATTCAATAAAAATGATCATATTGTACTTTTTTAGAATATCATGGTCTTTGATAGCTCATTCTTTAGAAGAAAAATGTTGAATGAAATGAAGAAAAAAATGGATGACACATATTATTTGTTAAAATTCATTCAACTTTATTTTATGTAAAAAATGCAAATAGAGGTTGCAGTCAAGATGTTACTTAAAAATTATCTCCATGTTTTTTTAAAAGCTGGATGATTTTATTGAGGTACTTATTTTCCTGTCAGTTATCAGAGAAACTGAGTAAAATCTCTGCCTATATTTTTATAATAATGTAATATTGGCTTTTGAAATGAATGTATAAACTAGTGAGTTTGTTTAAACTATTAATTCTTGATTACATATAATGAGTGAATGAAAAGAGTCTCAATGACTCTTATGGTCATTGTTAAACATGGTATAATCACAGTTATTAACCAATAGGACTTAGTTTTGTTTCCTCAATGAATAGTATACTTGCATAATTTTTAAAGTAGTATGAGATTACCAATATTTTTATTGTAGCACAGATTATTTGAACTTCTGAACTATTTTGGATTCCCCAAAAAACTAGTCTCTGTTGACATTAAATCTGACAAATTACCCCCATTATGATTTAAGGAGTTTTGGATCTAACATCAATTTGAGCTACTAGGTTAAGGTTATAACAGACACAAATGCTGTGTCAAAACCCACTTAAAAATGAGATTTGGACTTAGTCCTACTGAGTTGACACACTGTTTAAACCCAAGAGAATTTAGTATTTTTAACAAGTTCTAAATGGAGGAATCCAAAAGGGTACTATCATTGTTATCTGGGCTTTCACCAAGCACTCAAACTCACAAATCACTGTCATGTTTTCTGCTAAATTCAGCACTGCTTCTAGCCATCATTTTATTCCTTTTGCTTGATATATTTATGTAGTGTAAAAGTTACAGGAAGAAAATACTTTTTATTATGACTAGTAATTCATTTAAAGAGAAAAATATACATTTTTATTTTTAATAGTAAGAGAGAGAAGTTTTATTATTTCTACTTGTATAGTTACATGTCTGTAAATCCCTTTGTCCAACTCTCTTAAAAAATAATTGGTATTTCCTAAACATATACTATAGTCAAGAGATCAATTTCTAAGCTGCATATTTAAAATAAAATATAAAAGTTTAGGATTAAGTTAAATGAAAGTATTCATAAAGCATAACACAGGTGAGAGTGGCTTCAGGACAACATTTTTACCCTTAAAAATAACAAAAATGTTCTAGAGATTCTGATAGACGTAGACAATGTGACAGAGCTTTTCTACATGTTTTAGAACTTTATTATGCATTACTCAAATTAACTGCTTTATTATTGGCTTACTACTCATCCTTTAAAAAGGGAATGTGATATACTAAATATTTTTCATCCCCTTCTAAAAAAAATTTTTTTTGAGACATGGTCTCTCTAAATGTAGTTCAGGCTGGTCTTGGACTCATGCTGCAATCCTCCTGCCTCAGCATCCCAAGTGCTGGAATTATAGGCATGTACTACCACATCAAACCTGTTTTAGTTACTTGTCTCACTGAGAAAGTAGGTAGAAATCTTGAAGACATAGTGGTAGGTAGAGAGTTCATGAACAAAAACAAAATTGCAAGGGAAAAACTTCAAATAATCAACAGCTAGAATCTCACCTTATTGAAAATTTTTTGCACAATCGCTTCTCAGCCTTTTGGCTAAGGTTAAGTGACAATGTTTTGCACAACAAAAGAAATCAACAGAGTAAAATAAAAACCCACAAACTGGGAAACAACTTTCACCAACTGTGCTTCAGACAAAGGACTTTTACCTAGAACATATAAAGAATTTAAAAAGATTCAGACTGCCAAAATTAAAGATCCAATCCAAAAATGCACATCTGAGACAAATATATAGTTCTCAGATAAAGAAATATAAACAGCAAATAAATATATGAAAAAATGTTCAACATCACTGGTCATCTGAGAAATGCAAATTAAAACAACATTGAGATTCCCCTTCACTCCAGAAAGAATGGGTATTATAAAAAATTAAATAATAGCCAATGCTGCCAGGGTTGTGGGGAAAAAGGAACCCTTCTCTGTTGTTGGTGGGAGTGTAGACTGGTGCAACCACTGTAGAAATCAGTGTGAAGATTCATCAGAAAATTAGAATTAGAGGTTCCATTCAACCCAGTATTCTCCTTCTGGGTATTTTCCCAGAAGAATTAAAAACATCATACCACAACAATATATAGCAGCACAATTTGTAATAGTTAAATCTTGGAAACAAATCAAATTTCCATCAACTGAAGAATGGATAAAAAACATGTAGTATTTTTATACAATGGAATATTACTCAGCTATAACAAAAGGTAAACTTGAGCCTTTTGTAGGTCAATGGATTCAACTAGAGACCATACTTATAAGTGAAATAAATCAGACTCACATGAGTAAACATCATATTGTCTCCCTAGTATAAGAAACTGAAAAAGTAAATAAAATCCAAAAGGCACAATAGATACTGTGAGAGGGAAAGAAACTACACTATTGTTTGATTAGTCTTACATGCTTATATCTGATAATCTGAACAACTACTTTGAAGATAACAATATGCAATATAATAACCATTGTTAACTTCCTACCATCTTATTTTGAAATTCTGTATCATTTTTGTTGTTTTATTCTTTCTAAAATAAAAATTATAAAAAGACAAAAGAAATATCTGACACCCAAAGTTAAAAAGGGAAAGGTTTATTTAGCTTGGTTTATAGTGGTTTCAGTCTATAATCAGCAGCTCCGAGGTAGGATGGTACATGGCAGAAGGGCAACCCTTCTTGGCAGTACAAGACAGCAAAAGGAACAATGGAAGGCAAAAGCAAAGAGAGAGAGAAAGAGAGAGACAGTCAGAGAGAGAAAGAGAGAGAAACAAGCCACTTTCTGCACCTCTTATTTTATACAGACCACTGGGATTAGGGCGGTGCCAATCTACTCATTGGATTTATCCAGCAATCACCCATCCATAATCCTAGCATTGAACTATGAATCAGTCACAAAGTTTACATTCAGCTATCTCAGGAAAAGCTACATCTAAAAGTGCATGAGGCTTTGGAGAGGACAACACAGCCCCTTCTAAATTCTTCTGTTGAAGCTTCAACACCTAATGCAATGGTATTAGGAGGTGAGTAATTTGAGAAGAAATCAAATAATTGGATGAAATCTTCATAAAGGAAATTATCTCATGTAGAAGGAGCCTGGGACTTCGCCTCTTCTCTCCATCTCCCTGATGTGTTAGGATGTGTTGTAGTCAGGGTTTACAAGGAAATAAATTTAATTCAGGACACATAAGTTATAGGATTATTTCATAATAGTCACAAAGAAAGTCAAATGCAAAATAGTGCAGGAGAGTTGTCCACCCACTAGAGAGGGAAAACATCCAGCTGAGGGCCTGGATCCTACAGCAATGCCCTGCATGAGAGCAGTCAAAGACCTACAGCCCATGGCAATGTCCTGCACAAGTCCAACCAGAGGCCTAGAGCCCTTGAAAATGTCTCATGCCCATCTGTATCAAGGATCTGCACTGGGAAGGCCCAAAGGTCAGTGGTGGAAGCTGGAAAGTCTGCGCTGGTGGGATGAAAGATCTGTGCCAGCGGGCTGAGGGATCTGCAGTGGAGCCAGGAAGCTGTGTGCAAGGTAAGGACCAGTGCTTCCCCTAAAAGAACCACAGCCATTCTTAATAACAGCAAAGACCTGAGTTTCTCCGATGATGGGAACAGCTGCGTTCATATCAGGAAAACCAGTGTGACAAGCTTCTCCAAGAGAATCAACAGCAACCATCTTCCCCTCCAGTTCTCTTTTTATGCTGTTGGCAACAATGACCAAGTGGGCCTTCAACACGCAGCACAGAGCTGCTTCAGTTCAGGTGGGGGTTCCACATTGATCATTAGTTAATCCACCACAGCAGGTAACAAAATTTGGCATAGGGGTCCCACTTCTGTATCCCAGGTCTATAGTTATAATGCTTGAACACAATATTGCAATATTTATGTGTATGTGTACCAATATTTAAGAAACTTAATACTCAAATGGAGAGTGTAAACTTTTTACATAATTTTTCATGAGATCATTTCTTGGACGCTTATTTGTAGTATGTTATTAAAGTTTTCCCCTAAGTGTAAATAAATTATCTCTCAAAATCTCCTGTAGTTTTCACAAAAAGTACATGAGATTGATGAACAGAAATTCCCCAAGGAAGGGAACATTTGGAAAGTTTGCTCCAACTTTCAAACTAGCGGGGAGCTGCACAGCTGTTCTTGATCAGTGAGCACTGGGCTCCCTGTGGAGCTCTGCAGTACTCACTGTCTTGGAGGGAAGCGCTTGGCCCGGCTGCAGCAAAAACTGTCTGTGCTCAGTGAGAAACCCCTGGTCTGTGACTTCACTCCAGTCATGAACAAGGTGGGGACGTGGCCACCTATTCCTGTTTCATAGGGTTGTGAGACTTGAATCGGATGGGATGCACTTACCACAGTGATAAGTGTTCACTGAAAGGTCACTCTCATAATTCACGATCAGCACAGCCCTAGGAAGAATGCTGAGTGAATAAGCATCTGTACAATCAAGTTCTTAACTGAAACAGCCACCCAAGATCTTCTTTTGACAGATGGAAAGAATGGAAGAGAGAATAATTGCCTTGATCACGACAAGTGTAAGAATCAAGGAGTGGCCTACTTCACTTCTTGAGAGATTTTCCCATCCACTGTGCTGACTTTTTCTGATTCTGAAACTGCCCTTTTCCTAAAATAATCTCTTTCTCTTTCTCTCTCTCTTTCTATCTCTCTCTCTCTCACTCCCCTTTCCTCCTTCTCCCTCTTCTTCTCCCACATCTGTAATAGATTGCATGAATTTGAAATCTCTGATCAAGTTGAATAAAGTGGAAAAATTCTGGTTTATATTTGTATTTTGTTGAAACAAATGCATATTAATCTAAAATCTACCAGTTTAATACCTCACAATGTCTTTACAAGTATTTGTACATTCTTTCCTAGAGGTCAGGACAATAAAATACATACAGGAAAGGAGCACATTAATATATTTTAGCTTGTATATATTTTTAAGTAACATTTAATTTTTAAAATGATGCACTTGCACTATAATCTTTCATAGTGACAAGTACATTATTTCCTATTGAAAATACATTACCTGTTTAAATTGCAAAATATCATTTAGCAATAAAGCAATTAAAGAGGCCAAAGGTATCTTTGGCTCTCTTGACCTTTTTTTCACCTTCTTTCCACTTACTCCAGCTTCTTTAAAAACTTAGCCTTTACTTCCTGTGGAAAACCTATCCTGTGTCTTTTGGGATTATACTGGAAATCCTTCCTCATACGTTCCCACAATTCCCTAGTGCTTTGTTTTGGCGTTTATTATGATGAGGCATAATTAGTTGTTTATTCATCTCTCCTCTTCATTAGGCTGTATGGCCCTTATGCAGAGGGATACTTTTCACTATATTGCTGTCATTTTTCTTCTAGTTTTACTTCACATGAGGTTGAGTAAACACTTGTTGAAAAATAAAAATAACAATGTAAATAAATTTGCAAGATCATAGATTGAGTTAATTTAGCTCAATACTATTCTCAAGGCACATTCATAGCACCCTGAGGCATATTCAAATGAGTCACTATAAATAATCAGAATATGAAATCCAACATGATTTCAAAATTACACCATTTACCATAAATCATTACTGTGTCTATGACAATACTTTGCATTATACCATGGTTTCTCAAAAGTACTTAGAATATTCTTTCTTCAAAAAGAAAACCTCCACATTTTATCACTTTATTGAAAAGTCTGAGATCCAATGAAAACAGAGATGCAGAAAGGAGATAGATTATCAATCTTAACAGAATTTCACAAGGTAGTGGAAATAAGAATTTTGTTCAGTGAGTAGAGATCAGATAATCAATATAATTGTTCAGAATATTGCTCAAAATTTGAATGTAAGAAGAAATATATCAAAGAAAATATCTAAAACGTGCTTAGAGAAATAACTGGAAAAATCGAACAAAAACTGTTGTTTGGTAATTTCCTGGTTAAGATGTTGATGGTTGAACACTGCAGAAGGAATGAAAAGCAATAAGAACACAGTGGTGACCTGAAATTACACAGTGATAGGCTGAATGCAAAAGCAAGGAAGAAAAGCACATGGTGGCTTCAGTTTTCTAGTTGTATTTAGGTGGCAGAGGTATCAAACACTCAATATAGAAAGTACAGACCATTATTCAGAGAAGAAAGCTTGTGTCTCAGTCTTGGACATTCTGAGAATAAACTGTTCATAGTCCACTCTGTTGTAAATAAGCACTAGGCATTTGCATATGTGAATACAACATTTAAATATGAATTTAGCAGGAGGTAAGATTTCGGAGGACACTGGCATCAGGGTAAATGGCTATCTGTATTTCATTATCAGGGACAAGTGGATTAGACAATGTCCCATTCAAAGAAGTTTCAGCCCCATAGACATGAGATATGAAAGCTAAGGATAATTTTGTGCAAAAAATATGACAATACTTTCTTCTTATTCAGAGAACTTGAACTAAGGTTCATGACCTTGGATGTGAAGAAAGCTAGATATTGTTACAATCTGGAAACCCCGACATGTGCAGCATAATATGTAGTGGTCAGGGGAAAATGAAAATGCAATTCTCCCTGATCAAACAGTATTAAAAATTGCAAGAGTGACACAGTTTTAAAGCAAGGCATGAACTGTCTAAGCATAGGGCCCTGTGTATTGCTGAAGACATACACACATGAAGCCAGCCTTGCTAATTCCCATCCACAATGCCAACCATGAGACAGCAAGGAGGAGTGTGTAGAATAAGAAATGATTACCTGAGACATAACTCTGAATACAACAACATTCTATAAAACCTAAATAAATTTATTGAAAAAAGAACTCATAAAATCAGTAATATACTCATAATTAGATTGAGAGTAACATTCTCTATCATAATAACTTCATGCATTTTCTAATACTTTCTACAACTTTTACATTTGCCATCAGAAAATCAACACAGTTTTTTAAAGAAATAAATTTCTGTTTTTATGTATCTAGGTAAAAGTTTAGATTTGACGCAGAATAAATATAAGCAATGAGTTGATAGAGTTCATCAGGTTAACATATTTTTCAGAAAGTTTTATTCTGGGTTAGATAATTAAAATGAAAGCTTAACAAAAGAGATGGGTTCACTCATCTGAGGTGATAATACAGCTATAGTCCTATGATCATTTAAATTATGACTCACATTTTATACAATATTTTAAAACTTATCAAAAATGACTTGAAACATGTAACAGAACACAAAGTATAAAAAGTTAGCTGTGATAGTAAAGAACAATTATCTTTTAGCTTCTTTATATCTACATACAGAACAGAAAAGATAAAATATGTTAACTTTGACCTTCCAGATAATACTAGATTATCTTCCAAAACAAAAATACAATGTATAATTATGAAAGTAGATAAATTGGCACATCCATCTTGGACAGTAAAATTGCAAAACATTCTCAAATGCTCCTTAGGAAAATGATAAATTATTTGGCCTGTGCCTACTTCACACATTTCACTTCCTTCTGGTGTACAAAGGACAGATTTCAAAATCTCTAAGACACACTACATATCATTAAAATGTCTATTGTAAGTCATAGAAACAATGATCTCATCCTGTAAAAATCTGATACCTATTTTAATCTCCAAATCATTCTACCATTATTGTACTAATCATTCTATGAATATCCACTACACATCTGTCTCAAGTGATACTTCATGAATAAGTAAAATATAAATTAAAAGAAAAAATCCAATTTATGATTTTCTGTTTGGCATACAATTGAATTGTGAAAATTTTCCTAAACAAAGAATGTCCCTGAGCCCGGGATGTAGCTCAGAGGGACAACACTTTCCTGGCAAGCACAATGTCCTGAGTTTGATTCCTGGTACCAAAGGAAAAATAAATGTCGCTAACATATAGAACTAAACAATAAAGTGCTCCTTATATTTGTTGGAGGAAAGAAACTTTAAACTTCATTTTTAAAGGTTGTGAGCAGTTGACATTGATTAGACTTACCAGAGTTCTTGGTAAACACTGCTGTCATTATACTATAAAACTGCACTGGAGTCCTTAAGAACTCACCTAGCTCATGCTCAATTTTAATAAGCTCATCTCTTGCAGACTAATATTTGAAAGTATACATTTACTTATTAATTTATGACTTTTATCCTAAACTTTAAAATCCTTTAAGTAGTTTATGAGATAAGGTAGATATAACAATAAGCTAATCAAGGAACTTCAGGCAAGTAGAACAAAGAGCAGAAAAATAAGTGTTCGGGACAAAACAAAAATGTCTTGATCCTGAAAACATGTACTGATAAAAAAGTTAAATAAAGACACAGATCAGTAAAATAAATCTCATTCTATGAGAAGAGATTTACTAAAAGATAAATCACATACATAATGAAACATCTTTTGCCATCAATTTTGAGGAAAATGATGGGCAGTAGAAAATCTAACAAATAAATTTTAAAAGTAGACTATGTAATAAGTGGAGTTTTCATGGCTGCTTGTGATGTGCTAAGCCAGCTTTACAGCCCATTCCTTCTTCCATCTCCATTCATGATTTTCAAAATTACAATTATGGAAATGCCACAGTACTCATAACTTAATCCTTTTGTTCCTCTTAAGCCTGTGCTGGATTAAAAAATCATTGTGAATATTTCTTTCTTTTTTGTGTGTTGTTTTATGTTTAGTCTGTGCTAAACTTTGGAACTGAAAAAATAAAATATGAACACATTCTCTTCATAAAAAATCAAACAGAGAGATAAAATAAAAAGCAAAAATTCTCTTTTGCATTTGTGCTCTATTTTTATCTAACCAGTTCACAAACCATCTCTTATCCCAATGTAGTCTGTAAATCAATAACCAAATAAATGATAAATGTGCTCCTAAAACACATCTCTGGTCAAGTGACTCCATGCCCAAGACCTCCATTGACACCACCGTGTCCTACCTTAAGGAAATCATTCAAGCGTATCACTTAAGGAGCTCCTGTCTCAAGTTGAAAAGTGCCAAAATAAGCTCTTAGATATTCTTTCCTTATGGCAACTTGAATTGTTTTAATTTCCTAAAAATGTCCATCCCTTCATACGTT
The DNA here is from genome assembly GCF_000276665.1 of Chinchilla lanigera. Lineage (NCBI taxonomy): Eukaryota > Metazoa > Chordata > Mammalia > Rodentia > Chinchillidae > Chinchilla > Chinchilla lanigera. The sequence continues at coordinate 17,281,585 of NW_004955446.1, read as the reverse complement.
GGGACCCTCACACAATTTGTGTCTTTCCATATGTGCCCTTGGGAAAATTCACATCAGTGAGCCTCACCTATTAAAAACTTGCTCCTCCTTCTGGTTCCATCAACCTATTCTATGAGGGACATTCTGATACAAAATTTCATCAACAATTTCCTTCCTAACATTTCCATTCTATAGTTTTCATAGGTTGGTTTATATTCTCGTTTTTAAAACAAACACCTTAATTTCTGTAAACTGTAATCACTTGGCACAACATCAGCTCTCAGTACAGGTCATTGAATAATAAATCACAGACAAATGAGTAGGGATGTGTCTCCACTGAAGAGTCTTACATCTCTCATCTTAAGAGAATCAGCTGGAGATGACATTTACACAAAGGTGTGTCAGCCTTCCAAGACAGAAAGGATGAGTGTGTCAGAACTGGCAATGTCTTCTAAAACCAAGGTTTGTAAATGTGAAGAAAGTACAGAAATCGTGCCTTGAGTCCTGAGAAATGCTTGGAGTGGACCTAAAACTCAGAAAGTCAAGAACAAAAGTCCAGGGACACAAGGACAGTGTATTTTGAAACTTCGGTGTGATTTTGCTCAATGCCATTAACAAATTAACATGCTTCCTCACTCAGTCCTCAGGAAATATGTCTGTGTTTTTGGTTGTTTTTTGTTATTTTGTTTTGTTTTGTTTTTGCTAGAGTCAGCAGACCAGAAAAAATTTAGAAAGAAAGGAAGTTAAGACATTTGCAATATTTAGAACACTGAATTTAAAGCCACTTACTGGGCTCCTAAAATATTGGCTTTAAAAAGGTTGACACTTCAAACAATATTTGAAAATTCATGCAATTAATGGCAGAAGAAAGAGATGATTCACCTGACATTCAGTCAGAGTTATAGAAGAGCCAAGGTTAAAGAGGAGAAGAGAAAAGGAAAGAAACAAAAAGGAGAGGGGTGGAACAAGAAAGGGAGGGAGAGAAGAAGGTATGGAGGAACAAGAGAGAAAGCTATGAAGGGAAGGATGGTCAAAAAGAACAGAGGGAAGGAGAGAGGGAGAAGGAAAGAAGGAAAGGAAGGAAGGGAGGGAAGGAGGAAGGAAGGAAGGAAAGAAGGAAGGAGGGAAGGAAGGAAGGAAGGAAGGAAGGAAGGAAGGAAGGAAGGGGGGAGGGAGACAGGGAAGAAGGAAGGGGAGGGAGAGAAAAAGGGAGGAAGGGAGGGAAAGAAATTATGTCTACATAGCAGCAAAAACGTTCTGGTGTTGATCTGTGGTGCTGACCAACAGAACAATTGAAATCAGAGTGGCAGAAGACAAGTTAACATCAGTGCTATGATCTCTGTCACATCTCTCATAATCAACAACGATATATGTACTATGTTCTCATGCTGTCAGGAAAATGAAGGATTACTGAACTCACCTCAGTGATTCTTCTCAAAAGACCTAATGCCAGACATTAATCTGGTTTTAATCAATATATTAAGGATAAAGAGCTATTCTTCAAAAAAATATAAATGATAATGTCATATTTGATACTAAATGAAAAACATCTTCCTGATGGGTACATCTACAATTATCTATCATGAATTTTAAGTGTACCAGCCATATCTCCATCTTTTATGTGGGAAATCATCCCTACTCTATAAACGATAAGTATCAAGGTGACATTTTAAGTCAAACAATAGAATGGATAGCAAACCCATTTGAAAATAAATCTCTAACAAACAAATGATGAAGAACTATCTTAATTTCTCACCAACATCCTTAACATGTAAATTAAGTGAAATAGTTTGGCAAGATTGTAAAGTAATTATTACATCAAAGAATATTGCAAAGGAATCTACATACACAATTAAATGCTCATGAGGAATTTAAACTAGAGAAATCCAGAAATTTTCAAATATGAAATTAGTAATAGTAACAAAGCAAACCAAATTATATACTTTAATTGATAAAGTCACAATTACTAGATTTGTCCAAAATTCATTCACTACTGCCTAATTTTCATAGACATCTTTCACAAGTTTCCATTAAAGTGGCCCATACCTTATGTCACCTTTTAAATTTCTTTGTGTTTAATTGGTTTACTTTCTTATGCTGTGTAGTTATAAAATACACGCTAAAATTTTGAACATTGTTCTACCCAATGCTAAAACTAGTTGAGACAGAAAGGTAACCATACTGACAACTTTAAGTCCTTATTCACAATGTATTCAAAACAATTTTAGTTACTAAAAATGTTTCTGATTCATATACTTAAACTGAAAGTATAACACATAACATTTTATATATATATATATATAGTTAAGCATTTTTAAATGGTGAGGATATTTTTTTGCCACACTGATTTTGGTAATTTTAGATGGGAAAAATGAAAATTTTCTATGGTGACTCACTCAAGTTTTCTTAAAAATATTTCTTGTTTAATTAAATGCATTTTTTAGAATAGCACTGTCGATTTGAAAGGTCACTAAGAGCATGCAATTGTGCAGATTCAGCTCTATATATTCTTTTGGTTACAGCAGTATATAGTGGCCCAATCATTGCTTTTGGTATATCTAGGCCACTTCAAAATTAATGGCAGCTTCTATCAGAGCCTCACCCTAGTGTGTACTTCAACAAACGAATATTTTTTGCCTTGAGTGATTTCTCAAAGCACATATAGGAGGGCATTATCTGATGTTTTATGTGTTTATTTTGCCTGGAAAAGAAGACAAAATAATGTGAGTTCTGTTTTCAGTTATTATGCATTCACCTTTTAAAACATTTTCAGAAAAACATGCAAGTATAATATTATGTGACATAGTTTGTTACACAGAACAAGGTTTGCAGAAAAATACAGTACAACTTCATTAAATTATGCCTCTGAGATGAGTAGATTTAGAAAGATAAATAAAACTGATATACTATGGCCAACTTAGAAAATTCAGGCGTAATATGTGTGCCACGCAGGCAAATTAATTCTGGAAGTACAGGTTTGACCAACTCAGAGCCAGATCCCTTTTACTAAGAGAAGGAAAGAAGCACAGGGTTTGAACTGAAAATATTGATTTGACTTTTTCTATTTTTAAATGATATAACAGTTCATTTTTATATATATGAGGAGTTGTTCTACACTATGACTAGTAATCTTGACTGGCAAATAACACATTAAATTAGAAGCATCTAAATTGGATACATGTGTAAGGGACTTAGTGCCAATGTCTGCCATTATCCTTTATTCGAGTTGGTTAAGTTTTACCCTTCAGTGAGGCCTCCCCTGACTGCCTGTTTCTCGCTGCAAACTGCCTCCTCCCCAAATCCTCCAAGAACCTATTCCTGAATCGTGGTGATCCTCTTATACTGCTTTGACTTTTTACATTAATCTCTTGATTTCATAACAGTGTATAATTTAGTCTTTATATATTTATGTCCTGTGTATATCTCTGCAAAATATGAACTTCATATATACTTGGAACTTTCTCCTATATGTTTTATTAATGGGCGCCAAACATTGAAAGACATTTTAAAATAGTTCTGTAAATATATGTTGAAAGGCTAAAACTCCCTGGCATTGAGCAAATGTAGACAAAATATGTTATTTACTTCTAAAGTAACTTATTTCAATCAAAGCTCAGGGATGGCATGTACTCTGCTGTAATACAAAAATAAGAAGTCCGGTGTACTCGTATTGAATTCTAGGTAATGTTGATTTAAAAGATAAAATGTATTTCCATATTTTAAAAAAATTGACATGCCCTCAGTAATTACTAGAGTTCATAAAATATAATCTTTAACATGTAGTTATCGGGGCTGGAGATTTAGCTCAGCAACACAGCAACTACTTGGCAAGTGCAAGGTCGTGAGTTTGATTCCTGGTACCAAAAAAAAAAACCAAAAAACAAAACTCAAAAACCAAAAAACATGTAGTTATCTTCATACTGGAAAAATGGGAGCTATTTAGAAACTACAAAAGTTGTACCCTATTGAAAAGGATCACAAAATGTTGCCACAAAATATTAGGGAAATAATACAGAAATATATTAATAAAGGATAACTACTACTACAGCTATTGTTATTTCTCTACCCATTCCTACACATAATGTTTCAGTATTTTCATTTACTGTATGACTTGATGGTGTTCTAACCACATTTTGTCAATTTGAGGAAGCATACCTTCAAAGCTCACCTCAAGGGCACAATGGTTAGTGTTTTAAGTGATTATACAATTCACAGAGAAAAACAGTTACTGAGTACCTGCCATGACTGTATCCCATTTTGGCATCCAAATGTTATGTAGTCTATTGAAAATCTGATGGACAGTCAATTGATTCTGAGACAAATAAGGTCTCATGATATTCCTGATGAAAGAGAGCAGTTTGAGATGAGTGAAGGTATTGGGCCTGGCCTTCAGAGAAGGCAAGTTATATGATCTGAGTTACAATTTAGATTTTTAAGGCCAAAAGAAGACAAAGGGATAGCATCAAGTTGCAGAAATGTGAACTTTCAAAAACTTGTTAACTTTCTTTGCACTTTGGGAGAGAAGTAGTACTGGAATAACAGGCATGCACCACCACACCCTACTCATTCCTTGAATTCTGTTTCCCAATCTGTACCAAACCCCCAAGACTTTTATAACAAACTAAATAAAACATACACAAAAGTATTCAGCCCAATTCTCAAGCACAGGAAAGCTCGGGACACACAGCAGTTGTGCTTGATTTGGGCTAGGAAGACAGGACAGGCAGAAAAACCACTGCCACTGAAAATATTTTACAAAACAAAGCCTTAACACTCAGGCACTAACATTTAGACTTTGTTTCAGAAAAATCAGTGGGGAACACTGAGGGCAACTAACAATTAAAAAATCATACTTGCATCAAATCTAGGATCCAATTACATTGTCTGATAATAAACAGAAAAGTACATTAGATTTGTTGATTCTTCACAAATCCTGTGGATTTCCCATACTCAAATAAAACCACAAGGAGTGAGGTGTTCTGTGTTTCCAACATCAATGTTTAAAGGGGAGGTCAGACAGAACCCTAGCTTCTAGCAAGCTGCAGAGACAAACTGGCATACACTTCTTCGCTGTGGGGTTTTAGCAAGTAATGTGGTTTGATAAGTCTACAATGGATCAACTTACGATGAGGCAGACACTGTCTAGATGAGGAGCACACTGAGATGCAGCCCATACTGTCAGGAAGTTGGAGATTCTAATGGGAAACATGGCCATTTGATAGAGTACTGACCCTCGCGATTGTTGTGGTTGTTATCACACACACAAAAAAAGCCTACTCTCATTATTCTGGGGCTGACGATTAGGTTTTTAAATTTTAGCCAGTACATATATAGATGAATTAAAACTGAATTTCAGACCAACAGTGAATAATCTTTTTGTATGAATATGCCTTGAACATTCGAATATAAGTAGGCAGCCTGTATTTTTACCTGGCCACCCTCATGACAGCACTTCTTGGGTCAGGTGTTGCTGAAGCAGCATCATGAAGTAAGGGAATCCACCACATAAAACATGGAAGCAAGAAATCTCAAACAAGCAGAGAAGCAGATGCAACATATGGAAGCATGAAGGGAAACTGCTCATTTGGAAAACTGCAAGGAAATTCACTATGACTAGGTCACAGAACTCCAACAGTGTGATGACAAAGTGATAAATCTGAAGGGGCTTTCAGGAGTCAGATCATGGCAGAACTGATTCAAACAGAGCCTAGAGGCCTAGTTGACAGGTGCACAAGGAATCAGTGCTTTTCTGCAATGGATTGGATCACTGGATGCCTGGAATCTGGGGATTGTAATTGTTTACATATCATGATGCCATTTATTATTTCTAAATAATTACTTAAAACTTTAGCATTCTCTTCCAGCCTGTTTACCTCTTCTTCTTTCTCAGTATGCTTACTGAAGACTTTATTTTTTCTTCCCATAAATAAGTAATGATACCACAATTCCAAGTGCTCTTTCTTGCCCACTGCTGAAAGAACTATCATTACTAAAGTATGTGACCAAGTTTATCTACTACTTTATTCCTTTCTGTGTTAAGGATGAGTTGCTCATTTCATTCGTTTTTCATCAGCGTATAACTACTCCATCTTTGCTATAGAACAAATACCATCCTTTTAAGTGCACTCGATCTTTCTCCACCAGGATTTGTTTGCACAGCTCCTTTCATCCGCTTCTTCCTCCCAGCTGGCTGTTTATTCCACCTATGAGCACATTCAAGACTCTTCCATCTTAGACATGAAATTCTCATATCACCCACCTTACCTTCCTACTGTCTTCCTTTTTACAAATTTATCCTTGCATAATCCATTATCTTGTGAACTTACAGAAGTGTGGCTTCTGTCTCCTCCATTTCACAATCTAGGGGAGGGGAGCATCAGAAATCAAACTCAGGGCCTCCTGCTTGCCAGGCAGGCGCTGTGCCACTGAGCTACTTCCCAAGCCCTCCTCCATTTCAATGAGCTTTCAGTGAATGATACTAAACTGTCCATGGAATTAAAAATTAGTATGTTTCTCTCCCAGAATTCTGTAATACTATTTGGTATGCCTATTTTGGAAATAATGTTTATATTCTGTAATTTCCAGAAACGTATATGCAAGCTAAATGATATTTAGGAAGGCTTATCATGTTAAAATTTAACCAATGTCAGCATCAAATTTCTTCCCTTAATCTCTCTTAATGGCTCCACAAAGTGTGGTACATACTCCAAATAACACACGGTACTCAGTTAACAGATTATAATTATGCAGTTCAAATACTGAAAAAAGAACATTTGGAATGTTCTAGTGGCAGTTAACCTGGATGTGACTAGGTCTTCCCACTATTAAAATTTTGTCATTGCTGGGTCTATAATCCCACTGTGTGGTGGGCTGAGGCTGGAGGATGTCTTTGGGTTTAATCTGCAATCACACACACACACACACACACACACACACACACACACACACCTCTCTTCAGTAGATTTACCAAATAAACTAAACCAAGATTTGAGATACACCAAAGACTTCCATAAAAAGGGAAAGCATAATTTAATGAAATGTCTTCTCTTTCCATGCATGCCAATTTTTTCCTAAAATTGTTTAATAGTGGGTTTATAGCAGGTCTATATCTTTGAAACAATAATGCTACATTACATTTATTTTCCTAGATTATACATACTTCCCATCACCTTTGATTTTGTTTCATATTCTCAGAACAATCTTTTGAGATCTGAGAAGAGACAAGTTGGGAAAGTCAGTGAATTAGTCAATCTAGGACTTTATATCATTTAAGAAAAATTTTAGTAGAATATAAGATAATTTCATATTTCAAATGTTAATATATGTAGAATTACTCATATATTGTAGAACAAAATAATTGTAGATTATTTCTCATGAAGATATTCATAAAAGACATTTTTATTACTTCACTCTTTGTCCTAATAATTACTGCAAAATAAAATCATATAAATACCTTACCAGAGGATTGATTACTAGTAACAGGACACGGCATGGATAAGCAGTCTCAGACTTGAATAGGTGGCCAGTCAGATAATGACTGAGGGGGCAGCCCAAGTGCAATGATGATTGACTACAATCTTCACAAATGCAAAATCTACTTTTAGAGAGAGAAGAAGCTAAAGCATTCTAATCCTGCCACATCTCTACCACAGTGATCTTTACAACTACAGGCCTTCTCTCATTGGGTGCTCTCCATGGAAAGAACAGAGACTTGACCCTTTGGCGAGACCGCAAGTGTTTAAAACAGAATTGATTCTATTTTTTTATTGAAAGAATTTTTGTACTCATGTCTCTGAACTCTATGAAAGTAAAAAGACAGATTATAATCACCAGAGTAATTTTAATAATTCTTAGTATTATAAATGTGTCTATTTTCTTTTGTACCCATTGTATTGGCTAATATGTGTTGGAATACATACATGTATTTCCACTTTGTGATCATAAATGTAGAAATACAATCTTAATCTTATCACTGATATTCAAACTTCCTAGGGAAAAATTATAAAACTATCTTTCATCCCTTCCTTCTTTTCCCAGTGCCTTATCCAACCATCTGGAAGCTCTAACTTTAAAGCACATCCACATCCCAGCACCCTGTCACTACTCCCATTAACATTTCTGACTCAGACACCCTCATTTCACACAGTGGCCTAGGTATACACAATGCAGTTGTGTATACTGTCATAAAAATAATAAGTTCTTGACATTTACAGAGTCACACAGTGAACTGGAGATTAAGATGTTACATAAAATAAGTCAGGTTTAGAAACACAAGTACTACATGACCTCATCAGGAGAAATATAAAAAGTTGACTGCCTATGTTGAAAGTATGGGGGCAGTTATCAGAAACTGAGGATAATAGAGTTAGAGGGAGGGAAAGAGGGAGGGAGGGAGGGAGGGAGGCTGATCAGAAGTTAAGGTTAGACAAGGTGGAAAATTTCTGTTTTGCTATTGCATAGTAGGGTGGATACTGGAAACAAAAATCCACTACATATTTCCAAAAGCTAAAAAAAGGATTCTGAATGTTTTCATCCCAAACAATTAATAAATATTTGAGGAAATAGATATGTCTACCATGATTTAGACATTACATGAAGAATATATGAACCAGAATATCATATGATACTTCATAAATATGTGTAGCTTTCATGATTTATACCTCAATTTAAATAAATTTAAATAAAATTACAACAAATTACTATTAAAAAAACCCATGCCGTCAACATAACAACTCATTAAATATTCAAAACTTTGCAAAGCACATTATAACTTATTTATTACACTCTGATACTTTCAGGGCAGTTCAGACCGGAAGAATGTTATTTGTTAATTTTATAAAATAATGTAGAGATGTTCTTAAACATCTAACAATTTAGGTCACTTAAATGTCCTTAGGTTCTAGAATTCATGTTATGAACATTCAGTCTAAAAATATGGTTTATTTTTTTATATAAAAATATTGTTGATATTATTAACCTCTTTCCTTTTCCTCCAACTAAATATACTATCTACTCTAGTCATGGTACCTGGTAGGCCTAGCTCACAGATTTTGTAAATAGCACAGTAATTAAATTTCAGTTATATAATAAAAAGAATTATGATGTGTTTCTAAAAAAGATGAATTGTAATTGAATAGGGAATTTGATTTTTGCAAAAAATGAATTTCTAAAATTATTTTTGCCTGATTAGTCTTTTAATTATTCTACACTTTAAGCCACGTGGATATAAAAACTGCTACAGAAAATACCTGATAACAAATTAATGAGAAAAATGATATTTAACGGACAATTAAATGTTAATAGATTATAATTTAATGCACATTTAAAATCTTGTAAGTCGTAGACAAATTTTAAATGAAATATAATTTATTTATGAATAAATTATAATTTAAGCATAATAAAGCTCAATATATATGGGAATATCTCTTAGTAAAGCTTGAAATGAGGCAAAGTTTTTTTGTTGCTGTTATATACACTCATGTATACCTTTCATTAAATTGTAGTACTGGATAAAAATAATGTAAATTTATCATATTCAAAGAAACCTACTGACTCTTGTTGTATTTCATATGAACAGACCCTAAAAATACAACTTCACTCAAAATAATTCCATTTTTGTGAATCGGATAGAATTGTGTGATGAAAGTAAACACAGAAGAAAAGATAGCAGGTTTTTTAACACTGTTTCCCTTTCAAGGAAAGCTTACTATTTCAACCCTTTACATTTCCTTAATCAAATTAAATAAGAGCAATGGAATAACACTAAAAATATCTTGGAACATACTTGAAGGATGAAGTCATATGACATCTGATACTTTCAGGGCAGTGCAGACAGGAAGAAAGTTATTTGTTAATTTTAGAAAATAATTTAGAGATGTTCTTAAACATTTACCAATTTAGGTCACTTAAATGTCCTTGAGGTTCTAGAATTCATGTTATTAACATTCAATCTAAAAATATGCTTAACTTTTTTTAGTAATTCAGATTGTTAGGCTTAGTCAAATACTTTGAACTATTACCTATGATTCTCATTACAAAAGAAAAATTATTGCACCTTTATTTTTGTAAGGTAACTGACTATGCATTAATTTTATTAAGAACACTACCAAACAAGCAAGATTTAAGATTTTAGTAATTATATGAATGCTACATAATGAAATACCAAAGAATTGATAGAAGATAGGAATTGCAAAAACTCACAGATAATTGTATCTATCATAAGGACATATAATGTAGAATCTTTAAATAGTATCTTCATTAAAAAGAACTGTATATGTATATCCATTAGTATATCCATAGAAATTATTGCTTGCAGATCAGAAGCAAATTATCTCGAAGTATAAGTTTTACTTTTACGCTCATAGCATTGTGTCAGTTAACAATTGTTTAAAATACTTTGCATTCTTGTTGACTAAAAATCCAATATGTTCAATGATGAAAATGGTTAAAAGTGTAAACAGTTCAAAAGCTATTCAATTAAAAAGATAAGTGTAAATGTACTGCTATTGTTGCAGCTTCTTATACTGCTGGATTTTTATGCAAATAGACACACTACTACATGAATAAAAACCCAGAAATACACCTATATATGTCTTCTTTAGTAAAAACAAAGAATACTTATGAACCTGTTCTTAACCCATTTACTTTATTTACCCTATTTTCCTATTTTGGAAGGCTTTCTATATTGACACAAACAGTTGTTTCAAATGATTTTTAATGCTGAATGTTATTTTAAAGTATGGATGTCCAAAATTAATTAAACCAGTATTGTTTGGATAAATATTATAAATGTAATTACAAGAGAAAGAAACAAAGTCAAATCTCATACATATTTTCATCTTTGAAAATCTATTCACTGTTAATAATCAAATACAAGACCTTAAAATATTTTCATAGTACAAAGACTATTAGCATAGACTATGATTATGTGTGGCTTGTGAAATCAATTCATTTGTAACCCCAGAGAGAGAATTATACCTTATTTGTGATTATCACCAGTGATTAAGACAGAGGCAATGTTCAAATATAATTTTGAAATAGAATCTTATAGCTAATAATTAAACACTATTTTCTATTATATTTATTTTCCTAAGAAGTTATTAAAATATCTGAAATTTCTTCTGAAATTTAAATTTCACATTTCTTTTTAGTGAAGAATTATGCTATTCCCCACATTAATGGACCTTTATTATATGCTCTTTTACATAACTGGTAATGAATTCAGTTGTGTTAGAGTTACCACCCAAAAAAGAAAATTACCCTCTGAATTAAGCAGCGAATTTCCACATAAAAAGTGTTTTAATATCTTCTCTTTCCTATATTTTTTGCATGGTAGGAAACATGTAGCTTAGCTTTTATATACGAAAAACTTCAAAGTATGAAACAGTGTTTAATATTATACTAACTCAAAAATAGACAAGCGGGATTGCATCAAATTTAACAGATTCAGCAGGGTAAAGGAAACAATCAATATAGTGCAGAGACAATTTATAGTATGAAAAAAAATTTGCAAGCCATACATCTGGTAGTGTTTTAATATCCAAACCACAGAAAAAATCCCATAGCAATTAAAGCTCTATTGAAAATCTAATAGCAAAATTGGAAATAATAATATTTAAAAACAGGCAATTGACCTAAATTGATATTTCTCAAAAGAAGGCATACAAATGGTCAAAAAGTAAATGAAAAATTCTCAATTATCAGAGTAATGAAAATCAAAATCCCAATGATACACTACCTCAGCCCAGTAAGAATGGCCATAAGGATGTGGAGAACAAGACATTCATGCATACAGTTGGTATAAATGTAAATTAGTGTAGCAATTATAGAAAATAATATGGAAGTTCCTCAAAAAAATAAAAATACACCTATCATATGATCAAAGAAGACCAAGTTATGGTTAGACCAGAGTTAAGATATTGAGATACACTATTACATAGTAGGGCAAATATAGGTAATATCTCCTGCAGTATATTTTCAAAAGTTAGAAGAAAGGATATTGAATGCTTTCACAATAAAAAAAATTTTTGAGGCTATATATATATATATATATATATATATATATGTTTAACTTTATCTACACATTGTGAAAGGTATACATACAAAGGGTGATCAAAAGATATAGAATATGTTTAAATTTAAAAAATTATTGCAATAAAAACACATCACCCAGAACTGTTATAAATGTATTCAAAGTGAGAGAGAGTATTTTAAGGAGAATTAATGATAATGTATACTTTACTCTAATACATCTCTAAATGTAAACATTCACCATATATTAAGATCACTTCAGGTTATCAAACAGTTATGGTAATTTCTAACAAATAAAAGCGATTATGAGCTGGGCATAGTGGCTCATGCCTATAATCCTAGAACTTGGGAGACCAAGGCAGGATGACTGCTGAGTTTTGGAGGCCAGCCTAAGCTACATAGTGAGTTCCACTCCAGTCTGAACTACATAGGGAGACCTTGTCTCAAAACAAAACAAAAAGAATAGAGTTTCCTCATCCAGTTTGATCACTAGATCTGGTATCCTGCTATGATTGGCTCTTCCTTAAAATCAAAATGACCATGAAAGGTAAACATCCAAGCTGATTCAGGCATCAGCGCAGTTATAATAACACTCATGGAAGACCACTTCCAGAATTGTTTTAGCAATTGGCAAGAAGGATGAAATCACCATGTTTCAAGCAAGAGGTAGTATTTTGAGATTTTTTTCCATAAAATTTTGTTACTCACTGCATGTTTTTATTATAACTCACTTATCAAAACATCCTATAAATATGTACAAATTTGTTTTGGTGTTATCAGGTAAAATAAATTTTAAAAAGTAGATATGAAAATAATCTGAGTGAGAATGTTAATCACAAGAATTGGTAACAAAAGACACAATATACTTTACTGTTTAACACTCACAATGTATTTTAATAATCTCTTCATTCTTCAAACAGATGAAAATTAAAATACAAACAAGGAGATAGTGCTTTATTCTGTTTCTACTTTTATTTATCTTTTAAAATGACAAAATTATGACTTCTGATAAGTAAATGGACTGAAACTGATTTTGAACTGCAGTTGACATATGAATAATGTAGCCAGTGAGGAAGGTAAAAGGCTAACACTACAGAAGAGCAAAACACCAAAACAGAAACCAGAGAAAACAACAAAGATGTGAAAATGAAGAAATAATTATTTTAGGTGTAGTGCTTTTTTATATGTTTAAACCCTCTAATTTTTACAGTTATAAATTCAAAGATTTAAGAATTTAATAGATTCTAGCTTGTATTTTCTTCCTAATTATACAAAGAACTTTTCTTTCATGTGAAACAAACATATCCAACTGCCAAAAACTGTTGAACTCAAAGGACGATAAGCTGATTATAACATTCTTTCTGTTTTTCAACACATTTTAAGATTTTCATAATTTTTAAAATGGATACATATATATTTATTAAAAAATATTAAAGCCCCAGCCTGAAAACACTTACGTGAAGGTTAGCATTTCATGTGTATCTACATAGATGAGGATGTGGTGTGTATATATGTACATATATACACATGTTAAAGGCAATCTACAGTAATATAATTATCATTTTTAAATTCTAGTCTTATTTTCATTACTCCAACGTGACTCTTTATTAAGTAGCTGTAGAAATAACAAGTGAAACCTCATTGAGCTTGCTTCAGTATTATGGTAAGCTAACATCAGTATTATATCATGGTAAATTCAAATCTAAATGTAATTGAAAGTACAGTCTTGACTATCAAAGGTAGTATAGATATACGCAGAAGAATGAAACAAAACTGGCATTTCTGAATTTTATTAAGTAATTCATAATGGCAATTCATAAAAATTTTAAGATTTGGTTATAAATTACATTTATCTCCCAAAATGTAGTTCCAATTTAGATGAGATTACAAAGTCCCTCAATACCCAGAAACACTTTCTCATTTATTCCATCGTCACTTGTACACATGCTCTTCACTCTCTTTTTTTCCCTATGGTATTACAAATCAAACCTACTGATCTCCCTGCCATCCCCAATCCATTTGATTTTTATTATGAAACAAAGTCTGGCTAAAGTCTTGCATGCTGGCCTCAAACTTATGAACTTGCAATATTCCTGTCTCAGCGCCCTGAACAGCTGTTATTAGAGATGTGAACCGCTATACTCAGCTCAGATACACAATATAAGACAACTTACCTGTTTTCCTTCTACGGATCTAAAAGCAACCTGAATAAATCAGAGATATCACTTATGAGGTAACACAAGCCCACCTTTTAGGAAACAAAATTGATCTTAAGTTTGATATTTAGTTTAAAACAAAATAAAAACCACATTATTCTGTATTTATCCTTCTGATTTCTAAATTATTTTTCCATTTTTAGTAAAGTAATGAGGAAAAAGGGAGCACAAAAGCAAGTTTTTAATCAAAAAGTAATCACTCAAAATATATTTTTAAAAAATGTTTTATGCTGTTATTTTACTTCCATCTTTATCCACCAGTTAGAAAGTTTTTACAGTCTTTTACTCAAGAAGTAGTATTTGGCAAAAAGGACAGCTCTTTGACAGAAATCTGTGTTTTACTGTTTTGTTTATTGTTTCAATTTGTTTTTCTTTTCCATTCATCTAATATTAATTTTGATTATTATATCACAAAACATCACGAATAGAAAATTATTATTAATTCTAAAGAAATACCTTTAAATATTTATATCAAAATGTTATGTTTTTAGCAGCTTCAAAACTTCCAACTAATGGTGACATTTCCCAAGTCACTGGAAGGAAGAAAGAACCATAATAACAGAAATTCATAAGGTCACTAGTTGTGAAACTAGGAAGATAGAATAAAAACTTAATTTGTAAAGAGACTATTTCATAGACAATGAATTAGAATAAAGGTTATAAGATGTTTGTAAAAACAGCACTGACACTTGCATATTTTGCATCATTTAAAAAAAAGTAGGGAATCTAGATTTCCAATTAACATGGCCTACACTCAAGTGAACAGTTGCTCAGCGTATACGGTGTGCTATAGTTTCTGCCCTCTTCCTTTCTGTCCCATCTTGCCTAGCTATTGGAGAGGATCTTCGCCAAGTTCCAATTCATCAGTGCTACACACAGCTTCCCTGCGATGCCACCACTGGCACCGATTTCCTCCATCTGGCTTTAGTCTGAGCATGGTTTCCTCCACAACTGTTGCCAGTCTGTTGCCATAGCAGCAGCTAAAAGGGCTAGGACGGGATGGGAGAGAATGCAAGCAAAATCCATTTCTATGCATCTTCTTCAGATTTTGAAATGGTGCCAAAGCCCCACTGAAAATGTAATGGAAAAAACCATCCTCACAACAGACAGCAACATAAAGAAATGCCTTTTCAGAGGGGAATAAATGTGTATGAATGAGAAATACTGCATCCTACGAGTTGAAAATTAAGAAGCATGCTCATGTCATACGAAAGCTACCCGTGGTTTACAAGATTTTCAAATTATAAAAGTAAGAGATGAAGGCTCTTCTGGGTGTTTTTATTCATGGAACATGAGACACACCAAAGGATTTAATCAGTGTTTGTAAATTCATCTTTATTAAAACCAGTGCAGTGACTCTTCAATAGCTATGTCACAATTTGAAAATAACATACATATGGGTACTTGTAGCTCATCATAATTCTACATTAAAATTGTCATTTTCAGTAGTTAGTTCATGCTTTTAGAATGACCTATATCATCAAAAACACATCTCACTGCTTATGGAATCTGTGGATTATTGGGATTAAACACAAACATTTTGTGAAGGAGGGCAGCTTCTCATGCACCAAAGCACTAAAACCCAAAAGGACAATGGAAGTCTGTGAAATTATTTTCTGCCTTATAAAGCCGAATGGATTTATGTAAGTAGAATTTTTTCTAATTCTTAAGGTTCTGCAAAGATTTCTGAGTAGATGTGTTTTAAAGGTCATCTTGTCTTTCTCTACTCTCCAAGTCCGACCACAGAATAAGGCCAGACAAAGGCCACTATGTCCTATTTTTGAAAATTACAGGACACCACATTCTGCCACCTGTCTTTGATCCAGACTGTTATCCATGTTCATAATTCTCACTTTTTATAGGCTAAAGAAAATAGCTCACTAAGTTTTCCTGAAATATTCTAAATTACCTCTGTTGCTATTATCACTGTCCACTGTCTTTTCAGGGATAAAATAAAGGAAGAAGAAGAAGAAAAAAAAAAAGGATATGTTCTAAGCCCAATTATAAAATTGAAAAGCTTCCAAACAAAGCAAACTTAGTGAAAATGCTGTTTGAAAGTGCTCTCATTCAATGTCAGACATTTCTATCTAGAATACCCATGATACATTAAAAATGGAAAACTTACTAATGTGAAATGGTGGTTTTATTGGATAATGGACAAATTGGAGACCTATGGAAAATGAGAGTAGGATGCAAAGCATTTAAGAAACAAACTGGTAAAAACCCTTGCTCATGACCAAAGTCTTGGCTTCCATGCTGAAGCCATATTTTATTAAATTCAGTGTACTAATAATATCCCCCAGAAATGATTCATGGAAGGTAACACATATAATATAAAATTCATTTTCTTACCAAAAATGTGATATTTTCTTCTATCATTTCCCTTCCTCTTCAATTCTTTTGGTAGTTCTTGGGTTGGAATAATAAGATAAACAGAATTCATAAGTGGAATCTCACTGACTGAAGTAAGTGGTAGTTGAATTTGGTTTGTTTGTGGCATGTTCTTTGTTATTGTATAGGAAATTTTCTCCTTGTTTTATAAACTCTATCAATTCCAGGATGTTTTGCCAAAGAGTCTTTGCAAAACTCATTAATTAAATTAATTAAAAACTGAAGCTCATAATGCCTCTAGTATTTATTGCTTGAAGACTTTTCTCATTTATTCAGTTGATATTTCATAATAGATATCTTATGAGTGGATTATGTATTTAAAATCACATTTTCCACATTATGTTCCATTTTATAGATTCACTAACTTATTAGTTACCTAACATAAGACAAATTTGGATCTTTGAGTTTGTCAGACTAATACTCAAGCTCATAAATTTACAGAATTTAGACTAAGTTCTTATCTCCATCTTTAAAGAGAATTTTGTGTAAAACTCAGTGGAAAAAACATGTAAAGCTTCTTGGAGCCTTTACTGACATATTCTGAGGCCTTTGATTTCATGAATAAAAAGAAGTCATCGACATAACTTGTGTGGCCTCAAGACAGAATCCTGGATATTGATGGTTATTAAGAAGCTGGACTATAAGTGAGTCATGATAATCAGAATGGACAGAAATAGCCTCTAATTAATATTATTTCTTCTAACAGAAAATGTGTATATATTCTGAATATGCTTTTCCTTTATATGCTGTTGATTCTACTTTTAGAGACCTTGGTTGCAGCTTTTCTTCTGATCCTGGTCCTGTCCCCACTGTATTCACTCCTGCATGCACATACATAAATTTATATGGAAAAAAATGAGTTTAACAACATAGAGATTATCCAATTGCCTCAAAAGTTTTCTGCTTTTCTATGGCAGAGACTTTGCTCCCAATGCCTTAGAGACAGAACAATGATTTTGTTGGGTTCAGTACACTGCCTAGATAAATAAATGTATTATTACCACCCTTATAAGTGATGTGCATGTGATATAAGTCAAAATATTAGTGCTGAGGTTTAAGGAGGCTGACTCAAATTGTCCATACCCTGTTGTCCCTGTTCATCTTTCTTTTTGGAAAAAGAAAATAATGGCTTGAGTTCTTATAACATGAGAACAAGAATCACAGAATACTAAAGAGAGAACATTGCATTCCTATCATGCTGTCACCATGCCAGTTTCTCATGGCCTATTTTTGGACTTGACTTTATGTGCAAGAAAATACATTTAAAAACACGATCTTTGACTACCACAATTTGAGTTTCTATACATAGTTATAGTATAACCCCTACTGATATATCTACTCAAGTATTGCCAGGAAAAATAAGTTCATATTAACTTATTTAAAACCCAAGCAATCAGTTCTAGTTGATGACATTTAGCATTTAATTAGCTTATAGCTAAAAAGCTCGTACTGATAGTTAATGTATCTTGTTGCTTTCATTATGAGTATGAAACAAGTTTATTTCGGGGAAGTCAGTAGAAATATACACGTGTTTATGATTTTTCTTTGAAAATTACTAACATTTTCTTTAGAAAATATTTATCTTGGGTTATATCACTTTAATATATGACTAAAATTAATGAGATCATAGCCTATGATGTTGAATATTTGGATCCTCAGCCATTTCTTTTTCTTGGTAGTAAGCAGGTGGTAAGATATGACTGGCACGATCTCAAATAATTTTTCAGGGGTCGCATTGATCACTTCTACCAAGAAGACAATGTGCTCACTCTGCAAGCTCATGCCATATCAGTATCTTCCCACTGTTTAAGAAGTTGGTACTGGCCCCTTGTCATGATGCTGTGGTGAAGAGATCAAAGAAATGGCAGGACCATGACAACTGCTGGGAAAATCTTCTGGTGGCACAAGGGTAACAGGAATATTGTGAAAGATGAGGAGAACTTGGAGAAGGTCCTACTAAAAGTGAAGAAAGCCTAAGTCATACACAACTTTTAAAGGACCAAGAACGTAAATACTATGGCCCTACTCATGAGAGAAAAGGTGGAGGAAAAGGTCATTCTGTGGACAATTCCTTCAGCACATGAAGAGGGTCAGAATGAAACACGAGAAGAAGTTAGAGGAAATGAAGAGTTCAACATGGGCAGAAATTTCAGCAGCAAACAAAATACTTTATTTAGTGAAGTACTTTGAGCCAAGAAGTCATTGAACAGGGGAAGAGAATCTTGACAGAACACTAGCAAACAATAAACCTGAACAGATTAGAAAAAACTTTCCTGGCTTCTAAAAAATAAATGAGTCCTTAAGCTAAGAAAAACTGAGAAAATGTTTTTTGGTTCAAAGATGGAGACGGGCAAAACACACACACACACACACACACACACACAGCACTAAGATGATCCTATGATTAAGTAAAAGAACAAGAAGAGTGCTATCAAAAATCAAACTATGCTACAGTAAGTAAGAGCCATGTTAATTATAGGTATCATAACCAATTTTACTACAAGGAATTTAATTCTGAAAACTAGAGAAACATACACCAAAGCGTGGCTACTAGAAAATAAGAATCTGGGTTTTCTTCTCTGAACTTATCCAGATAATAAGACCCAGAAAATTATAGGAGGAAGTTTAAGAAGATGATTGAGTGAGACTGACAGAGGCTGATGGAGCCTAAAAAAATGCTTTACTTTTAACTTTGGTGAGTATAGGACATGTAGTAAATAGAACACACACACAGTCCCTCTGAGAACCCTACTAATATGTTAGTAGTTAAATCTAAAAACTGAACCATAGTAGTAGTTTTACTTATTATATTTCATAATCTCTAACATTGAATTTGTAATCTTTGGAAACAAAACATCTAGTTTTCTCTAAAATATATTGAGTATATGTGAATTTCTCATTGGTATATTTTTCCTGGTAGGCCAACCCAAATAAATTGTGTGGAATATGACACTTTTATACACATATTTTTTAAATTACCTATCCAATGCTGTTTTTCATTTCAAAGTATCAGAAATTAAACTCAAAATCTGATTATTCAAACATGTTTTGTAAAATCTACAGTTTCAAAAGTAAAACTATATTTACGACTTTTACTTGATATCTTCATTCATTTTAAAATGTAATTCTATTTTTAACATATTAGTTCTTATTTTACTCATTAAAAATGAAAACTCTTAACCAGGTGGCTATAAATATGTATAAACAATTTTTTTATCTAATAATTTAGCTTGTCTTTCTCAGGCACACACACACACACACATTCACCAGTAACAGTTAACAGTAGTTTTCTGTATTCCTAGTATATGTAAAGACTTTAATTCATTGCTTCAATAAACTAAACCAAATTTTAGTAGGAAAATACAATATTTACAAACAATATTTATGAATGTAGATATTATGGGCATGAATCAAACTATTGGCAAAACTAGAGAGATTTCACATGTTCTATGTGTTCTGAATGTCTGATAACACTAACCTTTTTTGTCAGGACGCCTGATCTACATTGCTGTGCTTAGCTTGCCTCCACTGAAATGGCCTTTATAGAACAGTATTTAGACATTACAGCACTGGTCTCAGAAGAGCATAGGACAGAAATTCCATAGTAAAACTTACGTTTGTTTTTCACTAGAAAGTATGCTTGCCTCTGCATGAGTATTCATTAGAGATTGGTACTTTCATCTGGTATCTGTATTTGAAATATGTATGCATAACCTAGTAATTAGTTTGACTAATAGACAATGTGATTTCAGCAACTGGTCATATTTTCCTTTGTACTATTTGTTAGAAGTGAAAACATCTTTTTCAGTTACATAGCGTGTTATGGCATTTTTGTATTAATCTTATTTCTATATTCACATTCTCATTTTCTAACCTTATTATAGAATGAATTATTTACATATTATTATATGATGCTTACTTTTGCTGTGTATGTACACAGTATCTGATCTTGTGTGGATAAGATAGGGTATGCAAACATTTTAAAAATAAATGTTTATTTATGCATTCACTAAGTAAGTGAATAATGGGTAACTAAATTATGCCAGAACCTTTATACAATCCTGGTATTGTAGTAAAGAATAAATTGCTTCTAGAAACTCCTCTTATGGATAGAAAGACTTGTTCAAGCCAATCATTATAATATAGTAAGTTTTATTATATGTATGATGCCCAGTCAGAGCATATAGTAGAGTGTAATCCGCTCCATTTAAGGAAAGGGATACACCACATGGGGTCCTGCCAAGGAGAAAGACGTGATACATGAATCAGATAATTTTGTGAGAGTCAAGGAGAGAGATCATTTGAAAGAATGTGAGAAAGTAGGAGATTATCTAGGTTCATGAGGCTTCAAGCAGCAGGGAGCCCTTGAACACTTGGGCTTGAATAAGCAAGGGGAGACTGGCTTCAGGAATCCAGACCAGAAAACTATTTGAGAAGAGCACATAAAGGAGAATAAAGGCCACCCAAAGGTCTCTGCAAAAGGAAGCCCAAAGAACAAACATCCTGGCCTCACTTGCTCCCTTCTCTCAAATTGGATTTCTTACATGGGCTAAATTTAACAGACAGTCATAGAGAAAAATGTATTAAATACATTGTCACAAATTGGGTAGCTTTGAACAACAAGAAATGTATTGTCTCTCAGTTCTGAAGCTAGAAGTGTGAATTCAAAGTATCAGCTGAGTTGTTTCCCTCTGAGGACCGTGAGGGTGAATCTGATCTGTGCCACTCTCCTGGGTTCTGATAGCTTCAGATAGGTGTGCCTTGATTTGTAGATAGTATTCTCTATCTCTTCATCCTGTCTTCCTCCATGGGTATCTGTTTTCATATCTAATCCTTTCCTAACCTTTGCGTAAGGATACCAGTCATATTGGGTTAGGGCCCACCCTAGTGACAGATTTTACTAATTGAGTTAACCACTTAACAGTTTATCCTGAGTGCTCCTCGGGCAGCATGCAGTGGTTTACATATTCACTACCCCGAGCATGCCTTGGGCAGCTGTCATTTCAACCAGTCAATTCTTGTTTGCACAAGAGACACTTGTCCATCTGTTTGTTTTATACCAGCTAGTTTTTCCTTCTTTATTTACAATGTTGTATTCACCTTTGATGTTTGTTTCTAGTGGAATCTAATAATAAATGCTGGTTATTTTCTCTTACTAATTCATGTTTATTTTTGTGAAAAATAATCTATAATTTTGTGCTGCAATCTATAAAAATTCTTATCATAAGTATATTAGATATAATTTTTATACTTCAAAACTCAGAGATATTCTTTGCATTACAAAATGGACAGGTTTGGGACACTGAGACTGCATAGGAAGGAAGTGTCAAAATATCTGCAAAAGAAAAAACTGAAAAAGAAAAAAATGTTAGCATATCAGAGAAGAAAAATCTGTGTTATAAAATGGAAAGACAAAAAAACTCTAACTACTCTCAACTCTTCTTAATATAGAAATGATAGATCTTGAAAAAAAAATGAAGCTAAAAAAATTCCAATAGTGGCCAATGATTATAATAATTCTGTGGGTGGTGTTGACAGAAATGACCAACATCTAACAAGCTATGTTGTAATCAAAAACCAAAGAAAAATATTTAAAAATATTTATGCACCTTCTGGTCCAAACAATATGGACTCATTTGTTACTTATTTGAAACAAAGAGGTTCAAAAGGTTATTTACAATTTAGATTAGGTCTAAAGACCAAATAATTAAAAAGTATGTGATAGTGAATTGCCAACCCAAAAATCCATCATTGATGTCTTCACCACTACATTTAGTGGCTAAACATTTTATGAAATTATACCATCCACAGAAAAAGGAAAGGCCAATGTGACAGTGTCTTTCAAAGAAAGAGAGTAATGCAAAAACAACTTGGAAAGAGGTGAGATACTACGTCCAGATTGTAACATTGCATTATGTATTGTTTTAAGATATACCATAAACAAAAAAATTATTGAATAAATTTGATAAACTTGTCTTATATTTCCTATTATATTATCTTATAAAAATTAACCATCAAATATGTAATTTTTGGTCATTCTATATTTAATTAATTGGATTTAATTTCTTTACTGACCTAGAAATAAAATGGAATTCTGAGGTAGTGAGAGTTAGGACTTCAGCTTAGTTTCTTCATGGTAGGGGCACAAACCAACCAAAGGAATTCCATTGATATGTACTAGACACTAAATGTATTTATAGTTTTATTTATCAGCTGAGCAGCTTACAGGGATCTTTAATAAACTATGTTATTAAAGAAGGGAATTATTATCTCTGGCAGAATAACTTTATACAGCAAGGTAGAGTCTTTTTAAGCTAAAGTAAAACTGAGATGATTTTAAGAACATTCCAGAACCTAACTAGCTATAGGTTAGATTGATTTATTCTGTTTAAATTGTTTCTTAATTTTAAGAGACATAAAACTAAATGAATTTGAAATTTCATTCGAATATGTATTTCCTACCATATACTTTCAATCTTTTATTGCATAGATAGTTAAGCAGCTGTGAAAAACTGAACAGCTTATAGGAATGAGGGAAAAATGAAAAGGTGACATAAACAGAATTGAGATGTCTTATTGTTTCGTACATGGACTAACTCATCATGATGAATGCAATCATTATGTACTGTGAATATGTGCTAATAAAACTAAAAATTAGAAAAGACATGATTACTAAAATCTTCAGTGAAAATACCAACATCTTCAAAATCTTAGTGTCATATTTACTCATTTGAATTAAATCGTGCATTGATTTTCAAATCTATGCACAATGAAACCAGTGTGTGGACCTCCACATCAAAATACAAGCATTAATCAGCACTGTACTCCTACAACAACAATTTAAAGGAAATATAATTTGAAGTGAAAATTAACTTTTCTTAAATTGCCAACAGTTTTACCCAGATATTTGGCTTAGTAAAAATTCTTAAATTAGCAAACAGAAATGAACACTTAAAAATATGAGCATTTAATATTTATCCTTAATCAAAGAAACATTTTTCTAACTTTAAAAATATAAAAAATATAGCAATGTTTTATGAAATTGAGTCTGTAAAAAAATAGCCTTATTTACAATGAATACATTACACAAAGAAAAATTTAGCAACATTTGTTTTGCTTCTAAATTAGAAATGTTTTAATATCTACCTCAAGTAATTTCAATGATAAAATGGAGGTAAATACATTATATAGTAGTTAACATATTTTTGATACAATTTGATTGCTTCTTGAAATCCTGTTTTTAATAAATTGAGAATAAATACTAACATAAATTTTACAAGTAAATTAAGCACATTAAAACATTATAATTAAATATCCCAAGCCAAGTTCAAGGTAAATATTATTCTTTTATTTTGTAAATGAGGGACAGGATGATAGAAGGTATTCATCCAGAAGTGCAGAAGTAGTCGCCTACATAATCTCAGTTCTGAAGACTGCTGCTGCTCTGCTCTGCTCCAGATGTTTTCTATAATATGTAGCGCAGATCTTGTTGTATTGAATGGGTTGTGTGCTTGTATGTTATATGTTGAAGCCATAATCTGCAATTACACTAGCACTTAGGTGATGATTTGAAAAGCAATGGGTCAAGACAGCAGAGCCTTCATGACAGGATGAGTCCTTTTAAGAAAAGGAAGAAGAGCTGGCCCTCTCTTCCCAGAAGACAACCTCTCTAGAATGGATCCATGCTGGCACTCTGATCGCAAACTTCCACCCTCCAGAACTGTGAGAAATGAATTTTCTGTTTTTACAACCCTCCCACTCTACATTATTGTATTATGGCATCCCAACCTAAGACATGGATGCTGTCACAAACCAAAGAATGCACTGTAAAAACCAGAATTGAGTTCCCAGTTTCTGCCAGCCATTTTTACCACAGGTGGGCTCCCCTGAGCTCCTCCTTCCACTTTGTCCCACATCAGTTTCTAGACTGGTCATCCTCTTAACCAGGAAGGATAAAGAGATGTGTGTGAACCGGCAAGGCCACACAACAGGTGGCCACGATTTACCTGTCGCTGTGAGTCCCCTTGCAGTACATGGGCTTTCACCTCCCAGGGACTTCGCTACACTTTCACCCTGATCTGTCTGGTCTTGGACTCCCCACTCTCTCTTGTCTCTCCCAGGCCTCCTCTTCCTTTGTTGAGAAGCCAAATTCCCTTCCCTTCCCAGACCTGATGACTCTGCCATCTCTTAAAAGAACAATTTGTTCTGGGCCCCTGGACTTGAAAAAGTCCTCTTTCCTAAAGATGTCCTGACATTTCATTTTTCTATTATCATTATCTTTCGCATACATGCTTAACCTACTGGAGTAGCTTTCCCCTTTCCTGAAGCCTAGAGTCAGGGAGTGCCCTTTGGGCTCAGTTCCTTGCCCTCTTATTATGGGCTTTGTTTTAGGTTTAAGTCTATTCCAAGCCATATTCAGTTACAGAGGCTTCCAGTGTATGATCACATTTAATCTGCATCCCCACCTCCAGAAATATGTCACATTAGATATCTTGTAGTTTATAGAGAAGGAAAGAAAAGCTACATGAAATGTCTGACACTTAATTTCAGTTTCAGTTCTCTCATATGAATATTTTTTCCCTGCAAACTATCCCCCACTGACATCCCTTCACCCACAGACTGAGATGGATAGTCTTCCTTTGGCCATAGGAAATTAATTCACATGATAATTGGCTTTTCTTCTTTATCTTACCTATCTAAACAGAATGTGAGGTGATGATGCAGGAAACACATATTAATGTGTTTTTATGTTTTCCCCACATGGTGTTTAGTAAACATTCAATAAGAGTTAGTGCCTGAGATTTCTAGAAGTAACATGGCAACTATTGATGGAAATGGACTCTACCCTAAACTGCAACTAACTCCAAAGTCAAGACTAAATTACCTCCCCATACAATCATACTTCAGGAAAAAATAAATATTAAATTTAAAATAAACTCAGTAAGTTTTCTTAAGCTCTGTTAGAAGTATTATTCTGGTATTTTAATCCTATAAGTAAACTTAGAACAAGCAATAAAACTCTTCACCTATATGCCAGTACACTGTCATAGTAGGCAAATGATTAGTTCTATAATCTGATATAATACATCCTAGAAGATCACATTTCCTCTAAATATCTGACCTACCTTCTATAAATCCCATTTCTATCAATTTATACTTGTACATTAAGAGTCTCTGTTCTGAGAGCTATATATTACTATTCCTTTGAGTACTATTCTAATAATTTATGTTCAGTAGTTTTACCCCAGAACTATTACCTAGCATGCTCTAGCACTATAAAACAACTGATTTTCATTAGTAGGATAAATATTTTTTGTAACTATCATTCTAACATAAATTTTTTTGTTTAGATTTTTAGTTTTTTTAACAAATTTAGAAAGAAGAAAAAAAAAACTCATCTTTAAAACAATTTTATCAACATGGATTCCAAATCTGAGAGCTAAAGTAACCTTCCAAAATGACCTGCTGCTTAAAAAATATTAAAGAATACTTAAAAATAATTTAAAAAATCTCCAGAAAGAGGAAGTAGAAAGGAACTAAAGAGAAAATTGTCTTTTTCCAAATTTTGCCCCAGGGCCCACACTAGCTACAAAATCTATGAACTATGAAAGATAATTTTTCCAAAATATCTTTGAGTCTCAATGATAAGAAGAGTAGAAACTACTTCATTAAAATTGAAAATATAGATTCTAAACAAAAATTTAATTAATTAGTATGATAATAAAGGTATAGAATGATTGGGAAAGTAAAGACAATTAAAATTTAGTGACGTTATCATTAGCTCATAAAATTCAAAAGTTAAATAGATATAAATGTACCAAGAAAAGTCCAAGTATTATAATGAATTCAATCACTGTAAAGATTGACATATAATTACAAGGTTTAAAATAAAAAGCAAATAATTATCTTCCTCATTTCCAATGGATTAATGATTCTTAAAATTCCCAGGATCCTTTTCCACAGCATAAAGATGAAAAAATTTATCATGATGAATTATGACTATTTTTAACATTCAATAAATTCAAGAATTGCTTTAATAAATACTTTCTTTAATATATACTATCTAAAAAAGCAGCATGTATTCTAATTTCAATAAAGTATAAATGTTATATTTTACTTCACTCTTTCAATATTATGAGTTAATTAGTCACTAATTAGGTAGATAATGCAGTCCAGAACTCAAATAAAATTAATTTCTATGGCTTCATTTAGCAACAGAGAGGTGCTGGAGGCTGTCATAATGGTCTCGGTGGAGGCTTACTCTAATAGTAAGGCTGTCTGATATATTTTCTGTTCTGTGAAATATGCAAAATGAAAGGAATACTATGTAGCTTGCAGGAGGGGTGCAAGTAATTAATAATGACTTGAAAAAGTCCAGAAAAAAGTAGTATACTGAAACCAACCATTTTCATCAGATCCAAATGGTACCTTGGGCAGAACACTAAATTAAAATAGGCAAAATTTAAAAAGTACGTACTCAAATTTAAAAACAGATGAAAGTAAATATTTTTCATATGGTAAGCTCTTAAAGAAGTCTAGTGCTTCCCACAGTTGTTGAATCACTTCTTATGCTTTTTTTTATTTTAAAGAAAATAGTACAAAAGAAGAATAGCAAAATACAAACAACACAAAGCAAGGACAATTAAAAATGACACAGGTTTCAAACCAAATGATAGAGATTAACAGTGGTTATTATATTACATATTGTTATCTTCGATGAAGTTGCTCATTTACCAGATGTAAGAATAGAAGATTGATCAAATGATTAAAGGAAATAAGAATATCTGGTAATCTGAGCAACTTATGTGATGACAACAATCTACAGTATAATATCCACTGGTGAATTCTTACAATCCTGCCTAGTGCTACTATGTATTTTCTCTAATTTTCCTTTAAATTATTATTTTCTTATTCACTTCTTATGCTTTATTATAAAGATTTATTTCGCAATTTTTCATTGTCATCAACAGCAACTAGCAAATTGTAGTTTTAGGCTTTTCAAAAAAATTGGTTTATCTTTAATATTAAATACAAAATTTTTATATTGTTCCCACATCAGTGTGACAAATTATAGAAACGACTGTAGTCACAAGATTGTGTGGTTACTCATTTCTTCAAGGAAATCCAGAAAACATAGTTGCTGTTATGTCTATTACACAAACGGGAAACAAACAAACACTGCCCTGGAAACCCAATCACTGAGTTGCTCTGACACCAGTATTATTGAATTTATAACCCCAGGTAAACCTTTTGTCCCACAGTTTCCTATCCTGGCCAGCAAGGTAATTTAGGCTCTAAACCTATATTATGAACTTATAATTAAAAATATTTTGTCAATAATGCAGTATTAATCATATTGAGGGGAAAAACAGACCTCCTTCAAGTTACACTGTATTACAAAAAATAAAACAGCATTTAGTAAGCATAAGTGACACTAAATGTAAAAATGTGTGAGAATTTTACTTTTAGGGCAATGACTGCATCATATATTTAACACACTAAGCCTTGTGAAGCATTTTAAAATACCTTAAGGGAAAACAGTGATTTCATGTGCAGATGAAAGAACAAGTAAATATTTTTGCATGCAGAAGACATGAAGATAATGTCTTATATCTCTAGCTTTTACCTTATTATCTCTCAAATAGAGTGGCAGACCATTAATTTTTTAATATGCCATAAATTGTACTTTTCAGAGTGGCAAAAACTATTGACAATCACACAATTGGTAAGGATTGTACTTTAGACATTTCATAATGCTTTATGGTTGGATTGTATATCATATGGACATATGTGTTTGGGTAAATCTTTGTCAGTGAATGTCTTAGGCTCTTGGATGCTAAGATATATATGATCCAATGACTTGTCTTTATGTTTGTTCCATCTGTGGTACGAACATCTCTCAAGTAACAAAGCTTAACTTTAATTTGTCTTCCAAAAAGATGAATTCACTAAGCACCTCTTATGTATTAACTAATGAAAATTTTGAATATTCTCTTTGTGGTAAGTTCTGTTATAAAGCTCTCCCTCTGATAGGTAACATACCTGATGGTATAAAAATATTTCCCGAACAGCATCAGGCTGATTTCAGGTTGAAACAGGTGTTACTCAGACAGTTCAGATCCAAGGGAAAGAGAATCAAGAAGTAAAACAACAAACAAACAAACAAACAACAACAAAAACTAATGATATTGGACAGATCTGTACAAAAAATGTTTTTTGATTTAAATGCTAAGAAATATCGGGTATATTTTACTCATACAAAAAATAAAGAAATGCTCACCTATATCTATAAAAATCAGCATTAAAAATAGCAATAATCATCATTCTTAAAATTGTTATTACTTCTCCTCCAAATTCAGTTGTTCCCTATAAATAATCTGTCACAATAGGAACAGCTAGCAATCCCTGATAAAGTTTTATTCCTGTTGAGTTTTTCCTTATAACTGGCACTGTCGATTCAACTTTGAATGTCTTCCAATTTGTTTTTTTCTCCTGCCCCTTCCTCTCACCACTTGTACTCTAAATACTCTTCCTTAGGGAGTTCAAATGTCTCCCCACTGCAGCATGTCTCCCCTCAGTTCAGACTCCTTCTTGTCCATTCGCTCTCTGTAATCCATCCAAGGTTATCTGTGCCCATTAACATACTCCTAATATTCTGTTGGTTCCATTTTGTTCAAGAATTACTCCCTTTCCTACACAATAAAATTCAATTGCCTTAGTGCAGCCCACACGCTTTCTGTTTATGTCCCTTTCTCATTTCTACTTTTCTTATATGGTCAGCTAATCTCACCAATATTTCAAATATGTAATTTCCTTTCTTTTCTTTTTGATTTTTGAGTGCTGAAATCATTCCTCTGACAGTTCACCTAATACATGGTAGACTCATACAATTATTTTAGCCACTATACTTGTCTTAAATTCTAATAAGACTCTTCTGCAATAACTTTCCTGATTATAGGCTATTTCTCCCTCCTATATGTTTTTGTATACTTTGTTCACATGACTTGGAGTATTTATGTTATTTTTATTATGGCAGGGGTCATTTATGTTGTGTTATTCATGTTAAGAAAACAGTAAAGACTAAAATATTTGTGGTCATGATCTATAGTATAGAACTGTAAAACTTCAATAATTAATTTGCTTTTATGTTAGGGCAGGGGGAAAATGAGAGAATTCTGGTCATTTTTTCATCCTTACATATTGGGATTGTTCTTAGTCTTCTTATATAAAGAATGCCATTTGCAGCCTTTCATATTCAGCTATTAAAATTTGATAGTATGAAGTACAGCCGTTTAGTTTTTAACTAAGAATCATTTATATCCAATTTTAAAAATAAATTGAAAGAAATCACATTGATGGAACATGGCATTAGGTATATGCACTGTATCTGGCATCAACAGAATTAGACAAAAATCTAACCTCGAATGAAGTAAGGTTAGAGTGATATATATTTTTTTATTTTTATAACAACATATGGCACTAAGAATTTTCTAAACTGAGTACTAAGCGATTATCCTGCAGAACAAATTGTCCTTCAGCCACAGTACTCAGAATCACTACTGTGTTCATTTGGGGCAGTATACAATGCTTAGAGTTGAATTCTTTATAAAAAGGACATTTTTAACGTGCACCATTCAATCTATTTAGACTTACTCTGAACTTTACCTTGTAAATGGAATTTTGTAAGGAACAATTTATGTAATTCCCTATGATACATTCTAAAGCATAATTATTTTTTTTCTTGTAAACTGGCTTTATGCAAAGTGGCTATGAGACAAAGCAGCAGCATGAACTGGCTCCTGAGAACATGTCACTGACAAAGACAAATGAGTCTTAATGAGTTTAGGAGAAGTGTGACCGCTCAGTTCTGAGCTCCAAGGGGGAACTCTCATACTGAGCTCCAAGGGAGAACTCTCATACTGAGGACACCGTTCTAAACTGTCAGGCTGAGTGAGTTTGGAGAAATCAGTGCAACTGCTGTAGCTGCTGTGTGTTTTCTTTATGTAAAGACTTCTTCTTAGTGATCACTACATGTTTTTAAAATGATAACTGGTTAAAAATGAACAGCCTTACTTGTTCACAATGCTCAAACACACAGTCAAACAACTTAAAAGCAAAGTGAGCTCACTGATGTCTGGGACATCAAATTAGTTCTTTTCTCCATCCCTAACGTTTCTGCCAATCCCAGGGAGCTGCTTCATTAATATATCATTTCGAGCCTGTCTGTGTAGAGAGATATGATGAACCTAGCTCTTCATTCTTTGTCATACACCTGGAGACAGATTCACAGGTACTAATTCATCTTTACAATGTGGGTAACATCTGACTCATGTCCTCAATTATGAGAAAGTAATTTTCAGTATAACAAAATCCCATGTATGTCTGATGATAGGCTCACAGATGAAATATATGGGTGCATAGCAAGAATAAGGAAAAGGTTTTACATCCGGAAAAATGAATTTAGCAACAAAGGTTTCTCTAAGGAAGAAAGCATGGGGATCAGAGCCTGAGTTGGGACTTAGCACATGGCTGCCATTCAGGAAAGGGTTTTCACTTACTGGACAAACCAATCATACATGGTGACCTTGCTCATAGGAGACAAAGAGTACTTACACCAATGTTCTTAGTAGTGAGTATCGTGGCAGTTCTTTGAGTTTGGAGTCATCTGCTAAGAGGCCAGTGGAAAAGAAACAAAGCTGCAGAATCCTGGCACCCAGCTTTAGATGCATTAGCTAATAGTGTTTGAGATTTATTGTGAGAAATCCAGTTATGTTGGCCACAAAGTTCTGTGCTAGGGCACCTACAGATTCCTATGCAACATTCACATGCATGACTCCAATGTGTTCATTACTTAAGTAAAAGTGGGGGGGTTGGTGTAGTGCACGTGTGTTTGCTGTAAGACCATTTCTACTTCAAATTGTAATGCCTCTGAAAAAGAAAAAGATCTAACAAATTTGTAAAATATATCAGAAACCAACTATTAGTCAATGACCCAATTTTAAAGAAATGTTTATAATGAAACTTTACACAGATTTTAGAGCAATTCTGAGGAAAATAAGTAAGAATCAGACTCACCTTGCATCAGTTGACTCAAAAAAGAGCTGGAATTATTTTGGATATAAAATAACTACTCCACTAGCTTGATACTTTGAATTCATCTACTAAATAGCTCATTTGAATTGATTATAACCATATGGTTTCTTTTCAGAGCAGAAAAAAGAATAAATTTTGGTCCAAACAAAACATTTAACTAACCTATAAAATTCAAAGTATCAAAAACCATTTAAAGCTTAATAGCATATTTTAACAGTGACATACATTTAATTATATGCCTGACTTGAAAGCCACTGAAAGAAGAATACCCAGCAACTCTTTTTTCAAAATAAAATATCAGCATTTTTCCTGGTGCCACAGTTGACACGCTGTGAAATTAAACCATACACCATAAAACTGACAATAACTAGATGCCTTTATTGTAAAAGGCTAAAAATTACACAACTTGAATAAGGAAACTGATCTTCAAATAAAGTGATAAAATGAATAACATTTAGATTTTACATTTCAGTTTAAATTTGGAGACCTCCACATAGCACAGAAATGAGGAATATGTTTGCTCCTAATCCATACAATGGATGAGAATATCTTAATATGTTCCTGATGATATCCTCCTGGGTGAGAAAGATAATAGGGAAGCAAACATAGTTCAGTAATTCTCACAGTTTTTCAATAAGTAGTTTTTAATATTAAACCATGTCCTTATCTTCTCAGTGTTAAAAGAAAATGCAGTTCGCACTATGAATCTATGCATATATAATACATATACAGCAACTTTTAAAAACTTCTCTATCATTTTATTTCTTCTTCTAGATCTGAGTCTCCATCTGATATTATTTCTCCCTTACACTTAAGAACTTCCTATTCAAGGGCTTGTAGTACAGGGCTCTTAATAAAGAAAGCTCCCAGTTCTTGTGCCTAAAAATTTTTATATTTTTGAAGGATAGTATATATGGATACAGAACTATATGTGACAGGGTTTGTGGTGGTGGTGTGAATTCCTACTCTAACTCCCTTTAGCTTGGCACATATTACATTGCTTGTAATTAAAAGTTCTTTGGCATTGGCATTATCACCTCATCTCACCATGAAACTTCAAGATTTTCTCCTTCATTTAAGATTTCAACAGTTTGACTATATGTACATATAATTTATACCTTTGTATTTATCATTATGGGTATTTATTGCTCTTTTACTTTTATTTTTTGTTTTGTTTTTGTTTTTGTTTTCCGGTACCAGGAATCGAACTCACGACGTTGCGCTTGCCAGGCAGGCGCTGTGCCGCTGAGCTAAATCCCCAGCCCCTTATTGCTCTTTTAGAATATGTATATTGATGTCTTTTGGGGAGCCTTCAGCCATTATACCTTCAATTTTTTTTCATGTCCTAATTCTTCTCTCCCTGCCTTTTTCTGGAATTTCAATTACATTATGTTAGACTCTTGCATTGAGTATAAAACTAAACACAGTATTCTTCAAGTTTTTCTCTGTCTTTCAGATTGCTAAGTCCCATTTAACTTAATTGAATATATTTGCTGCCACTATAATGTGCTCTTAAACCTACAAAGTGATTTTATTTTTCTTTCAGTTCTGTTTCAGGATTGGAATGTTCACTTCATTATCTTTACACTTTCTATTTCTTGCTGACATTCCGACTTCAGTCCATTCATTTAGGCCCCTGAAAATGTGACTGTTAGCCTATCATCCCCATCTACTAATAAAAACAACTTAATCATCCCACTGTCATCTTCTATCGATGGACTGTTCTTCAGAGTGGGTCACATTTTCCTGTCTCTTCACATTACCTACTGATTTTTAATTGGATAAAAAGATTAATAATAACTTGAAAACATAAGGATTTTGTTATATATCTTTGAAAAATTTTTTATTCTAAGTGGCAGTCAGGTTAACTGCATTTCAGCTTGAAGTTCATTATCCCTGAAGATTGGGAGTTGGTAAAATCACCAACCAGTTCTTCCAGTTTCCAGCGCCGCTCTCTCTCTACTTTCTCTAATTATGTACACAATTTTGCAACTGATGTCCATAGCTCACAGGTTGAACAAAATTTTATACCGATATTGTATTAATATGTTCTTGTTTCATCCCTTCCACATATCCCTCCCTTTCAAGAACTGTCCTTAAATTTACAGTTTTAATTTTAAACCCTTTGACTGGACAGCCCACACTAGTAGGGTTGCAGCTTTCTGTTCTCAAGGCTTTTCAACCAGGGCTGACATGTACCCTACTGCAGAAAATCAACAAAGTTTAAAATTTTAAGAAATGACATTTTAACAGTACTTCTAGTCTCTAGTGACCTCACATTTGAAAAAATATTTGTATCCCTATCTGATACATTTTATGTGGTAAAGCTTTGCCACGTGGAGAATCACATTTCAGTGTTCTATTATTTACATTATCATGTATAAAATTTCATAGTTGATTTTCTATAAACTGTGTGAATAGCAATTTTATCTAAAAACATTTGTCAAGTATGTGAGGTCTTGATTCTTTTGCAAGGCATTGACTTTAGTTTTGTTCAATAATGTTCGGGATATACAGCAATTACATGCAGTTTAAAGGTTTCATACATATGCATATTGAATCATTTGTATGCTCCCTGCCTCCCCACCTTCCTCCTTTCTCCCTCCTTCTCCAAATTCCCTTCCCATCTCTACAATTTACCTCCCTCTTTCTTAATTAACATCACTTTTTATTTTGTTCTGTAAATTGTTTAAATTTTGGGTGTCTCATGTTAGAAAAACCATGCAATATTTAACCGTTTGTAATTGACTTGTTTAACTTAGCATTACAGTCTCAACATCCACACATTTTCCTACAAATGACTCAAATTTATCTTTTCTAATGGCTGAGTAGTACTCTATTGTGCATTTATACGATAGTTTCTTTATCCATTGGTTGATGGGCATACAAACCACGTGACAATTAGCAATGTTACTAAAGCAAGGCATCATTAGGTTTTTAAATTCACTTTGTTTTCTTCCCATTCTTTGCTGTGTTACTTGACTGTTTAATTGGTCCTTTCAGCTTCTTGCCTTTTTTCCTGTATTCTTTTTGTACTGGATTTATGTAAATCCCTGTTACATAAATACTTTTTCCTGTATTCTTTTTGCTACTGGGAATTTGATCAGAGCCTTCTAAGAAACATATCTGGAATCCACTAGGAAAATGAGAATGTCAAGTCTTGTCTATAGCAGTAGTCATGCCTCCTTTAGCTCCCCTTCACTAGCTCTGCTATGAAAGGAGCATTGCTGGCACTATATCCAAAGACTCTACTATAACATGCACTGTGCTTACTATATGTAATATTCACTGAGAAATTAATCTGTATAGTCAAGATAGTGATTGATAGAAAGGGGGACAAAATTACTAAGAATGCCACGATGTTTATATTTTGCTAATTATAAATGGGCTTTGAAAATTCAAATTAGTTAAGGAGGAGTGACCTCATAGTTCAAATCCCTGTTACATAAATACTTAGAAACGTTACTCTTAGTAGTAACACAAGCAGTGAGTTTCTTACCTAGGAAATATAGACGTTACAGTTTGTGTCTAGATGTCCTCCCCACCAAGCCTCAAGCAGCCATGGGAGGGCGGGCCTCTTCTGGAGGTGACTGAATCTAGAGCATGTGATTCACAATGCAATGCTGGGATTAAGGATGCTGGAATTAAGAGTGGGTAATTGCTGGATCAGTCCACTGATTGGATTGGCATCACCCCAAGGAACAGAGTCTTTCTCTTTGGTTGCTTTTGTTGTCTTCTACCACCATGAACTCTTGCCCCTCTGTCATGTGCCACCC
Organism: Chinchilla lanigera; assembly: GCF_000276665.1. Classification (NCBI taxonomy): domain Eukaryota; kingdom Metazoa; phylum Chordata; class Mammalia; order Rodentia; family Chinchillidae; genus Chinchilla; species Chinchilla lanigera. Next base: position 17,246,100 of record NW_004955446.1, on the reverse strand, counting down.
TGCCTTGGAGCCCGTGAGTATGGACTGAAACATCTACAAACTGTGAATTTAAAAGAGCTTTCCTCCTTCAACTTTGGGTGTCAGTTATTTTGTCTTAGCAATGAGAAAAAGGTAACTAAGACAGCAGGCCAATTAATTAAAAGGATAAAATGTTACACTCTAAATATTACATTCATAATATCGTTAAAAATGTTAATTCCATTTAAAGAACACTAATAATTATGTACTAACATCTAAATAGAAAATAATATCTAAGGCATTCAATGGACATGTTAACATTTCTCAAATAATCCTATGATGTAGCTACTGTCATAATATTTTTTAGGAAGTGAAATTTCATAAATTTAAATCACTTAACTAAAGTTTTATAGTAGATAATGGTAGAACTGGAATCTAAAATCAGGTATAACTGTGCATCTCATGTTTTTACAAAATTCCCAATAAAAAGACTAGGTCTTAGTTTATCTACTTAATTTAAATATTCTATGAACACTTTTGAAAGACCAGTAAAATCAAAACCAATCCATGCCAAGAGGTCAGATGATATATTAGCATAACATCAATGTAAATAAGAAAATTGATTTAATAGAAAATGTATACAGTAACTAGACTTCCTGTGTGAGTTAAGAACCATGGAAAATTCAAGTTTATTAAGTGCAGGCAAAAACAATTTTGAAATAAGCTTAGTCCTGGAGTGGACAGGCCCAAGCTTCCAAGTCTTACATACTATGACAAAAGGATATCTAAGGCACATGTTAACTTTGTATTTCTTTCCTTAATGCATGTAATAACTGATATTTCCCCTCTTCTCTCTCTTCCTGGTGAACCAGTTGGAAAGGAAAGAGTTATGAAATCAATAGGTTTAGGCTTATAACTTGTAAAACACTTTCTGTTAGTAAACATGAGCCAGGTTTACAGGGTCAAATTCTTTTAAATTCTTCTAAAGTGTCAGAATTCTCATCTATCAAGTGAGGATAATATCTACTTACTAGATTTTTTTATTACTACATCACATAACTTTTGATACAGTAGGTGTTCATAAATCCGGAGTTTCTTTGACTTCCTCAATAATTTTTTCAAAGTCATACCAATATACATAAAGCACGAAGATGATGAGTGATTTTTGCCCAAACTGCTCCAGTTTTGACTGTTCTTATTTTCCTAAGACTTGCTAAAATTAATGAAAAATATTCTATTTTATTGGATTTTTATTATTATTGAGCTTTAGCAATTCACTGTTCTTATTCTAATATATAAATTGCACTGATTTGGTCTCTCAAAAAGTGCAAATCTTTTCAATATGCTTAATTGAGTGCTCAGAATCTTTTAAATTTAAATTTTTATTCCTCTTAGGACACATTTGCAATGCATAGTGATTACATTCCTTGGCGAGTGTTGGCACACGAACATAGCAAACCTCGATTCTTACTTTATCTTCTTTCTCTCTTTTCCCTCTCCTCTCCCTCTATCCCTTGGTCCCTTTCCCTTTTTCAAAAGCTCTACCTCCCTTTTTCTTATCTTTTGTTTTGCCCTTTACTTATATTCTGGGTTTCTCATATAGTAGAAAAATGTGATATTTAACCTGTGTGTCTGATTTATTTCACTTAACATCATCGTCTCAGGGTGCATCCATTTTACTACAAATGATTCAAGTTCCTTCCTCTTAATGGAACAGTATTATGCTACTGTGTATAAACGCCACATTTGCTTATCCATTCACATGTTGATGGACATATACACTGCTTCTGGCACTTAGCAGTTAGGAATTTTCCTGCTATAAACATCAGTGTATGTATATTTGTGTAATAGGATGTTAACTCTTATGCGAAGCTGTCTAGTGGGAGAACAGCTGGTTGAATGGTATTCCTAATTTACATTTTTTGTTTTTTGCTTTTTTGTTTGTTTGTTTTGTTTTTGGCGGGGGGAGAGATTTGTGGGTTTTTTTTTTTTTTTTTTGGTTTTTTAGTTTTGGGGGTTTTTTTTTCAATACTGGGAATCGAACAAATAACCTTGTGCTTGCCAGGCAGGTGCTGTGCCACTGAGCTAAATCCCCAGCCCCCTAATTTACATTTTTAAAGAATCTCCATACTGACTTCCATAGAGATTGTACTAGTTTGCACTCCCAGCAACAATGTAAGAATGTTTCTTTTTTCTCTGCAGTCTCTCCAGCATTTGTTATTATTTGATTTCTTGATGATATTTTTCCTGGAGTAAGGAAAAATTTCAGTGTTGTTTTAATTTGCATTTCTCCAATGGGCAGAGATTTTAAAGGTTTTTCATATATTTATTGGCAACTTGTGTTTCTTCTGAGATGTCTCTTCATTTTAGTTGCTAAGTGTTGACTGGGTCTTCTACTTTGAAAACCTCTTTTATTTTTGTTCTTTATGTGTTCTAAATATTATCCTTCCAACTGAGGAATAAGTGGAAAAATGTTTTCCCGTTTTGCAAGTTATGCCTTCACTCTGTTGGTTGTTTCTTTTGTTGTGAAGAAATAGTTTAATTTGCTATAATCCCATTGGATGATATTTAGTACTATTTCATGAGCAATTGGGATTCTATTCCAAAAGCCCCCGCCTACATCTATATCTTCAAGAGCTTTATCTATTTCATTTTCCAGCAGATAAGGATTTCTCTTTAAAATTACATCTTTGATCCATTTTTATTTTAGTTAAGTACATAGTGAGATATATGGGTCTAGATTCAGTTATTGCATGTGGTGAGCCAGTTTTCCCAGCACCATTTGTTAAAGAGACTGTCTTCCTCCAGCTTATGCTTTCGGCCCCTTTGTCAAAGATAAGATAGCTACATGTGCCTGGGCTTGTTTCTGCATCCTCCGCTCTGTTCCTTTGATTCACATGTCTGCTTTTGTGGCAATATCATGCTGTTTTCTCACTGTAGCTTTGAAATATAACTTGAAATCCAAGATTGTGGTATTTCCTACTTTGTTTTTGTTGCCCTGGATTATTTTTGCTATTGTGGGCCTCTACTGGTTCCATATGAACATTAGGATGTTATTCTCTAGTTCTGTGAGATATGCTGTGGTTATTGTCATTGGTATTGCATTAAATCTGTACATCAGCTTTGGACGTTTGTCAAGTTAACAATACCGGCTCTTTCTACCCAGGAACAGAGGATATCTTTCAATTTTCTGAAGTATTCTTTGACTTCCTCTTTCAGAATAATGTAGATTTTTTAAAAAGGTCTTCCCATTCCTTACTATGATTAGTGCCTAAGTATTTAATCATCTTCTCAGCAGCACATGAGACTGTCTGCAAAATAAACTACATCTTAGCCAATAAAGTATGCTTAGGTAAATACAAAAGAATAAAAATTATACCTTGCATATTATCAATTCACAGTACAATGAAACTAGAAATCAGTGGCAAAACAAAATGTAAAATGTAAGCAAACATATAAATCAAACAATACTCTCTTGAGTAATTGGTGAGTCGCACAGAAAATCAAGCAATGTCCATACGACATATCAGAACCTATGAGACACAATGAAAGCAGTCGTAAGAGAAAATATAGCAATAAATCATCACATAAAAAAAGAGTGAGCTAAATAAACAACCCAATGACATTCCTTAAGGTTCTAGAAAAAGAAAATCCAAAGATGGTGCAAGGAAAGAAATTATAAAAATCAGAGCAGAAAATGTTAAGATTCAGACCAAAAATACCCAAAAAATCAATCATTTGATGAGATGCTTCTTTCAAAGAACAAAATAGATAAATCCCTAGCAAATATCTCCCCAAAAGGAAACACCAAAAGATCCAAAGCCATGCAATTAGAAATGAAAAAGGGAAAATCACAATGGATTCTGCCAAAACCCAGAAGAAAATCTGTAACTATTTTGTGAACCTGTACTCCAAAAATTGGAAAGTCAAGACAAAATGGATAGATTTCTATATGAATTATCAAAATTGAACCAAGAAGATATAAAACCCTTAATAATCTAGTAACAGGCAATAAAATTGAGGCAGTAATAAAGAAACTACTAAGAAAAGCCAGGACTCTATGCATTTACTGCTGAATTCTACAAGAACTTCAGGAAACACCTAATGCCAATACTGCTCAAATTCTTTAGTGGAATTTAAAGGGAAGGTCCTAAAGCTACCACTTCCCTGATTCTAAAGCCAGACACACATCTAAACCTCTCCCCCACCTCAAAAAAACCCTGCAGGCCAATATCTTTCATGACCATACATAAACATTTCCCAGGAAGATACTGGCAATGAGAATGACACATATCATCCAAAAGATCATACATTATGATCAAATAAGCTTCATCCCAGATCTGTAGTGATGGGTCAACATACACAAATCACTAACTGTAGAACAGTACATAAACAGAAGAAAGGGCAAAAATCATATGATCTCAACTGATGCAGAAAAAAATTGCATTTTGACAAAATCCAAAATGTATTCATGATAAAAACTCAGAAGAAAGGTTTAAGAAGAATTCATGTCAATCTGATAGCATACAGCTAAAACACCCAGCCCTAACCCTGCTCAAACCTAGATACCACCAAATGTGTTTAGTTATTCCTTTCTTACAGTTGCCCTCCATAATCCTTTTAATATGGTTAACTCAAGTAGTTATGTTCTTTCATTGAATCTTGAATGTCTAACCCTGGAACTTACCAAATTTTATTGTCCTTTTTTTTTGCCTATTGTTCCCAATAGGAGGAGAACTCAGCAGTGCTAAGACTTTCAGAATACTCAACAAAATTATAAAATGTGAACGAGGACATCATGAGAATTTGACTTTATAATCTTTAAAAATTAGCCATACATACAAAACAAAAACTCCTTCTATCCTTATATTATTTGTCTTTTTACCAGGGGCTTACATTTTTTCTATGATGTAATCCAATATACTGCATATTATACAAATGTATTTGGCTAAATAATTCTTAGGCATTTTATTTCACTTTATATGATCAACATGTGATAAAAGTAGAGGACAATTTAGAGGATTACAATGGGATATAGTGAAAACTAAAAATAGTGCCTTTGTATGTGTGTCTACATTTTCTTTTATAATTTCAATTTCTTTTATTCCATGATTTTGAAAAGTTTAACACAGAGGGCATGAGATACCAACCTTCCAAGACTCTGGAGGAACTTAGAATTCTGGGAAATAAAATAGGTCAGAGTCATATAAAAGAAAGAAATAGATCTTCACAATACTTACATTACCAAACAAAACCAACTGTATAGTATATTATTAAATAGAAAATAGTGAAAAGTTCAAAATAAATTAATGCTCAGTAACCTTAATTCTTTGCAATAATCTGAAAATCCAGTTAATTTCTAGAATCTTATTAAATCAATGGATTTTTCTACATATAAAGTATTTTCTATGTATAAAATCATACATAATATGACTTTCTAGTATTTTAGATTTACTTATATTAATTTAGAAAACCATCAGATACATCCTACTTGACAAGTCAAATGATATCTTCTGAATTCTAGCACCTTATCATATGTGACATTATTGGCAATCTCTTCATGAGACATTCTTTCCTATTCACGCCACTAGCAAGTCATTATTGCATTTTGTGTTCTCATATAAGCCATACTTTCTATGATACTTTGGAAATATTTTCATCTTACACCATAAATATTTGGCCCTGTAGCCTTCACTATGCACTGCATACTCCTCCCTTCAATGATAATCGTTTATTCACTTGACTGGACTCTCTCTCCAGCATAAAGGACTTGTAAATTATCTGATGGCCATATTCTCAAAATTTCCAGTCTCTTCTCAAACTTCAAAAAGCTGCAAATAAATGCATAGCAAATCTTCACAGTTAAGGCCAAAGCCATTGTTATTCTTTTCTTCTCTTTGTTCTCTTAATATCCCATACACTAAATTCAGTCTTCAATTGGCCTCCTGCTGATATATAATAACAGTAACTCTTCTCAGTATTTTCTTTATAATTTGTCTTATACATGTCACTTTTTCATTTCTACTTTAAATCAATTAGTTAAAAATATTTCATGGTTCTGACACTGAAAACAGGACAGGTCACACCTGCAGCCTGACACCAGTTTGAGGCATGCCCACAGGGTGATCTTGGTTTAGGGTGCACTAGAAGTGTGATCCCACTTGGAGCAGGCAACTGGGCAGCCTTACCTTAGAAATGTAAATAGGATCCCATCTTTTCTCTTTTTCTCTTTATTTCTTTAAAGGAAAACTTGAAGCTATATAGTAAATCTCATATGATTATGAATAACTCAATGTCTGTCCCCAAAATGTTACCTTTAGGTTATATTTGATTCATTTAAGACAAATTAAGATAAAAGATTTTATTTATTTATTTTTTTGGGGTTTTTTTTCCGGTACCGGGAACCGAACTCACGACCTTGCGCTTGCCAGGCAGGTGCTTTTGCCGCTGAGCTAAACCCCCAGCCCCAAGATAAAAGATTTTAAAAGTTAATTTTTCTCCAAAAAATAAATTAGAGAGTAAAAGATAATGCTTCAAAGTTCTTCCCTCTTCCTCCCTTCTGATTCTTACTAGCTATATGTCTATAGTATTAACTAACCAAAAGGCACTCAGATTTACATAAAAAAGAAAGATAAACATCCAAAAAATTTTGACTACTCTATTTATAGTTATAAACCTACAACTATAAAAAGATTATTGTAATTCAGCATAGCCATTGCTTCTAAAAGTATACCTCATTTTAATATGGTTGTTTTATGTGTATTGTCTTGTTTGTCTGAATGTGAGTCTATATTTTACGGTTGGTTGGAGTACCTGAAACTGCTTGATTTAAGGAAAAAAATTAGCTCGATAATTTTTTTACATTGATTGATTGATTGATTGGTTGCCCTTATAGACTTCTAGCTCTTTGGGGGGCTTTCCATAGAAAACTGGTTGTATTAGTTCTCAGGGTAATTAAACTCAAAACATTACAAGATGAGGGCTAATAGGCTTTAGGCTAACATAAGACTTAAAAATAAAATCTTAAAGTTTGATAGCACAAATGTTACTATATATGATTGGGTTGATATACAGTGATAACTCTGTTCACAAATTCAGTTTGTTCTACAATTCTGGAAAAGACAGTCACGTTCTTGTTTGTGTGGGAAAGATGGTTGCAGTTATGTTTGTCACTGGATGCAGAGTTTGTAAACAAAAACAAAATTTGGCCAAAAACTGCCATTTGCAAATGAAAGCATTGCAAACAAAAGCATCCGCAAGCCAAGGTATCATTCTATATGTCAATTTCCAGGTGTATATTGATACACAGACAAGCAGACATTCATGATAGAGACTAGCACTTTTGTTCACACAACTTAACAGTGAGTTAATGAAGGTAAAGATGTTTTTAAAATTGGTGATGTTTCCACCTAGGTTGTTACCCAACAAGATTTCAAAAAATTGATTTATAAATGCAATGTCTATTGTTTGTGTACAGTAAGTTAATAGTTTTTCCTTAGTTAAAGATAAATTACATAGCTTAAAGTGTTAACTGCTGTCATTTGGTTCTCATGTATCATCCAAAATAATCATTAAGATGAATAAGTGGGGAACCTGGACTTGGGGAACTACTGGACAAAGCTTGCCTCTGTAGTTGAAAAACCAGCTACATGACCTAATTTGTTTAATTTTCTCCACATGGGTCATTTTTCTGTTGTTATTTTCCCCAGCGATTTGTGGTGACACACCCCAACAAACATTATTAAATGTTACTGTAATATACTTCAATTAGTTATAATTAAAAAGTTAAGCTTTCTGTGTCTAAAGTTACAAGGTTTCTCTGAAGATATTAAGATGCTCTTGATTAATCTTACATACTAGATTAAAGAGCAAAGGCTCTGTACTAAGTTTTTGTATTTTTCCATTATTAGATTTGTTATTTAAAAAAAAGTTTTAAGTGTTATAGACTATTTAAGTGTTGGCTTGTAAAATTTTTCACTAATCAGTTTGATGATTGGCTGGTTTATAAAATTTTTTCAATGATCAATTTATGATTGGTTAAGTGAACAACTATCTTAGTTTATGACTCCATCTATATATCTGGGACTACAGATACATCAAAACCCAAGATATGCTGTGGGTCTGAGCTTTAAAGTTAAGTTTATATGGAGTTAAGACTAAGTTTACTACATATAAAATAAGCAATAAGTGCTTCCTTTTGAAGAATATGTATCTAAAAATTAAACATATGAAATGATCAAAATTGTGTGTATCTCTCTATATTAGGCCCTGCTACTTATAATTTAATCTACATCTATTGTCTTCAATTACACAAACATCTTTGTGTAATGAGATACATGTGTAAGTTGGATACTGTTTACCTGTAGTCACACTGTCTCCTAAACTTATTAGAGCTCTGAACATGTCCTTTGATCCTTGTCAGTACTGTCACAATCTATAAACCTGTTAAAAAGGTCTAACTTTTGCCCTAAGACTAAAAACAAAATAAATATATACAATGATTTCCATAAGAGCTATAACGCTAATTATTACTAAATTCATGATATATTAAATATATTTGTTTCCAAAGTATACAGGCCTCCAAAATTATAAAAATTTTTAAAAGATCTCACACCAGGTACGGTGCTGCCTACCTGTAACATCTGCATCTGGGAAGCTGAGTTCAAGGCCAGCCTGGGCTACATAGTGAGTTCCAGGCCAACCTGAAATACATAGTGAGAACCTGTCTCAAGAAAAAAAAACTTTTATCATTCTGCTGACCTTGAAACTAATGATTAATGTTGCTCATGATATATACTATTTCCTGCTTACCTATAAATAAAAGGTTATTTCTGTAGTTGATGAAATGACTGACTAAAATCTTATGTTACATTAAAATAAAAAAGCAAATATAATGTTAGAGATTAAATCCCCAATTGTTCTAATATAATGTCATAATTGTTAAGCTAAGATGCTATGTCTAGTCTTGATTTCAAATTTTTATAACTGCTATCTGTCAACATTCTAAAGAAATTTGATTTCTAAGACAATCATGATTGATTAAAATTAAATAAAAAGCAGTTTCCTGGCCATGCCTTATGTTTCAAAGTGTTTGATAGCCAGATAAAATTATGATTGTTAGACTTATGGCTCCCATTTCAATACTGAGGTAATTGACCTCCTGGGTAGGTGCTCAACTAAGGCTTAGCTCAGAGTTTAAAGAAAGGTAACTGGGATAAGAGTACAGTCAATATTTTGGCCCTAGCACTTGAAGTCAACTAGGGCCCAGGACATAAAAAGACCTATCTAAAAGATGTTACGACCCAGGTGAGTCACCAGAGCTCTCAGTCACAGAGATTGTCACTCCAGAACACAAGAGTCAGTCAGTTTGTGCTCTGCTCAAAGGAGGGTCACTAAAGAGGGAAAAGTCCCCATGTTTCCAAGCAAATCCATGTGGTCAAGCAAGGACTGCGACCCATCCTGACAGATGGCACAATTGACAGCAAAAAACTGAAAGAGCTAAGAGGCTCTGCCCATGGCCTGAAATAGCAATCCCTTCAAAGCCTAAAAGGACTTTCATATACAGAAAGACTACTTCTGAATAACATGACTCATTTTATATTAATTTAAACATCTAACAAAAAGTATAACAATTATATTTATAATTATAATATATAAATATGCAATTTATTATATATATAGAGAGAAAGTAATAGGAATATTAAATTAAAAGGGGGGAACTCAACCAAGGAGCACCTCTTTGTTGAAAACAAAATCAAATATTTATGATAAATGCAACTCAAGCTATAGGATGGATTCTTTTTTTTTTTGGTTTTTCTCCAGTACCGGGAACTGAACTCAGGACCTCACGCTTGCCAGGCAGGCGCTTTTGCTGCTGAGCTAAATCCCCAGCCCCTATAGGATGGATTCTTGCTCAAGGTTATAATCGTACTATCTTGTTAGATACTGCCTTATTTGCTACTGGAAGGCAAGAACTAAAATAAAATGGCCAGTCCTAAATGGTATCCAGTGACCCTGTGGCACAAATGTATGGCCTTGCTTGCCTGCAGGGTGGACAGGAAGGTACATTAGGTATCCATGGCTCCAAGGGTACTGGGTTATAAGCAGAGATCAACAAGCTCACCTTCCTGTCCTAGGACATCAACAGACCAGATCATTGTTTACCGGTATAATAATTTGGTTGCTATGTTTATTCTTCAAATAAGACTTAAGGATGTAATGGGGCACATTTAATCACTTAATAACTATACACAAAAAAGTTCCAAATTATACTACAGTGGGTATTTCATTACTAAATTCAAAGCTAAGAAGCATGAAAAAGCTATTCTACAAAACTAATGGCCCTAGATATTTTAACAGCACAAGATAGAACCTTTGCCGCCAGCAAAACAAAATGTTATACATACATTTCTGCAAATGTGCCTTCTACATTACAAACTGTGTTCACAAATTGTTGCAATGCATCTAATATTCTGAAAAAAGTCCTCATTTTTCTGGTTATAATACTGTGCATTAAGAGTCTCTTATCTTTCGTGATCTATTATGGTAGGCTAATAGTTCATATGCCCTTGCCATCTTTTTCAGACTATTAGAAGATGATGAGTCTTCAAAAGAGAAAACCTGATATTCCTATGTTTTCTTTAGACCAGTCAGGAAAAGACTTCAGTCCCGGGCTAGGAAGGATCAATGCCCCACCTCAGCTTAAAACAGTTATATAAAGTTGGACCTTTCAAGCCTGTACAATGCTTTAAATTTAAGGGACCAAAGTCGGCAGGTAGGGGATGAGACAGAAGAGAAAAAAACAAGAACTAAGTAGGAACAAGACAAGAAATTTGAGATTATTAAAACTACTTTTAAAAAAATTGTAGCTTTAGTACACGCCGTTTATTATTTTTTTTCTCTTTCATCTACAAATGGGTTTTCCCATTTTCTTTTTATTTAAAAATGATCCTGGGGGCTGGGGATTTAGCTCAGTGGCAAAGCGCCTGCCTGGCAAGCGCAAGGTCGTGAGTTCAGTTCCCGGTACCAGAGAAAAACCAAAACCAAAAACAAACAAACAAAAAATGATCCTCTTTCATCTATAATTAGGCCACCTTTTTAAGACTTCCCTTATAAATGGAGTATTAGTTCACTATGGGTGGACCATCTGCTCCCACCACTAGACAAGCGTAACACTATATTAAATTCCACAGATTTCCACCACTCAAAATACCTAAAAGCTCCCCAGTTCCCAACTGTATTGCACCTCCTTTCTCCGAGCAGCTTTACTTGGCTCTTGAGTGAGTACTATAGCTCTGTCTATATCTATGTCTCTTACCTCTTACTGATGTGTTCTAAAAATTCATTTTCCAGGACAAAAGTCAGCAAACCCACAAAATTATTCTACCAAAAAGGGTGGGTTAAGTTTTATATTTCAACCTCAGAAACCCCCAGACCCAGCCCGTTAACACTGTATCATTAACTATTTGGACAGAATATACCAGACGCTAATTTTAATTCAATGAGCTATAACATTCATTAAGAAATGAGTGAGTTGAAGCTGACTCGTAAGATTTTAAATCAAACAATAAAGAGACAGGAGCTGTTAGATATAATCAGAAGAGACAATTTTGAATGTTGAATTTCTGTTTTCTACTATGTTAAATATGAGTTAGGAGTTAGTACTAAGGTAGAAAAACAAGCTATTGGTAGAATATACAAGCAGACAAGTTTGTGAGATCACATTAGCAGTCTCCCTACTCTTACCAACCTGATACTTCATGCAGAATTTACTGTTTGCTGACCTTCATTTTATAAGTTATCTCTGATCTATATTTTAACATTTTGTTGGTGTTTATAATCCAAGTACTAGCCACACATCAGTGTTTATTAATATGTACCTCATGCGATTTGACAGATCATTCTTTGCTCTTGCTCTGTCTTGATTCTTTGTGTCAAGGCATTTTTTACTATGTCAAGGATTTGTTTCACCTATGAATTTGGTAAATAAGCAATATCTTCATCTAAGAAACATTTAAAATGTTGGCATGGGTAGATTGAGGAAAAGAGCCTTTCTGTTAGAAATTGTTTTCAGGCTGATATCAATCCATTTAATCAGGGATTCTATTGTTACATCACTGCAATGTTTACTACCAAGTACACTACCCATCTGCGTACATTTCACTCTTATCAAGTGAAGCTTTGTCAAATATCGGTTTGTCACCTATACCTCTCTTTTTCATTGATAAGAATAGTAATGTCAAATAAAAAATTGAATGATTTGAATATTGCACGTCCAAGCAGTATAACATAATGTGCATTATTATTATCTCTTTGTCAAAAGTTCAAAACTTATGTATTTGATAACTGGTTCTGCAATTGCCTGGGTCTATAGTTAATCTATTAATAAAGATTTCTTATCTTCCAAATAAATTTATAAATTTAAAAGATATATTTTATGTGTTATCCTAATGCTTCCCACAAAGAGTTAATAACAAAGTTCTCTATATTGTAAGAATTCAATGTAGACACTTTAAATAAATGCACTTTCTGATCCTATATTTAACAAGAAGTGTGATCACTTGGATGAAAAATGATAAGGGACTTTCAAGTGTGAATGAATAAACAGAAGCATCAAAGGACCATTGATTCATTCTTTAAAAATACATTAAAAATGTAAAAAATGAGTTTCTTTTTTTAGTATGCAGTTAAATGTTTTTATTATTAAATCATGCATGTTTGTCCTTTTCATAAAGATATTTGATGTTTCCTTAAACTTAAAAAAATGTGTCCATCACGTTCAAAAAGCTTATTTAATGGATTTTGATAGCTACAATAAAAATACACAAATTGGCCATCTGCACTTGAGAACAGTATAAAACTCATTTGTGGTCTGAAGTTTCCTTCAATATAGTTTCTAGGAAACCATTCATAAAATCACAGCTGCAGCTAATTTCCATTTCTATGGATTTTGCATTTGTTAAAAATGCAGAAAAAAAGGATCATATTTTTGAAAGCCACGCAGAAAAAGGCTAAATTACATCACTTTAAGCATACAGATTTTAATAATTCACAAAATGGCAACTCATTACCCCTATTCTTAAGTATAACTCTTCTACATATTAGCATTCTGTGGTGATACATTACATCTACTTCACTAGCTTTACTTTTAAATCCCTTCATATTCCATGGCAGGCATCCTGACTATTGAGAATTTTCTGTCCAATTTCCTGATTGGATATTGCCATGAAGAACTAGACACCAATAAGCAACAGATTAGTCAAGGAGTGAAAAATATAACATGCTCTTATATTTTACACATCTAATTTCATCTGAAACACAAAGACAAATGAAAACATAGGGGTACCGTATTTTTTAACAATACCCCAACATTGGTTTTGATTACATCAAGGAATATACATTCAAGAACACAAGTCTCTAAAAAAGTATGAATACTATCTCAAGATATTAATAGAATGCTAAATGGCACCATAGAAATGATATCTTGGAAAAATCAAGGATTAGAAATTGGTGAGTTTAAGATGAGTAAAAGCTATCTTTATTTTTGAAAAAGAAAGCAAAAGTCTACTTCACAAAGGTGCTTTTGCAAAACTTAGATTACTATTAATTTAATGATATGAAATTTAAATGTTTAAAGATAGTTGTTTCAATATTATATTTTCTCAGCGACAATATTTCTATTTCCAGGAATATTTTTACCTGTTCTATTTACTAACTATGGAGAATGGCTCTGAGTGCCTCTATAAATGATTTGTAATCACTAAAAATTATTTATAAGTTAATGCAAACATTTTTCAATTGACTATTTTTCACTTGTGCATCAAACTGGCTATTTTTTAAAATAATTCTATGTAATATTTCTTTACTATTTTATTTAGCAAAAGTATAATAAATTAAAATGCATAAAGTGGCTAATATTAGAATAGATGCCAGTATCAGAATCTACTTAAAAGTATATTCTCATTGATCACTAACCACCTTTTTCAGAAATATTTTGCCAGATTTTTAATTATACTTCAAGATTATTCCATATTTATTGAAAGAAATCCATGAACCAGATAGTGGTTAACAGAATATTTATCCCCAAATTTTGCACCTATGCTTCAGCTAAGGGTGAGATAATTCTATAAATAATGACTTTGGTGAAATTCATCATAATTTTCCAAAGGACTGCAAAAGCTTCTTTAAATCTGACTTCTCCATTAACTTCAGCAGCAATACATTCCTTCTTTAATGTTTGAGCAGTGTTCCCATCTCTCAAAATGTGAATTTCTAATGTACTTGTTGTTGACACAGGTAGTGTTTTAAAAGGCAAAAAAACAGGCAGTATTGAACTCAGATAATACCGTAGTCAATAAAGCTAAATGCATTTTATTTCAGCTAGCAGTTAGGGTTTCATTCCAATACAGACACATCTCACAACTGTGGAACTAAAGAGCTTAATGTGTCTGTATAATATGACTTTATATTGCTTTTAGTTTCTCCATCTAGAAGCATAAGCAATAAAACCCTTGAAATCTCCTCTTTGGATTATAGAGCAGATTTCTGTGACAAAAATATTACCATTCCCTTGAAGTTGAAATTTGAAATACCAGATTAGAAACAATAATTTGCTTTAAAGAAGGAACTGAAGTTTACAAAAAAAAGTAAACAGGAATTGAAAAGCCTGGAAACATGCTATATTTTCTTCATCCACTTAAAAATAACAATTTTATGAAAAATCTCAGGAGTATCATGGTGACTAATTGCAAAATTTTGTGATTTTCTTGTTAGACTTAGGACCAAAGAGCAGTGCTAACAAGAGATGAATTTTGGGTCACTACATAGATAAATGTATTCTACATAACTAAGAAAGTACACATGAAAAATGAAAGATGGGGTATACAGAACCTCTAAACAGCTAATGGATACATGGATGAGAATATGATCTTAGAAGAAAATCATACAAGGTGAAGATAAGCAAATTAACCATAATCAAAGTGATGGAGTTTAAGATAGGCCACACCAAATCAGCCACTTCAGTGTGCTGATTACTTCAAACTGATGACATTTGGGAAAAAGCAAATCCTGTGAACTTCCTTTCTCGGATTATGGTTAATACATTGTGTCCATTTGAGAAGTTTAGAAGCTTAACTAAGTAACTCAGCAGTTCTGCATCCTAGGGTGTAGAAGACATGCCTTATAGCCACTGCTTATGGTATGCAGTGTTGTAAGGGTTGATTTGCTGGGTCAACTTCAGAAGTTTGCAAGTTTAACTAAGTGACTCATCAGGGGGCCAGGGTTCTCATTTTGTACATATTCTCAGCCTCTGTAAGAAAAGGGCAGGGAGATGAGTGCTACACCACCCCAGAGGTGGTAGCCTGCTTATAATATAAAGGAGGAAAAAGGGCTTCTCCCCCAAAACCCTTTTGTGCTCCTGCTCCTTTGGCTATCATCTGCCACCTTGAACTGTTGCCCCTCACCATGCCACCCTGCCTTGGAGCCAGCTGATTACGGACTGAAATGTCCACAAACTGTGAGCTAAATAAACCTTTCTTTCCTTAACTTTGGGTGTTGGGTATTTTTGTCCTAGCAATGAGAGAAAAGTAACTAAGAGACTTACTGAAGACAGTTCCTCCAAAAGAAAAGCAATAGTCATAAATCTTCCCCTTGGAATTCATCAACAGGGAAGATTAAATTCGGCACAGGAGAGGAGACAGGAAATAGACACTATATTCACAAAGACTGTCACAGGCTGGCTTCTATTCTTTGAGTGTCTATTCATCTTTCCCCAAAATCATTTGATCTCCCCTGTGTTATATACAGCCCTTTTCCCTTCTTTTTGGTGGAGAGGATATGTAAGTTTCTAGATCTCACTGGGTTGTACATTCACTTTTCTTTCCCATGATGCTCCATGCATGCAACATATTTATAGACCTTTTCTCTTGTCAACCTACCTGCTCTTAGCTTATTTCATATACCAAGTAATAGATACAGTGGATACAGTCTTTATTCAATACCAAAAAATATATCTGAGAATACATCACAGCCTCCCTAACTCTAAGACCAAGGGTAGCCTTATTCTGTAATTAGTTTTCGCTCATAGTATTTGACCTTTCTGCATTTCTTAATTTACACCAAATTCTTATTGCATATCACCATGCAAGTTAGATAGAAATGCCTAAGTTTGCCTCAGCCTCAGCCCAATATCACAGACTCATTCTTAATTTTAACATTTCCTCCTTTATTGCTAGCTCATAACAAGTGGGCCCAGAAGAGCTCAGACAGGGAAAAAGTTCATACTTTTTTAAAGATCTAGCAGTTGTATGTTATCGTTAACAGACAGGTTCACTGAAATTTGAAATAAGCATCCTCCTAAAATTGTAACTCCAAGACATTATAAAGTACACATGAGTAATGAGTATACCTAACCAGAAGTCAGAGCTGTTGTAAAGGAAATCCTCAGGTAAAGAGGAATTTTGAACCAAAATACCATTAAATTTCCTTCCTCATCTAATATTATTTTTGTCATTAATCTAATAAATTTAATAATGTCATGTTATTAATAATCAACATATATTTCTGTCTTGATCACAGGTTTTGAACTTAATGAAAAGAATGAATGAAATCCATGTGAAAAACCCTTTGGATTCAAGCTTACTCTAAGAGGAAAGGCATCACCCCAAATTTATCAAATTGCTGTTTTACTACAGAGACAACCTCTAGCAGATCTTGAAATCTGTTCAACATGATAAATAAAACAAAACAAAGCAAAAAGCTAGCCACACTACGTAACTACACACACTGTAGTTTATACTACTTAGCTGTATACTATAGCTTATTCCACTCTCTAGGGATTTAGAACAATACTTAAGGCAAGCAGCAAGAAATCAGAAAGACCAGTAAGACAGCACAAGGAGCTATTCAATTAAGCATGAATAATCAGTGTGTGTGGCATTTTACTAGGGCCAATTTAACTCTAAAATGTAGCCCTTTAGTCAAACTGATGAACTTTTTACTTCTTAATGTAGCATCTTTCCCATCGTTGACACAGCCTTTCTCTCAGTTTTGTGGAGGAAGTTCAGAGGTGACGATAGGACTCAGGCATGAAACATAAAGAAGAAATATTTTAATCACAGTAGGTGTTTATATTTTCATTGCTGTTTTGATGGAGCTGCTTCAAAATGCTCCTGAGACAAAACAACTAGATCAAACATTTGGTTTGCACTAAGCATATTCAGTCACTTTCTTTTAAAATTGAGCAAAATGTTCACCTCAGTCATTTAAGGAATCCTGAAATTCTAATTTTTTCATAAGGAAGCAATGAAGACTTCAGAAACATTTCTACAACTATGGTGCTAATACTTATTCAACTCAAATTTTTGACTTCTTATTCTTCTATATCCAGGAGTTCAATGTTATAAGCAATGTTATCTTTATAGATTAATAAATTGACCAACCTCAGTAACACAATCAAGCTACTGATGTCTTATGTTTTTGTTGAAGTCCTCACTGAAATCTAAACTTCACCTCTTTTTAAACCAAAAAATCCTGGATGTCAACATAGAAAGTAAGAACCTTTGATAATGTTCCAACTCCTCTCACACTAATTTGAGCTTGATAGGGGCCACTGTTCTCTGTCTAAAACTTAGTATCTCTTTCTAACTCCATTATATTACTCAGCGCTCATCATGATTACACACAAACTTTCTTGAGTAGTTAGTATCCCCAAATCTATCCTCAGATATCTCAAGTAATATTGTACCACTCTAGCTTCCTTCCTTACTCTTTTAGTTTTTTTCATTTTCTGTAACAGTACTTAATAATGTGATGAGTATTAAAAATAGAAAATTAATGACTTGATTTCTTTACCTAAAGGAGGAAACTTGCTTTGATTTTCTCGTTAAGTGGAATAAAATAGACACTCAAACTTAAATATTACATTTCTCTTATATGAAAAACACAAAATATAAACAAAGAGAGAAATAAAAGATCAATAATAGGAAGCAGAAAGATAGTTTTCTTTTTTCTCAAATAGGAAGGGGATGAAGGGATGGAGGAAGAGGAGTTGCAGGGGAGGAAAGAGGACAAAAAAATAAGAATTGAGACCCGTTAAGTACATATATCAACTCCCACAAGGAGTATAATCCTTGTGTCGTGCAAACACGTACTAATAAAAAACAAAAACAAAAGTTTGTCCTCAGGCTTTTTGATGCAGACTCTCCTCTGCTCATTCTTTCCTTTGCGTTCATTTCCTCTGTGTGCCTTCACCCAACCATTTCCGTTATCTGTCATCAAATTCTGTGAGAATAACAAATGTATCTCCCACAGCAACTCTTCCCTGAATTAACAAAGAGCACACGGCATTCATCTTGTGGAGGGTCCGTCTACACTTCAAATGCCACACATCTCAGTCTGGACTCCTCTCTCAAGCCTTTTTCCTACATATTCCTGACTTAGGTCTTTCTCAAGATTTTGTTTTCCATCCTTTTCCCATCCCTGTCATCTCAATCTCTTCTGACATGTTCTGTCACTTCTTTCTGCAGATAGTTACCTTAACCTACTATATAAGTAGATGTTTCAAAACTTTTTCACTTTACCCACAATTAAAATAAAATATCATATATCAAATCATCCTACTTTCTCTCAAAATTCTCTGCTGTTCATTTGTGGATTTTGGAAACTTTTTGTGATTTTTGCTTATTTTCTTTTTCTTTCTTACTCTGTTTCTTTCCATAAAATAGACACTGTTCTATAAACCCCCAAATCTCCCAACTTTTCATCATTAAGCCGCTTGGAGTTTCTGTAAGAAAAGAGTGCTGCTTTCACATCTTTAACAGTCAACTTCTCTTTTGGGTCTACTGGCTTTGTCTTCTACATTTCTAAGGAGACAACTCAGAATGAAAAGGTTTGGGCTCATCACATATTTCTTCCAAATTGTTTGCAATGATTTGTCAATGTTCCTAAGTAAAGATTGTAGGAATTTCCAAGTATTACTTTTCTTTGCTAGTAACAGAATTTATTAATAGTATCCTTAAAGCCTGTAGTTCTGTGACTTCATATCTATATATTATTAGAAGTGATGGCCAGGGATATAGCTCAGGGGCACAATGCCTACCTAGCAAGTGCCAGGTCCTGAGTTCAATTTCCAGTACAAAAAAAAGTGATGAAGCAGAAAGTTACTTCCACTTTACAGATGTGATGGCCTGAATAGCTCCCCCAAAACTTACATGCTGCAACTTAATTTTTAAGGTGATAGTATCAAAAACTAAGATCTGAGACTCTGCCCTCATAGTTGGGAGTCAGTGCCCTTTTCAGAGAGGGTTTTGAGACAGCCCTGACCTTTTTGCCTTTTTTGTCTCTCGCCTTCTCTAACTTGTGAAGACAGAAAAATGCCATCTTTCAAGCAAAGAGTGAGGCTTCATAAGATACTACTACTACCTTGAACTTCTACCACACAGCCTCCAGAACTCTGAGGGATAAGTTTCTGTTCTTTTCAAATTACCCAATCTCAGATATTTTACTATAGCATCACAAACAAACTAAGATAATATCATTTATAAATATTACCACATGGAAATTTTTGGGACAAAACTAACATTGCTCATAATTCTAAGTTATATAAATTTGTTAAAGAGTTGAACTGTTACACAGTAAAAAGCTATAAATGAACAATTGGGTAAAAATAGAAAAGGTACTTCTTTGAAATGAATCCTGCAGAATATTAAGGAAGTAAGAATTCTCAAAGTGAATGTGATTTTAGAAGACTAAAAGAATTGCCACATTTCCTTTCTATAATCACCTTAATAAAAAGAACATAGCAAATATGATGTAATGTTCTTTTACAGATCACACTTAGTGAACACTTAATGGTTTCTAAACATTACAGGTGATGCCTTCTTGTTTGAATGGAAAAATAAGAAAAAGCAACATTAATCTGAATGAAAAGCAACATTATTTGAATAAAAAGCAACATTATTTGAACAAAATACATAGAGTATATGATGGACCATCCATTTAAAACTAGAACTTGAAGAAAGGAATTGTATGTTTACATAAAACTGAATAGAAGAATGATGTACTCTAACATAGTTTTTCTTATAGGAAAAATTTGATAAATAAATATTAAAAGTATAGATAGATTTATCTTAATCCCTTAGTCAATCAAGGGTAATCAATTTAATATCTTTATACCTGGATTTTTTTATGTAGTGAACTGATATAATGGAATCTTTGTATCACTTCATTTATCAATTGAATAAAATGTTGAAAATAACAAGATTTACAATAGAATTTCTACTTTGAGAAAAATTAGTTTTAACTATAATCAAATCAGAAAGTTAAAATAATATAAATTATTCCTAAAAAACTTCCAATAATGGTTCATATCAATCCACAGAGTTTTGAAAATGATTAATATATTCAAATACTCTTTACTGAATTTATAACATCAATTTACTGAACCATTATATATATGAAGTACTTTATATATGCACAGAGTTTATAAACATTATCTGTAATCCTCCCCCAATAATCTTGCATTAAGATCTGTATTCACATAAATCCCCCGAATTAGAGCAACATACCAAAGAACAGACAGCTCTCAAAGAGCTCATTTTGGATTTTTCACTGAACCACACTTATTTTTAAGGTCTATATCCCTTAAATTAATCATATGTAAGTCACCTACTGTTTCCTGTAAGTTTTCCCCCACTTCCTATTTACAACAGTTTAATTTTGATTTGGCACTAGGTGCTCTTCCAACTATGTCCAGGATTTTGAGCAACCTTCCCTTGTGAACTTACAAAGACATCTGGCAGCTGGGCAAAAACTACTGTTCTCACCTTTGATGATCCTAAGGCTCAATCATGTAATAAAGTCCATTATCTCTGATGAAGAATCATTTGTTGATAATAAAAATTTAAACAGAGTGAATTAGCTTCATTCTGCTCCAAAAAACAATTTAAGTGACTACTCCGATTTGGGTGTTTCACAAACACATATCCCACCAATATAAGTAATCTGAACAGAGAAACTAAATGTGGATGAACGTTCTTACCTTCATCTTCAAATACCTATCCAAGTACATGAGTCGTGTTCAAAAAGAAAATGTATGTTTTTTCACTGTGTTAAAAGTTGATTTTTAATAAAAAGTTTTGTTTGGATTATATATTCCGTCATGCCACTCCCATTTTGTGAGAAAATACTAACCTTATTCTTTATAAAGATCATATTTCACAGGCAATCTGATATTAAAATAAGCTTTCCATAACTGTCAGTAGGAAGGAACATGAGATGATAAAAAGCAATATCTCAAATAAACAAGGGACAGGTGGCAGCCTGAGTTACATCTGTTATTAATCTGTACGAGAGAAGAAGGAAAGAGAAGACAGCAGGAGAAAAACATAAAAGGATTTGTAAGCTCACTGGAGCAACACACTTATATTTGTTAAAGCTCCCTTTCTTTACCTCCCTTGTAAGCTAAAAATACCTGCATAAAATAGCCCAGAGTAATTACCTTGTCAGAAAAATCTTAGGCATATTGTAGTCAAACTAAATTGAGTTGCAGTACATCACGGGAAGAAGATATTAGAAGGACAATGAAAAGGTAAATTAAGAGGCAACCATGAGATAGAAGACCTTATCCAATGGCAATGACCAATAAATTCGCAAATTATGATACACACACAATATAGCCATTGTCTCCTTTTATATCTCTAATCCTCTGCTACAGTCTCTAATGTTCTACGAAGGAAATAATATGGAACAGTTTTTCAATCTGGAGAAACCAATGAGAGGTATAGATGAAGTAAAACCTCATGATTAAGTTGACATTTACCCTGGTACACAGCAGACCCTACCCCCTGTTAAACAGATTTTAACACACACAAATTATTTTTTGATAAAATATATTTGTGTATTAATTATACCTGTGCTATCAGCACTAAATTATATTTTAAAGAGGAAGATTGTTTCCTTAAGTAGGTCCATTTTGCATGCCCAGGAACCAGCTTATTGTCATATGGTTAGAGTTGTAAAAATGATAAATAGCATTCCATTTGCTGAATGATTCTGTTGGTTTAGGGATTAACTTAATTGGACATGATTTAAAGCCTTGAGAGAAAATTACTTTGAAGAGTAGCCTCAATTTGGCAAGAGAACATGGAAATACTTCCTCAGCATAATGATATGGCAGTATAATGAGTTGTATATAAGCAGCAAAGTCAGAATGCTGCCATTTCAAACTGGATCTTTGAAATTGAGTAGCTCTTCAACGGCAGGTGAATATTATTCTTTCTCCACTGGAAGGCAATATTTATTCTATCATCCTACAAATACAATTACAAATTTGTTCTTATCTTTCTGAACCTGAGATTCTGTGAATACTAACCAGTATAATGGATGCCACCTTGATTATAACATGAAACATATAAACTTTTTAAAACTCTATAGCTAGTTGTCTTCTTTTAAGCATGTAATAAGTCTAACAAACTTACTTTACAGAAGGTAATTTTATTTGAAACAACAATCCTATCTTTATTCTACCACCTTTATGAAATCCAAAAGCACACAAATACTCACTTTTCATTATACAATCTTTTCCTATTAATGGATATTTAGCAATACAATATATTTCTAATAAAACAATAATAAAGTCACATTTATATCTCCATGTAATTTAAATAAGAATATTAGATCTTGCCTTGTTACATAGTCATGTCAAAGCACAATGATAGCTTTATAAAATAAAATAGAGAACACAAAAGGCTGTTTTAATTGCTGGCAAAAAAAATCACTGATAGTAATACTTTTTCTAAATGAAAAATAAAGGAAAAAAGAAAAAGAAGAAGGAAAAGGGTGGCACACTGAAACAGATGAAAGTAGAAGTCCCCATACCCTAGTGGCATTGCCCCACGAGAAGGGCTTTCTCTAAGATTAGGCCTGCTTTCTGGGATGTTTCCTCTGTATGAAAGAAAATGCCAAGGCAAGTGGTAATCACTTTCTTGTAGTGTCTTGTGCAACTAGTAGGAGCTTCCCAAAAGCAGAAAGCCTTTTAACAAGCACAGATCAATACTGGTGGGAGCGATAGATGTATAGGAAAAGCCTCAATCTCTTTCTTCATTAATATTTGCCTCTGTCCCAGGTTGAAAAATCACGAAGAAGTCAGGACTACATTCCAGAGGAAAACAGTTGTTACAGATTGTCCACTTGAACTTCACGCACATTTTATAACCTAATAATATTGTTGCTGATATGTAAGGGAATTTTCCCAAATGGCTTTTTAAGTTATGTGTAGAAAGCAACACAATCAGAGTGAGTTTAATTGAGTCAGAATGTTATTAAGACCTATCAATAAATTAAAATCTATTTTATTGACCTGCATTAGAGAATTATTTTCTGCTCTTTTTGTCTGTCTCCATTTCTACTTCCATCCTTCTACAAAATTATTCAACACCTGCTATGCCAGAAACTCTTCTTGCCTCTGCTGGTAAACAGTCAAATGAAGAATATTCCTTTTCCATGGTGAAGAGCAATTACCTTGCAGCAGGGTAAGAATGTTCCGCTGAAAACCCATAAAAAAGGAGGAGCTGAAGGAGTACAGAGCTGCTACCCAACTTATCTTGGGGAGGTAGTTAGTGCCAAGAAGCTTTCAAAACTAAATGTTGACATGAGCCACTAAATCTTGAGGGACAGAACAAGGCAGGTACATACCAACAGTGCTGAAGAAGGAGTGTTTCAGGAAGAAAAATATGCAAAAGGACAGAATGGCACAAAACAATACTGATTCCCAAATACTGACTCAGATAATGTCTTCTGCAGGAAATATTGACCAAGTGAGAGCCTTCATCTACCGCAGTGCCTGCCAACTACATCAGGAGAATGTTAACTTCTAGCTCTGAATGTACCTGCAATGGCCATTCCTGTCATCTTCAGCACATTTTAAAAGGCATGTGCCACCACACACCTGAATCCTAAATTCAGCCCTCTTGCAATGATTCTTGCAGGCCTATTCCATTCGAGCTTTCAGTATGACTCTGTACTTAAACCCATACTTGTATATTTTATTTTCACTTTTAAAGAAACATACAAAAAAGCAGCTATAATATTTAAGGTCGTCACTAAGAAGCTTTGTAAAATTATATCATCAGCAAAGA
Source organism: Chinchilla lanigera (assembly GCF_000276665.1). Taxonomy (NCBI): domain Eukaryota; kingdom Metazoa; phylum Chordata; class Mammalia; order Rodentia; family Chinchillidae; genus Chinchilla; species Chinchilla lanigera. Next base: position 17,222,008 of record NW_004955446.1, on the reverse strand, counting down.
CTTGAAACAAATATACCATGGATGAAAGATTTCTTTCTACTCCACTCATGGAATTGGTTTTTTGTTCTGTTTTGTTCTTGTGTTTGCTATCTCCACTATTTTAGTTATCACTGTCACTTGAATCACACATATTAAAATTCATAATTAGACCCCTTGTTTCTTGAGCTAATTTTACAATCATTTAGATTTTAAAAAGCACATAAACTAATTTTGAGCAAAGCTCTCTTCAAAGTATTCAGTAATTAGTCAGGCATGGTGGTGCAGCCTGTAATCCCAACTCTCTGGTAGGCTGAAGTAGGACATCTGCAAATTTGAGGTCAGCCTAGGTTACACCTTGAGTTCAATGCCAGCCAGAACTACCCAGCTAGAACCTGTCCAAAAAAATATCCTCAGTAATTAGTTAACTCTCTACCCTAACAATTAGCAGGGTTAAACTTCTTAAGATGATTTAGAAAATTCACAAAGGCTTTGGTTAAACTTGTTTATTCAATCAATATTTTAGGGTTATAAAGAACAAATATTGACTGAAATAGTACTTGCTACAGATTGTTGCACCTCAGTTTCTTCACCATTTAATGGGCACACTAGTTCCAATGGTGATGATGAATTCATTTCATATGTGTAAATTAATTGAGAAGATTGCTTGGTATAAGCATTCATGACTGTTAATAGTAATTATGATTATTGGATTTTAAAATTAATCATCTTCAGTATTCTATCATCCACTAAACTGGTAGGCAAAAGTGTGTGGATAGTTGTGAAAACTAAATAATTGTTTATTCAAAATACTAGGTTTATTTTCTTTGCTTAAGTGGCTTTATATTTTTTAAGTTACAGGTGCTGGTCTCAGAATACAATGCCTTCGTTTATGGCACGGTAGCAAACTGAGTATTTTAAGCTGAAGGAAGTTGAAAAAATGGCTGAAGCAGGACGATCTCCCTGACATAGTCCTGCTCCCTTATTCTGAAGTGCGCCAAAGAATCTAGAAAGCTCCCCCTTCTGCTTCCTTGAAGCAGGCCTAAAACCCAGGAAGGGCAGTCATGGTGATGTCTCCCTTTCTCTTCTGTCAGGACTCTCAGTTGACAGGTTCCTTATGCCCTAAGGAAAGGAACATCACACAGAGACACAGGAAAAATCAGATCAATCAATCTTTGCCAATTTCCATCTTCCCAGCTTTTGACATTAAATCAGATCCTTCTGTCCTCTCATCCTATCTCTGCCTCACTGTCTACTGAAAGAATTTTCCCCTGGGTGTGTGGGTCTTCATTTCCAGGGGATATTATGTCATATAGACTTAGACTTATGAACTATGCTTCTTTCTCATGTTCATCTGTCTTCTGTGATATGGTGTCAGCCATAAACTTTGTGATGGGTTATAAAAAGCCATTTTTTCTCTCCTACATGTAAAGAAAGATTTATGTTTAAAAATTCAAAGATGCTGAGATTGTTACTTATGGCCAAAAATCTAATATGTAAAACCTCAAGACTTCCATGAGTTTACTCATTGAAACTTTAGGGTATAACACTTTACCACACTCAGTAGAATATTAATTTTTACTTAGTCTTAGGTTTTTGTTGTAGTTTTAATGTTTCATAGAAAAAATAAAAATGGCTTAATAGTACCTCACTAATGTAAGATTAATGTTATCTGTATGTTTCCTAGTTTTTATAAAATTTAAATAAATATGAATTTCTTTAGAATTCAGCATATTACTTTACATATAGTATCAACATTCTAAACAGAAGTATTATATTGGCAAATATAATTAATATATACTTTCCAAGTAGACTATATTATCACTACTACTAGTAGTCATATTATGTGTTTTAGAGCCAAGAACATAACATATCTTCTCATGCTACTGTATTTTAACACACAGGAGATAACTGATTTACCTAACTTGATGGGAAAAAAAAATATTACCAGTCAAGTTTTCCAGAGAGATTTGATTCAGAGCAGCCCACTAAACAGAGGAATAAATTTGTAGGTACTTGCCAGATGGATTAGGTAAAATTATATCATACCTCCTAATGCACACTGAAAAAGTCCTAACGTTATTTTAATTATCAAAGGTATATTTTACTTTCAGTTAACGGCTGTAAACATTTTTGTTATATTTATTCCCACTTGATAACCTTTTTCTTTCTCCTCGTTTTTCATTCTTTCCCTCTCTCTATTTTCCTCACACCTGTAGAATTTTTATTGTACCTAGGAAACATCCATGGATTCTTCTGGGCCTTCTGTTTTTATTTTTTTCACTGCACCTTTTCCTAGATTCCACATCACCCGGATCATAGAACCCACTGATATGCATTTCTCATTTTATGCTTTCCTCGTTTAGCAGCCAGGATAATCAATTATTAAAAGCCATTTGGCAACAGGCTTTTCATGATTGGAGCAGCTTTGCAGCTTTTCAGGGATAGTATTTTAGTGATGTAATAATCATGAGAAAAGTAAGGCAACTTACTTTGTCACTTTCATGATTCACACAAAGAACAAAGAATCCTCCTGACAAACATCTTTATCGCTTAGGTCATTTAATTAACATTTGTTCTATTCACCCTGTTTTTACTGGGTGGTTGAACCAGTCCCTCTAAAACCAAAACAAAAATATTTGCTATTGTTTTATTTTTGAGTAGATGAAAATTTTCAATTAAAAATATTAAGATCAAAAAACAATTTAGGGACTATTTTTTTGTTTTTCATTACATTTATTCTACAGTTATTTGACCTGTCCAGTACAAATTATGAAAATATATATTTTTTAGTAGTAAAAGCCTGCTCAGAGAATTTTAAATTCATGCATGATCATTTTCCCTTCTGGAAAGTATTTTCTCTTCAATATCACATTCACATTTCACCCTTGATATCAACATTCTGAAGATCACAGGAAATTTTACTAATGTCCTCATTTTGTTTCATGTAATTATATTATTGAAGAATATAATCCAAAGTACTAATAGTAGTCTTTCACATTTGTTAATTCTTCTGTAGCTACATTAGTTCAGTAATGCTGGTTTCCAGCATTTTTTTTTTTAGTTTCTTCAGCAGGAACAGTTGGTTCTCCAACTAGATCTGTCTCCTCTTCCCTCCTGAGGGTTTGGAGTGTCCACTAGTGACCATCTGATTGATATCAATCCAGATTAGTAAACAAATCTTATAATCCTCTTTCCTGACAGCAGGTGGTATAAATCTGGGCCTGTAGGAGGGTTTCATGGCAGCTTCTTCATAGTATTTGCTTAACTTCAAAAGAAGAAAACCAGAAAAGAGGCTGTTTTTCTCTTTTATTCTAGTTATTATATTGCCTGGACATCTTAACCTGGAGTTGCAGCACCATACTGTGACTTGCAGCAAGCTAGACTGAAGACCAAAGCAGACACACTGGGGTTGGTGAGACTGAACTCAGATGCTTCATGAGAGGTTTTTTGTTTTTTGGTTTTTGTCTTTTGGAGACAGGGTGTCATTATGCAGTTCAGGCTGGCCTTGAGTTCACTTTGTAGCCCAGGCTGGTCTCGAACCTGCAATGATCCTCCTGCCTCAGCCTCCTGAGTGCTGGGATTACAGGAGTGCACCACCACGCCTGGCTTCAAGAGAGTTTTGCATCATCAAATTAAGTGACTAATCATCGAATTTATTAACATCACATCTGCACTACCTCACAATTCCTATGAATTAAAACAAATAGCTTAAATTTAGAGTTAACGTGTGATATTTCCATGTGCATTTTGCTTAGCAATGCATTTGATGAAGGACAACATATGCAGTGTCCTTCCTTCTTAGGCCCTGTGGTCTTTGATACAATTAGAACAGAGAAGCTGTTTGTTCTTAAGCAGTTAGTTTTTGGTATTGGGTATTAAACCCAGGTCGATGCACAAGCTATGAAAGCACTCTTCCACAGAGCTCCACCACCAGGCCCTCCATTCACTTTTAGGCATAATATATAGAAACACTAGGATAAGGAGTATGGAAGTAGGGGAGAGGACTCAATATGAAAATTAAAAGCATGAAAGTTTTCAATTTTCATTTTATTAGTAGCCAAGAAAAGCCTCATTTAAACTTAACATTTGTGCAAACACCTGCTTTAGCATTTGGTATGCTATGTTGTGCAAAAAATTTGAAATACAAAAATTAATGCTTGGGAGGCTAATGGTAGGAACTTACTAGCTTTAAGAAATGCCCAAGTCTATGGAGCTCTGCGCTGCCATACAGAAGGATACACTCGAGTCTCTGGTAGGAAAATGGATGCGCCTTGAGACCATAATGTAAAGTGAAATAAGTCAGACACACAAGCTTAAATATCACACAGTTTTTCTGATTCAAGAAATCCACAGTAAAAATAAAGAGCAAATTAAAAAATAATAGGAAATAAGGAGACTTTTCAGACGGTAGGGGATGAAGAAGTCAGGAAGGGAAGGGATAAGTGAGTAAAAGTAAGAATCCGTGTTCTGTACCTGTACCAATCTCACCAAGCAACTGAACATTATGTACTGCACACATGTATATAAAAAGGGAAGGGTTCCACAGATGGTGGAGGAAGGGGAGGAAAGAGGATGGAAAAAAGGAATAAGGATGTGTTATGTACACATGCCAGCTCCATACAAGCAATGTAAACATTATAGATTACACACATGTACTAATAAAACTGAAATTTAAAAAAAGACATAAAAAGGAAATGTCCATGTGCAGGATAAAATACACTTTATGTACATTAGGGTACCTATTTAAGTTCCACCAAAGATACTAAACTATAAAGCATTTAAAATTAAATCATCATATTTCCCAAACATACTACTCTTTTCTCTTGCCCTTCCCCTATAAACTTAGCAAAAGGCAAAATCACCCACTCATTTGCACTTCAGATTATTAACACTGAGCCATTCAAAAACTTTACATCATTAAGGAAGTCTTCTACTTCAAGATCCCAGCAGACTAAGGTATTAACTCATAGGAGAAGCTATACTTTCACTCCAAAATCCCCTGGCAACAGTGTCCAGCACAATAACAGTCTACTGTGAACTCTATTTTTTGTATGTTTACTTTGTAAGTTTAGTCATTTTTTTAGAGAACTAAAACCAATAAAAGAGGAGAAAATGGTTTAGTGTGCTGCTGACAGTAACAGTACTTTCCAGAAATAGACTTGCAAATTGCTCCCCTAGTGACACCCATTCACTATATTTTTAACAACAACAACAACAAAAAACACAAAATGTGTAGATTGAAAATGTTAAGGTGGTTGACCTAAAATATCTGCTACTGCTTGCCATTTAGCCTTTAGAAATTACATCTGAAATAATGTTTTAAAAATACATAGACTTACTAAACACAAGAAAACACTTATTTGGGGCTGGGGATTTAGCTCAGCGGCAAAAGCACCTGCCTGGCAAGTGCAAGGTCGTGAGTTCGGTTCCCGGTACCGGAGAAAAACCAAAAAAAAAAAAGAAAACACTTATTTATAAGAAATATATTTTGGATATGATTTTATAATTTTAAAGAATTTTTCATTTAAAATAAGTAGGTCCTCAATATCATATACACAATGAACTCACTTATAGCTGGTGATTCAATGGAATAATACTATCTGAAAATGCCACAGAATGATAAAAATTACTCTGCTGTTTATCATACCATGGAAGTACATAGTTATTCCATTGGGAATAATTTATATAAATTCAACTCAATGTCCAAAGTAGCCACCTTCCCCATTATTAAATCATCCCGAAACTCATCCTTTACTTCCCATCCCCAAGGAAGTGGAGGAAGGAATTTTACTCCTGTATTTAAAATGTTTTCTCTTTTTACGTTTGTTTTTATTTTTGTTAGTACATGTCAGCAGGACATAACAATTACATTCATCCTGGGGAGTTGGCATAATTAGTAACACATTTTAATTTTTTTAATGTTCCCTTATTCCTTCCCTCCTACCTCTCTCTGTTCCTCGGTCTCCTTTGTATTTGTAAAACATCTTGCAAGGCATGTTTTTACAGTTTTTGTACCAAATGAACCACTAACATCCACTTTAGCTGGAATATTTTCTTCATGAATCTCCACCTTTACTTTGGCAGGGCTGGAGTAAAAATCAGGCTGTTTACTAGCAGTTACTCTCACCACAGACAACTATTATTGACTACCTAATACAATCAGATGGAAGATAAATACAATTAATAAAATTATCTTTCCATGCAAGGTTGTTACAGTCTAGTAGGTGGAGAAGCGTACATGAAAATGACAGCATCGTGGATGGTATGTATGAATTGTTAAAAGGTCAGAGAAGGATGAAAATTCTCCCGGATGTGGCGATCCAGAAAGCTTCATAGAGAAGATGGTGGCAGTGCCGGTCCTTGGTGGTTAGGTGTAACTTTAAGAAGTTAGTATGGTGAAGTAGTTGTGCATATTGCATTTGGTCGGATATACACAAAACTAGTTTCACAAATTATCATGGATTCAATTTTTAAAGCACCTTAAAATTTGTAATATATTTTCATAATAATATAGGAAATAAAAAATTATAGGCCCTGCTTACATTTAAAAGACTGATTATTTATATAGGACACAGTATTCAATATTATAAAGATTTTACCTCCAGTCCTTAAAAACAAATCTTTCTGAGGAAAACTAATTTTTAAAACCTAATGATAACTTCCCAATTGTGTTAACATCTATGTTGACTACTAAGATGCAAATTATAAAACAAATTTTTCTGACATTGCAAAACACCTAGTTTTTTATGACCAAGATCTTGTTTCCTTACATATCCTTAGAAATATGAAGAAATGACTCTACCTTTTGAACTTAATTTGAAAGAAAAATGTAAAAATTGAGAAAACAAATGTTGCTGTCCAGATTGATATTATATAATAGGAATTGTCTGTCACATTAACCATTGATTAGGCTGATTGGAAGCAGTGTACTTCCTTTTGGGTATCCCTACTCAAGCCCATGATATTTGAACATATACTTGCCACTAACTGAAGTGGTGAGACTTACATAAAATAACACTGTGAGCTGGGCATGCTGGCATATCTATAATCCCAGCATTCTGGAGGCTGAGGCGGGAGGACTGCCATGAGTTTGAGGCCAGTCAGGACTACACAGTAGGGTCAAGGCCATCCTGAACTACAAAGTAAGACTCTGTCTCATTAAAAAATAAATAAATAAATAAAATAAACAAACAAAAACATTTGTAATATGACTGCAGAGTGAAGTTAGAGAGACATAACCCCCTGAAATGAAGGAGATTTCTCTTATGAGAACAGTGAGGATAGGTTTGTGTACTGCCATTGATCCTATTTCACCTTCCGGATAGCCCAGCATTGTATCTCAACAAGCCAAAACGGAGTGACATTTGTTTGATGGATGCCCACGTGAGTGAAGTAGCAGTTCTACTGGTCTTACATAAATATTTAGAGAGATGCACTATACCAGAAGCACATTCCAGGCAGTAATTATCTAGTCTCTTCTGAACAATGGATATGAAATGAGTTTTGATTCAGGCTTGGCACCACAACTGTGAAGACTAAAATCCCGCTAATTATAAGCACCTAGTCTGTGGCACTTTGTCAGAGAAGCCCAGACTGAGAAAATATGCATATATGTATAAAATATATAAAGTTTATAAGCATATAAATTTTTAAAATATACATTGTCTTCTATAGGTAATATATGGGGAAAATAAGAGAAAAGAATAATGAAATAACGTATATTTATAGTCAGGAAAGGTTGCATCAGAAGACACGAGGAATTTTGGAGAATCACCAACAAAAACTGTTGTACTGAACACTCAAATGGTGAGACTAGAGTGATTTTGTATGACTGTGAATATTTTAAATTTCAAACAGAATGTTATGTAGTCTGTTAATTTGCACATTTCCTTCACATCAAAATTCACTATATGTCACCTAAAAAAATTTAGGACTGTACTTGGTTTTGAAGCATTTCCTGATGAGTAGAAAGACAACTAAAACTCTTGGCCTTAGTTCCCTACTCTCTCCCTGTCCCCACTAAAAGTGATGATGATGATGATGGTGGTGGTGGTGGTGGTGGTGATGACAACAGTAACAATGATAACAATAAATAAGGAGTCCCTATTCAAACTCTTTATACCCTAATTACTTCTTACTCATCTTCAGAGCTTCAATTCAGGGAACACCCTACCCCACCATCAGGAAGACCTCACTGGCTGCCAACCAGACTAGACTAGACTTCCATGTAACATTTGTATGCACTAAACCTGTACTTTTCACTATTACTTCTTATAGTAAGAAGCCAATGGAAACAATTATGACATCAACATGAACATTTACCATTTGCTGGACATGCTGTTTTCCTATGCATTTTCACATTTATGTCAGATTAGCTAAAACTACTTTGGCTCTAATACATATGGTAGCATATTGAAGGACAGTTTAATGCAAAGAGTTAGAATTATGGATTTCATTTTAAGGTGAAAGAAAAGCAAGATAGATAGAGATATCAATTTAGAAAGAGAACTTTATGTTACAGAAATTCAAATTAAGATCAACTTTCAATTATTATTGTTTATTATATACTCATTCAGTTTCTCACACTCATGAGATGATATGATGTTTACACATATGGATCTGACTTATTTCACTTATGAGTATGGTCTTGAGTTAAGTAAATAAGATCCAAAATGTACACTGGATATTGTGAATTGGGAAGAAACTGTTCAAAAGAAAAGATGGACTGTCATGGGAGAAAGGGGAAAGGAAAGAGGGGGAAAAGAAAAAATATGTTTATACACAAGATAGTTAAGAGAGTTATACATCTACTTTCTCTTAGTCCACTGAAAAGAAAATTTTCTGCTAATACTGTTGGGCAAAAATACAATGCCTATATCATGTACTCTAAATAACTACGACAAAGACAATAATACACAATGTATTAATTATTGTAATTCTCTTACTAACCTGTTTTGAAACTGTTTTATTATTATTATTATTTTCTTTTTAAAATAAAAAAAATATTATTGTGAAGTGCATATGGTCCATAACTATTAGTTTTCTCCAGTGTCTTGCCTCTGCTCTTTTGTTCAAGACCACTTCAGGATATTTGCTGCCTCTGTAAGTTCTCTACTCTGTTCCACTAATATGTCTATTCTTGCCCTATATGTGCCCTACCTTGATTAAAATAACACAGTAAATTGGCAAATCAGGTAGTATCAATGCTCCAACAAAATGTTCGAAAATACTGAAAATCCTAAAATGTTGACAGTTTCTAATTAAACAGACTAAAAGAATCCTTAAGTAAAACGGAAATGACTGAAACCACTTAGCAAATGAGACTGAACAAGGAACATCAATGGGAATTCACTATTTCACTGACCTTTGATATAACATATCCATTCTATATTGGATATCTAAATAGTTTAGAGAAAAAAGTAGATATTAATTAGCTATTGACTTTCAATGAATTCATGTATTCTTACATCTTTAAATTCCTCTGTCTTTTAGTAAATTTTATTTCATTATACACTATGTTCTAAATTAAAAATATTAGAGTTGCTTAGGACTGTTCTTTTCTGAATAGGTTTGTGTTTTGGACTATTTTTAAGTTTCTCAAACTGCACTCAATACACATGAACTTGTTCAAAGAAATGCAATAAGTGGATTTGATCTTACATATGAACTCAAATAGTTATTTGGCTAATTTACAAAGATATACATAAAGAATAAGCACTTATAAGCAATTCTACTAATTTCTACTTCAGCATAAGCAAAAGAGTGCAACCACTGGAGATTCAAAAACAGGGAAAATTGTCTTTTTGTTTGCCTTGATACTTTCATTAAGGAAATGCTGGAAAATTCTGGTTGTTTCTTTCAAAGTACTCACAGACCAAGCTATTTCCTTGTTGGAAATTTCATTAAAATAACATCTTCTAAAATAATTTATTTTACTTAAAATATAGTTTAATAAAGTTAGTAATTATTATACATTCAATCAGGATAGTTAATACAGAAATAATAATTTCTCAACCCCCAAATTTTGATCATCAAAAAGAAGTATTTCTCATATATTATTCTAAAATAATATTCACTATTTTTTAATTTTTTATTTTGAAGAGAAAAAATTTCAACAAAATAATAGGAGTGTAACAATGGTTAATACACTATGTATTTTTATCTTTAAATTAGTTATTCAGAGTACAACATATAGGCATTTAATTGTCTGAACAATATCAGCATGAACCTTTCTTTTCAATGAGCTAGAATAAATTAGTAGCATAACTATCTTAACCATCTTGTATATATATTTTTCTAGCTTTTCCCTTCCTTCTTTTCTCCATTCCCCCATCCCAGTTTTTCTTTCCTTTTGAAAAATTTCTTCCCATTTTACAATATCTATTTTACACTTTGGATCTTATTTACTCTTGCAGCTTCTCACACTAGGGAAACAATATGATGTTTGTACATTTGTGTCTGGCTTATTTCACTTAGGTTTATGTTCTTGAATCCATTTACCTATAAAAGTCTCAACTTTATCCTCCTTTATAGCTGAGTAGTACTCCATTGTATAAAAATACCACATCTTCTTTATGCATTCTTCAGTTGATAGGCATTTGGGTTGTTTCAAAGATCTAGCTATGATACACTGTGCTGCTGTAAACCTGGGTGTATACATATCACTATGGCTATGATGTTTTTAATTCTTCTGGAAAGATACCCAACAGGGGAATAGCTGAGTCAAATGGGACCTCTTGTCTAGATTTTTGAGGAATATCTACACTGATTTCTACAACGATTGCACCAGCTTACACTCCCACCAACAGTGGAGAAACGTATCTTTTTCCCCACAGCCCCTCCAGCACTTGTTATTGGTTGATTTCTTGATGATAGCTATTCTTTCCAAAGTGAGATGCACTCTGAGTATTGCTTTAATTTCTCTCAAATGACCAGTCATGTTGAAGATTTTTTCATATATTCATTTGCCATTTGTATTTCTTCATCTGAGAAGTATGTATTCATCTCAGACGCCAATTTTTGGATTGGGTCTTTAAATTTGGGAGGTCGGATTTTTTTATAACAGATATTTTGATATCTGATATCAATTTTTTTGATATCTGCTATCAGATATTTTGATATCTGATACTCTGTATATGTTCTTGATAGCAATCTTTGTCTCAGGAACAGCTGGCAAACATTTTTTCCAACATTGTGGGTTGTCTCCTCACATTGCTCGTGGTTGCTCTTGCTGTGCAAAAGCTTTCTAATAAGAAGAGATTTCAGTTGTTGATTCTTTGTAATAGTTGCTTTGTGATTGGCGTTTTATTCCTAAAGTCTTTGCCTACACCAATGTCTTCAAGAGTTATACCTATTCTCTCTTCCAGCATATTTAATATATCTGTTTTAACATTTAGATCTTTGATCCATTTTGAATTTAGTTTACTGCATGGTGAAAGATATGGGTCCAATTTTAATCTTGGGCATGTTCAGAGCCAGTTTTTCCAGCAATAATTATTAAAGAGGCTATCTTTCTTCCAGTGAATGTGTTTGGCATCTTCATCAAAGATAAGGTTGTTGAGTAGGTCTGGAGCTTTTTCTGCTACTTCTAATCTGTTCCATTTGTCTTCAAGTCTGTTTTCTTGGTAGTATCAGGCTGTTTTTATCACAGTAGTACTATAGTATAATTTCTTTTTTTGTCTTTTTGAGACAGGGTCTCACTATGCAGTTCAGGCTGGCTTTGAGCTAACTTTGTAGCCCAGGATGGCCTTGAACTCACAACTTTTCCTTTGCCTCAGCCTCCCCAGTGCTGGGATTACAGGCGTGTGCCACCACACCCCGCTGATTAACAGATTTTTCTTTCTTTTTTGGGGGGGGGAGAGGTACCAGGAATCAAACTCATGATTTCAGGCCTGCCAGGCAGGCACTTATGCCACTGAGCTATATCCCCAGCCTATAGTATAATTTCAAGTCAGGGACTATGATGTCCCCTGCCTTGCCTGTGTTGCTTAGAATTGTCTTTGCTAGTCTAGGTCTCGTCTGGTTCCAAATGAATTTTAGAATTGTTTTCTCTAATTCTGTGAGATATGCTGTTGGAATTTTGATTGGAATTACATTAAATCTCTATAATGGTTTTACAAGGATGGCCATTTTCACTATATTGGTTCTTCCTACCCGAGAGCAAGGGATACCTTTCCATTTTCTAATATCCTCTTCAATGTCCTTTTTAGAGTAAGGTAGTTTTCAATGAAGAGGTCTTTTATAACCTTTGTTAGATTAATCCCTACATATTCCTTTTTTTTTTTTTGGATGCCATTGTGAAAAGTGTTGTTTCCCAGATTTCTCTCTCAGTGAGTTTGTGATTCATGTACAGAAAGGCTACTGATTTTTGAGTGTTCACTTAGCATCCAGCTACATTACTGAATTTGCTTATTAAATCTAGCAGGTTTCTAATGGAGTTTTTGGGGTTCTCTATGTAGAGTATCATGTCACCTGCAAATAATGATAATTTTACTTCTTCCTATCCTATCCTTATTCCTTTTATTTCTTTTTCTTGTCTAATTTCTCTGGCTAATGTTTCCAGAACAATATTAAATAGGAGTGGTGATAGTGGACATCCTTGTCTTGTTCCTGATTTTAGCATGATAGCTTTCAGTTTTTGTCCATGTAGTATGATGTTGGCTGTTGGTTTGTCATAGATGGCTTTTATCAGATTGAGATAAAACCATCTATCCCAATTCTCTGAATGGTTTTTATTATGAATTGGTGCTAGAATTTGTCAAAAGCTTTTTCTTCATCTATTGAGATTATCATATGAATTTTTTCTTTGGCTCTGCTAATACGGTGTGTTAAACTGATTGATTTACATATGTTGAACTATCCCTACATCACTGACATGAATCCCACTTGGTCATGGTGTATAATCTTCTTGATGATGTGCTGCATTCTGTTTGCCAGCATCTTATTAAGGATTTTTGCATTTATGTTCAATAGATAGATTGGCCTGTAGTTCTCTTTCTTAGTTAAGTTCCTCTCCCATGTTAGTATCAGAGTAATGGTTGCTTTCAGGAATTAATTTGGGAGCTTGCTTCCCTTTTAATTTCATTAAAGAGTTTGAGAAGTAATGGTTTTCATTCTTCTCTAAATTTCTTGTTCCATTCAGCAGTGAATCTCTCAGGGCCTGGATTTTTCTTTTTGGTAGGTTTTTTATTATATCTTCAATTTCAATGATTGATACTGGTTTATTTAAGATTTTTATAACTTTTTGATTCAGCTTTGGTAATTCACATGTATTTAGGAGTCTGTCCATTTCTTCTGCATTTTCCATCTCATTGGAATACAAGTTTTTGAAGTAGGTGTAGATGGTCTTCTGGACTTCTGTAGGTCTGTTGTGATTTCACTCTTTTCCTTCTTAATTGCATGGACTTGAGTCTTTTCTCTCCTTTTTTGATAAGGTTGGATAAGGATTTGCTGATTTTATTTATTATTTCCAAGAACCAACTCTTTGATTCATTGACTCTTTATATTATCTTCTTAGTCTCCAAAGCATTAATTTCTGCTCTGATCTTTATTACTTTCTCCCTTATACAAGCTTTTGTTGTTTTTTTTTTTTAATTTTAAAAATAAAAGGAGGAAAACATTAACAGACAGACAACCTTTTACAAAATAGCAAAAGAACAGTACAGACAATACAGACTTACTGGCTTACCCTACTCATATTTCTAGAAGTTTGGTGTTCATCATTAAGTTGTTTATTTGCTTGTGCTCTGTTTTCCTGATATGGGTATTCATTGCTATAATTTTTCCTCTTAGTACTGCTTTTATTGTGTCCCATAAATTCTGGTATGCTTTATTATCATTATCATTTAATTGCAAAAACTGTTTAATTTCTTCTTTAATTTCATCTGTGATCTATTGGTTGTTCAGGAGGGTGCTATTTAATTTTCATATGCTTATGAAGTTCTTGGGGTTTCTTTTGCCATTGATTTCCAATTTCATTACACTATGGTCTGATAAGATCCATAGGATAATTTTAATTCCTTTGCATTTACTTAAGCATTTCTATGAGCTAGTATGTGGTCTATTTTGGACACTATCCCATGTGTAGCTGAGAATAATGTATATCCTGATATTGTGGGGTGTCATACACTCTAGACATCTACTAAGTCCATTTGTTAAAAAGTTTGGTTCAGTTCTAATATTTCACTGTTAATTTTTTGTTGAATTTATCTCACTTATTGTGACAGAGGGGTATTGAGATCCCCCAATGCAATTGTATTAGTGCTTATTTGATTTTTCATGCTGGATAATATTTGTTTTATATAGTTGGATGCACTAGAACTTGTTGCATATATATTTATGATTGCTATCTCTTTGTCTTCAATTGTTTCCTTTATAAGGATGCAGTGACCTTCTTTATCTCTCTTAATCAGTCTTGGTTCAAAATTCACTTTGTCTGCAAATAGAATAGCTGCCCCTGCTTTTTTCTAGGTTTCTGTCACATGGAGTATTGTTTTCCATCCTTTGACTGCTAATGAATTGCTTACTGAATTAAACGTGTTTCTTGTATGCAACATATTTTTGCATCTTGCTTCTTGATCCATTCTGTCAGTCTGTGTCTTTTGATTGGTGAATTAAGACCATAAACATTGACTGTTATAACTGATATGTACTGACTTATCCTTGTCATGTTATTTTCCTGTTGTTTTCTCCCCTCTTTTAACCCTCCATTTGTTTGCCTTCCAAGGTGGAGTCCTTGTTATCTCTTTGTAGAATGTCCTTCAAAACATTTAGAGTGCTGATTTGGTGGTCATAAATTTCCTCAGATGTCCTTTCTCATGAAAGTATCTTATTTCTACATCAGTTTTGAAAAATAATTTTGTGGGATACATCAAATTGGGTTGAAGGCTGTTTTCCTTTAAAACTTGAAATACTTGCACTCCAAGCTCTCCTTGACTTGAGGGATTGTACTGAGAGATAAGCTGTGATTCTGATGGGCTTTCTTTTGTAAGTGCTTTGCCTCTTTTCCCTAACAGCTTTTAAGATTCTATTATTATATTGAATTTTTGTAATCTTGCTTATGATATGTATGACTGTAGATATTTTCTGGTCATAGCTATTTTAAGTTCTATATGCCTTTTGGATTGTCCCACCTCATTGCCCCTCACTGCTCCCTTTGGTGAACTAGATGTCTTGGCTTGCATCTTGTTTAAATGCCATCTCATTTTCTTTTCTTTTTTAGTTTTATTCTTGGGATGATGCTTGTAAACTGCCTTTGGTGGTTTGCTTTATTGCTAATATTCTGAACCCTTAGGAAATGACTATTTCTCTCAGGTATCTTATAGGTGTAACTTGTTTTTGGGTTTTGAGTCTGTTGCAAGCTCCTATCAGTTTGTTGGGGATGAGAAGTTGCTGCCTCTTTGGCCCAGCCACTGATTCTTTGGCACTGTATCGCAGTATCTTCTGAACTTTTGTCAATTTCAGTCTTGGAATACCAGAAAAAATAGCTGTTTAGAACAATTATGTCACTTTTGCCTAAAGTGATACTATCAGCAATAACAGTAGCAACAAGTACAGTCTAGAAAATAACTGACATATCAATTAATTTGCCACCTTTAACTATATGAACTAGATTTATAGTTATACAACAAAATTTAAAGCAGACCAAAAAAGTATATGCAGTACATAAGTCCTTAATATGTCAATTTTACCCTCAGAAGTTAAAATTTAAAAGGTGTCAGGGATAAAATTGAGTGACAGATGAAGAGATTAGAAGTAAGGCTGGAGGACAAAGGAGGATCACACTAACATTGGGAAACTGATGCAGAAGACTGGAAGGAAAGGGAGAAGGAAGAGACAAAGAGAAGAACCGAACAACCACCACTAAGGGGCTAAAAAATCACACTCACACTCATATAAAAAGAAAACCAAACAATGAAGGAGAATAAAACAAAAAACCACCACCACAACAACAACCAAAAATAAACCAGAGAGAGAGAAAAAAAAGTCAGCTTGCACAATTGTCTCTGCTGTCACTGGTAGACATGTGGAGAGAGAGTCCTGATCCATACAGTCTATCCCAGCAAGCCAGCAGTAGCTTTTTGGTGGGGTAGAGGGTAATGTGAGTGAGCCAGCACCTTCTGGCTGAAACCAGACTCATTCAGCCTGCAACTGTCAGCACATCTTCCATGTGCCTGAGCCCAGCTGGAAGTCATTAGATGGAGCTGCTCTGAGTTCCGGGGTCAGAAGGCCCCTCTCCAAGATGGCTCCTGGCCAATCACTCCCTCATGTGGGACTACTGGGACCTCAGCACTCAATGCCAGCTATTGCAGTCCTTCACTTCCGCTGCTCCCCTCCACTGCTGCATCTCTCCATGGAGGCCTCTGGTGTTGCAAGCAGTCACCCATGTATCCACAGGTTTGAACCACTCCTCTTGTGCAGTGAGTCCCATCTCAAGGAGAAGGTGCCACTGGCTAACTCCTTCCTCTTCACTGAAGTTTTGCCCTTCATTCTTTCTGTGGGATTCAATTCACACCTCAGATCCTTCCTGGGTCCAGGGACCCACTTCCCTCTCTCTTGTCTTCCTTACATTGCTACATTCCAGCATTTGGATGGCAAAACTCAGGGTGGTTCTTTCTCTGCTGCTTACCACTCAGCCATCTTCATGCCTCCCTTCCTCTGTTTTCAAAATAATGATTTTATTAGCCCTCAGACACATACACACATGAACACATACTGTCAGAGATAGCCAAATAAAGATATACACACACATACACACACACACACACACACACAACACACACACACTCACAAGACACTGTGTACTGCATTTATAACAGGAAACCACAGGTTTCCTCACGACTTTACTTATTCATGATGGTAACCCAAATTTAGCAAGTTAGTAAAGCTGGTAAATCTCTTGATACCTGGGCAGAATTCCAAAGGGAAAACCCACATATGTAAAACAGACAAACAACCTCATTCAACCTTGATACTGCCACCTTGAAGATGCAGAGAAGTTAAAGAAATGTGTTCTGGTCTTTCTAAATGGCTACGATAGGGTAGCGATTTTCATAATTATCCCCCATTTCTCCCTAAATTTAGAGTATGGCTGCTCTTCTCCGGTCCTGGGACAGAGGCTTTGTGTGGTAATTTAACACTCAAAGACTTCTTAAGGGATGTTTAAGAGTATTTCAGTGACAATTTCCTAAATGTTTCCCCATAGAGGGATGAAAATGTTATTGTGTCATACCACGTATCTCAGACTCCCAAAGCTCAATGTTTGAAAAGATGTTGTTTGTAGATTGACAATGCTTCCTTCTTTTAGTTGGCCAATTTTCCATCAAGTTATCATATGGTTACCATGCTACACTCATTTCAGATAACTTACTATCACTGGCATCCTCTAAGGTGAAAGAAAAACAATTTTGCTGAATCAGTCATGGCTAATGGAAATCCTAATGAAACCCATCACAGAGGCTTTCTTGACCCATCTGAATTTGAGGGGTCATGGAAAGCAGAGCTAGCTTAAAACGTACATGTTGCTTTCTCATACTGGACTCTAGTTTTCTCACTGGAAAAGTGAAGTTGTTAGACATAATGACTTCTGAGGATAATTCTAGGTGTAGTGTTAGCTGAGTTTCAGGTTAAGAAACCTCATTTTTAACTCAGGGCAGAGGCAGGTATGAAATATATGTGCAGGTGACTCTATTATTAGAAGGAATTGGGGCTGGGGATTTAGCTCAGCGGCAAAGCGCCTGCCTGGCAAGTGCAAGGTCGTGAGTTTGGTTCCCGGTACCAGAGAAAAACCAAAAAATAAAAAAGAAAAAGAAAAGAAAAGAAAATAGAAGGAATTTATGAAGGAAGAGGAATACCAAGGGTAAAGCAGGTAATAGAAAAAAAGAAGGAGTTTTCTCAAGTAATAAAGACCAGTAGACATTAAAATGCAGATATATACAAACTTCTAAAAGCTAAAAGCCCGAAGCCTTCTAACAGCCAAGCAGTCAAGACCAGTCATGCACAAGGAGAAATTCAACCCTAAGGACTGCATTTCCAAGCCTGGTTACTTCATTATGATTCTGGCCAAGTTGGTAGCTCTGAAGATATTCAAGGTGATATATAGGTTATGAATTAGACACTCCAGTGCCCCATGGAGTTTCAATTCTTTTGTCTAATTTTGTTAAGATACATTTTTATTGCAGTTTTTCCATATTTAAATTTCAATAAATCATTAGATAATTCTCAAGATATATTGAACATCTAACTTAGTGAAATGAGTATGACTTCTTGTCTAGCACGGTTTTACTTCTAATTCTTAGCAAGTAATATGACTCTACAATTTTTATTTCAACTTATATAAAATAAAAAAAACAAAGCATCTGATGGCATTCTGTGTTCAGCACCTTATTGACAATAATGGTGCATAGCTTATTGAGGTTACTAAGATAACTTAGTAAGGCCATGTGTACAAGTTTTTATACATATTAGGTAATCAAAGGTATTTCCCTATGTCACTTTTCCATGCACAAAGACTGCATTCTATACATGATCAATTTAATCTGACTTCCCATTAAAGAGAAACTCTGTTGACTGAATGAAAATGTCAAGATTAAAGTAGCTTATGCACATAGATATATAGTACATAAACAGATACACATAGAGTACACATAGAGATACACACAGAGTATACAAAAGCAATACACATAGAGATACCCATAGAGTACACATAGAGATACACATATAGTACACATGCAGATAGTATGAACCATATACATAGCCAACAGCAAAACTGCACTACTGTCATTCAGAATAGGTAACTAGAATTTTGGATTGGCTGGATGAAACTGCATTCTTCCTGCTAAATTGCCAGTTAGCAAGAGTTTTGAAATGCCTGCCTTTTGGAGGGGTTGTGGTTGTCCATGGCTGTTATGAAATGATGTACAAAGTTTTGTGTAGGCTATGCATATTTTTTCGTGGAATAGTCCATAATTTACATCAGAATTATGTACTGAAGGAAAAGTTGCTGACTGGATAAACTAAATTAGAATAGCTACAGAACTTTTACATCATCCAAAGTAAAATTAGAAGAGTATTTTAAATGAGATGAAAAAAGCCAGGAAAGAAAATGTTCACTGCTTCCCTCAAAAAAAACAAGATGTTTACTTGCTTGGTTGCTATTTTATTAGTTAACCTGAAAAGAGAGTTGCTTTTCTGAGAGTTCAGATAAAAACTTCTAAGGCTGACATTAAAATGAAAAGAAAATAAAGACCATCATATATGTTTGTATCTTAGAACAGTTTGAAATTACTCCAGTAACTGATAGTCAGAAGATCACGCTTATTGAATTGCTTCTTACTGCTGCTGGGGGAGAAGGTTTTGTGATTTTTGAGACTCCAGTAGTCACCATGGGATAAGTGACTACCATCAGTTAAGTAATCTTCAGGCAGATTAAATAATATTCTCTCCTATTTTTTCTAAATTACACAGTTTTCTCCAATTTATAAAAATTTTTCTGTGCTAATTCACTCACTAAATGTTAGATTGAATTCAATAAAGGTGGTAACATAGACATTTCTCTCTCATTAAGAATACACACAGACAATGCTTACATTATAATTACAATACAATGTGTCCAGGCCTCCTCACAGCTCGGCACTTACTCACTTCAGAAGTTAAAGATTAGAAGTGACATGAAGCTAGCAAGGTAATTATTGTAATGTTTAAATGTATACCATGTCATTTTACTTACTCTATAAAAATATTGTTTTCTATATAAAATTTTCTGAGCAGGATACTGCTTACTAGAAGATCCTCCAAGAAACCTGTGGTCTAGCTCACCTGGAAGAAACAGTCTCAATAGTGCCTCCCTTTGAAATTATTAGACTGGAAAGAGCTGAAGGAGACAGAAATGCACTTTATTGCCATTTCCTGACATGAGAACCAACAAATTCACAGAAATTGAACAAACCCCTGCTGTCCAGAGGTTTGCAATCAAAGTAAGGAAAAGCGTGTGCACCACATAAATCAGTATCAAGGGAGCATTCCAACCAGTGAGGCTACTGGAGATACCTCGAAGAGTTCTGTAAGTCGGACATGTTAGCGTTTAAGCTTGGTTTTGAGGAAAGGCAACTTCAAATAATGAAAATTAGTGTCTATGCAGAAATTAGAAGAAAATGGAATAAAAAGGATCTATCAAGTGAAGCTCAAGTACTTACTTCTCTCCTATACTTAGGTAAACAATGCTGAAATAATAAGGCATTTAGGAGTTGGATACGAAGTTTGCAGATTTTATTTTCCTATTTAAAATTTTTAGTAGTTAGCCAATTGCCAAAAATATATAACGATGGAAAATATTTCTGCAATGTAGAGGTTAGAGGACAAATAGCTTCTATGAAGGCTCAGATGCTAGAATTCAATCCCACATTAACAAGTAGCCCATCTAAAAGCTCTGACATACAGCCAGGAGTCAGATTTTGCTGTGGATTCTGCCTGTGACCTTGGATCCTGCATTTCTCACCTGTCAAACTAGGATCTGGAGGATAATATCTAAAGCCAATTTCCTTTTAATCCTAATCCCTTTCTAATACTGCAGTCAAACCAGCATTTCTGTTACAAAAATACATAAATTTTTTAAAAAATCAGTTCAGAATAAAGGTTAAGACAATGAGTACAGCACATTGCTTATGGACTTTGTAGTTTCCATTTTGGTGGTTTTTAACTATGCTGAATCCTTTAAAATACTCTCACATTCAGTTTATCCATGATCAGTAAGAGTATCTAAACATTCTGATTATTGTATTAATTTCTACTTATTTAAAGTGGTGAAAGAAACTATGTCTTCTGATAATGCATACACATTTTCTAAATATTAAGTAAGTAAGAAACAATGAAATATGCAGTGCTATAGGCTGAGTTGTATCCTCACAAATTTCATATGTTGGAGAAAGTTATCTCCCAGCCAAAGAGGCCTCAAAAGCAATCAAACTTGCCAAAACTTTGATCTCTACTACCTTCCAGAACACGAGACTGTAAAATTCTGTAACTTAAGCCACAAGGTCTATGATACTTTGTTAAGGCTTACCTAAGAAACTAATACAAGAGATCTCTCATCTTCCATTTATATAAAACAGTTGAGAATGTAGATTTTTACTAAATACATTTGATTGCTAACTGGAGAAGTCCTAGAGTTTCTTCTTAATGCCCTTGTGATTAGGATAGAACATTTATTAATATCTTTGCAACCCGCTCTTTAGGTTCAAGTGTCTGACAGGAACTCTTCCCAACTGTACATTAAGTCACAGCAAACAATCATGTAGATACCTTCTATGAGTGGTACAAAAATTTTTGGAATTTGTAATCAAATTTTATTTCTGTTTTAATAATAACCAAAATAATAATAAAAATTGGCATGTGTATTTAAGCTTTTTCTTTCTAGTGTTTAAATGCAATGTGTCTACATAATGTCTATAAAAATTGGTTAATTCAGTCAAACATCTGCCTAATTCAATGAGGTAAATATATATAGTAGGTAAAAATGTGGACTTTTTAAAACATGAGTGTGTGTATTTCAACCAATTATTTTGTATAAGTCAAATGGAATGGGATTATGTTCCCACTTCTTATCCTTTTGGAATTTTAGGAAGACCACGAAAACCAATTTATAATACTAGGTGAAAGCCCGAATGTACACCATCATAATATCTGAGATACTCTGAATTCATCTACTGCTTTAATGCTGCCAAAGATAACTTTTTAACCAATTGTCTTTCTTCTTTCCAAGTATATCCTTTAAAATTTACATTGATAGAGGACATATTAATGCCTAAAACAATTGCCAGTTTGTTTCCAGTAGTTTTCTCAAAAAGCTATGGAAAAAATGACACAAAAAATGTTTACCCAGTGATAGATCAGAACAGCACAATTGAATGGAAAGGTTGATAAAAGATGATGTAATCCAGCTTCGAACTTTTTCAGATGAATACTGGATGATAGTGAGTGATGGCATTATCTTCCAGGGAGATTTTTAAATTTAATATTTATTTCATACTCTCTCCACAAAATGTTTAAAATGGGCTCTAAAGATAGCGTTAAATGATTGGATTTGTTATGAGGGAAAATCAGTTATATGGCTTCCTGTATGCAATTTATAGCTGAAAGCCTTGCCTACATAATCTGAACTGCCAGAAAAGCCATTAATGTGGTAATCAATTATAAAGTGTCATGCCCAAAGGAATAGTAGCAAGCAAAATAAAACCTTGAAAGTTATTGAAAATTCTCCCCAGTATGGATTTTAAAATATGACTAGTTGTTTGACAAAGTGTCTATATTAGTTACTGCTTAAAGCTACAATGCTATGCAATTTTAAGAAAAGAAATGGCTCCTACTTTTATTTTTAATCAATGTAATAAAATGTTTATTATTCTACAGTTTTGCCTCTATATTTCATAGTAACTTTTGGGTAGTTTTTGCGCAAAGAGGATCATCAGTTTTGTGTAGTCAAACATTACCTGTGGTCAGCTGTGATGTGAAAGTATTAAATGAAAAATTTCATAAATAAAAATTGTGTACATTTTAAATTATAGTGTTCTATGCAGCATGACACAATCTCTCAGTGTCCTTCTGTATCCAGCCGGGGAATGGAATCATCCATTTGTCCAGAGCATACATTCTGCCTATGTGCATTATATATATTACCTAATCACTAGTCACTTAGCTGCCATCTCACTTATCAGATCGACTGTCAACAGTATCACAGTGTTCATGCTGAACTAACACTCATTTTATTAATAATGACCACAAGGCACAAGAGTAGTGATGCTGGTAATTCCATTACAGTACACTATTATAAGCGTTCAATTCTATTATTAGTAACTGTTGTTGATCTCTTACTGTGCCT
Organism: Chinchilla lanigera; assembly: GCF_000276665.1. NCBI lineage: Eukaryota > Metazoa > Chordata > Mammalia > Rodentia > Chinchillidae > Chinchilla > Chinchilla lanigera. Next base: position 17,199,156 of record NW_004955446.1, on the reverse strand, counting down.
CATTTAGAAATTAAACTGTATTGCTCTGGGTTGTAGGTCAGTGATGGAGCACATGCCTAACATGAAAAAAGGCTTTGGTTTTGTTTTCCGGCCTTTAACCAAAAAAAAACAAAACCTACCATAGTATACATGTATAGAAGAAAATACAGTCTCGTACTACCCACAATTTCATACATCCATGGGAGGCCTAGGTATGTAGTCACAATCGAAAGGGAATAACTATTGCAATAAAAATTAAACATCTGTACACATTTGAAAAACAATCATAAAATATAACGTAAGTAATTTTGATTAAGGGAGGGAGGTTCTCCATTAATACAGCTGGTTTTTTTGCATGTAATAATCCTACTTGAACTGAATTCTAAGTATTATAATATGTATATCTTGTATTTCATTTTTGTTACAATATATTGGTGATGTTTAGGGGCCTTTTGGCTTACGATCTGTACCAACAGATTGCATCAACAGCTACACCCAAAACAATAATAAAGATCAGTTGTTTATCCCCAACCTCTAACTACACACACTATGTGATTCTCTCCCTCTATGTACCTCCCTTTCTTTAGAAGCCAATTATGTTCCACTTGTGCGTCAATGCCGTATAGTGATTATATAAAAACAACCTCCTGTACACTGAAGAATTTTATAAGCCATGTGGTCTTTTTTCCTTGATTTTTGTAATAGATTTATTTTATGAACTTATAAAGCAAATATTTTGGAGCCATTTCAATTCTGTTCACTTTTATTCTTGTAATAATTTTTCTATTACAATATGTTTAGAGACTATTGCATACTTGCAAATTAAAAGAAACCTTGTCTAATTGTCTGAAAAGATATTGTTTTTTGAGAAATATTGTAATTCCAAATATATAGAGACAAAACTTAACCATTACATAAAAAGAGAATAACTAAAGGCCCAGTATCTTTTTAAAGCATTCCAGTTTATTTCATGCCATAAGTTAATGTAACTTTACGTACCAACATTATTTTTAGTCTATTTTTATATGTTTGCAATGCATAATTACATTCATCTTGGGCATCTAGAACATACACATTTTTAATTTTTCTTTCCCTCCCCACACTCCCACTGGGTCAGGATGATTTTAGGGTTTATTTCCTTTTACAATGTTGTATCAGAGAGTGTAAATTATAGCTATTTGGTTCATTTATATTTTTCATACTATAAGTTATTCATATGTTTAAAAACCTTTTGCAGGGCAATAGAAAAGTAAGCAGGTAAAGCAATTAAGGGCTTTTTTTTTGAAGTTGACTTAATTTATTGAAAGTTCTCAATTACTCATAAGCATATAATTAAAGACAAAATTTAATTTTAAAGTTTTACCTAGCCAAAAACTTTATAATATAAAAATGTTTCACAAAATCAGTAAAATGAATTTAAAACTCAAACGAAAGTGTTTTTTGAAATATTACTGATAAACAAAGCTAAAGAAACCACAAGTAAAATTTTACAAACAACCCAACTGCCAATACTTTTCTAAGTGGTTAGACCATACTTACCTTATAATGCCCCATGAGCTGCATACTCATGTTGCTCTAATGTTACAGATGGGGTTACTCAGAGACAGCAATTTACCAGTCTCTGAAGTGGTGCAGCCAGCAAATGGCAGAGCCAAACTTCTGGGACTGACAATCTGAACGGGAATCACACACACCTGACCATACTGCGAGCAATGCAACTATTCAGTTTTCCAGTTAGGAAGATTTAAAGATAGTCTGCTTTCAACACACTAAAAATCCTATTAATAAAGAGAGATACTGTAAAAAATTAGAGAGCCAGGCACATAGGTGATGAAGCTTCTATTAACTACTGTTCCGTGGTCTGCTGATAAATGATTCTTCAAAATGTATGAATAATAGAGGGAGAGAAATTATGTGTCCTATGTTCACAGAAGCTAAATATATCAACCTTTTAAAAAATGATACATGAGATAATGGATGCCATAATATTAAAAATTGACAACAAAGTATAAATCAGTGGCTTTCACAGATAAGATAGTTATGGAAGAATTGAAAGATCAATAATGACAAAACTAAATTCACAACTTCAAAATACCAATGATTTCCATACTTCATTCACAATGTACACAAAGAAGAATATGGTATTACAGTTAGCAAATTACTGCAAATCTGTATCTAACCAGTAATTTACTTTTAATAATTAATGATTTATCCTGAATATTATTTTACTGATAGAGATAGGCAGAATGAAAAAGAGAGAAGTTAGTCATCCTTGGATAAGTATGCAAATCTTGATTTTGCTTTGCTATATATTCAAAAAAATAAAAAGTGAGGACTACCTTTGAAACATTTTACAATGAAAGCTTATTAAAGGCCACTGAAAATGAAAGAGCATAGAATCTTACTGTGTAAACATATAATCTAAATCAAGCAGGCATTAAAAGGAAGACAAATGTTTTCCTAGTAGTCAGCATATATTTGAGGCAGGTGTTTGCATTGTGTGGATGTCTGAAATTAAATAGACATCTCTATTTGTGTATAACCAAATATTTAGTGACATAATAGGTTATTTTAACCAAATCATCTCAAAATTAAAAACATCTTTGTCTTTAACTCTATGGTTCTCTTTCTAGAGCCAACTTCATAAATATAACTATAAAGTCAGGGAGGAACAAGGAAAAGTAAAAAGAATGAAGATGTGTTATGTACATGTACTGACTTCCCATGATGATGGTAACCATTATGTACTGAAAGCATGTACTAATAAAAATAAAAAATAAAATAAATGTAACACTAAACAGTCACCTACTACGAAAATAATTTCTATAGCACTGATTCTAACAACAATGAATTTGAATCAACCTAAATTCTCCTGAGTTAAAGAATGATTATGCTATATATAAATACAATAAAATTCTTTGCCAAAATTTAAAATATTAAGGTAGTTCCAGAATATGGGAATATGTCCATAGTATACTGTTAAAGAAAACTAGTTTCAGAGTAATATTGGCAAGATGATGAAAGTTTTAATATTTAACACACTTTATAAAATGTTTATATATTGTAAATGTCTGCATAAACACTTTAGAAGTTTTTATATACGAGTATGTTGTACATTAACAATTAATTTTTATATACGAAAATTTTTGCTCTATTCCTATTCTAGAAGTTGATGACTCTCCCTTGTTTATTTATTTGTTTTACAAATAGATATCCATTCATCTTTCAGTCCCTTAGGAAAATATAACTCCATCATTTTAATAAAATCAGTGATAAACTTTCCTGAAAAGTGAAGTGTATTTGTAATATGCATATCTAAATAGGAATTAAGGATCCCTATGTTTTTTTATGCTGGGGTTTTGCCATTATGTTCTTTCATAAGGGCTGGCTAAGGGAATACAAAAGAGAAAGGGAAACTTAAAAAGGATCATTTTCTCCCCATTACCTTTCCATTATCTGGTGAATGAAAATGATAGAATGAGATGAAGGCTTTGATTTTTCACTTAACAAAATTACATTTAAAGGATTTTTTCCCAAGAAGAGATACTTGTATTACTATCTTAAAGCAGTAATTACTATCACAAATGGATGGCTCTATTATGTACAAGGTGAACAAAAAATAAAACAAAATTAAATCACTGTTGAACATTTCAAGATGATCCTTAAAGGAATTTTAAAAAAAAAAATCAGAATATCCAAGAAAAAAGCATAGTTTTCATTTCAATAAAAATTATGAGGAGCAAAATAAAAATTGACAGGTAAGCACAACTGATGCGGAATATTAGCTTCATGTCCTTCAATTTTTAAAATGCAAACTTCTACTTCAAATTTTGTTAAACATCTTCACTAAGCACATTGGAAATGCTGAAGTGGATGGTCCTTTCATTATGGTTCCACAATGAAGAACACTATAGTCTTCCACAATGTAAGTATTTATTGTGAGGAAAGAAAAAAAAAACCTCTTACTTTCTGTAGAGTATTTTAAGAAATTTTGGTTTGCTTTAAATCTTGGGAAATTAAAATTGGAAAAATAACAAGTGTTTTACTGTACAATATAACAAACTGTATGTACAAGAGAAACTCCAGTTGTTACAGAATAGATTGTGTGGGGGAGGGGCGTATATGCATACATGTATTTCATGCCTGTGTAAGGCAACGTAAAAGAAAAGTAATTAAAAGGTTGCAATGAAGGCTTGAGTTGACAGACAAGCTTGCCTAACAGGTACAGGGTCCTGTGTTCAATCTCCAGCCACACACACACACACACACACACACACACACACACACACACAAATTTTGGTTCCACAATGGTAAATTCAGAACCTAGCATTTTCCTGAAGAAATACACTTTACTCTTATGGTCTAGAATGTACAGTCAGAAATTCCTTAATGAAAGGAGTAGGGCCTGAGAAATGTACCTTGAGGCAATTCCAGCACTGTGAGAACATCAAAGAATGTGTTTATGCAAGCTAAGATGGCTATGATGTCATAAGGCTACATAGTTTATAAGGCCACTGTTATATGTGAAATACACATAGCTGGTTGAAAGGGGTATATACCCCTGGGGAAAGGGGACTGAAGAGAAGTCCAGGACTCAAAAGCAAGTGGGAAGTTGGATCAAAGATCCCTTAATATCTGGCAAGACAAGGGCCACACTCCCAGCAGATAAATCAGGATAAATCCCACCTTACAAAAGCAGACCATCTATCAAGGCCTAATTTGGGAATGAACCAGGATAAAATGAGATGCCATAAAAAGAGTGTAATATAATGAATTGAATAAAAGCTTGTGTTCTAGAAATCTTTCACAATAGTATGGTGTCTTGGTTACTTTTTTCTCGCTGCTGGGACAAAATACCTGATGCCCAAAATTAAGGAAGGGAAGGTTTATTTAGCTTACAGTTCGTGAAACTTTCAGTCCGTACTTGGCAGATTATAAGGCAGAGTGGCACATGGCAAAGAGCTACAGCTCAGGGCAGCAGGACACAGCTAAGCTGCAAGCACACACCAGGGCAGAATGGGGGAGGAATGTCCTCAAGCACTCTTTTCCTCTCCCTTACATATGCAAACTATCCACCCCCGGGCTGGTGTAGCTCTCACACCCACAATCATTCAACTCTAATAGCCTGTCCCATGGTTGCATGAGGCTTTGGAGGTGATACACAGACATAAACCATAACATATGGAGGCTATATTAAAAACACCAGTGACTTTCACATATAAATGTCCTCTTCAGCATTTGTACTTTTTTAATTTGAACTTTCTCTCATGGGTTATATATTCTGAGAGTAAACAGCCACGAGAATGTAGAAAGTATAGAATAAAGCACATTAAAACAATATCTTCACACAAGCCTATGAGAAAAAACTATAAAGTTATACATCCATATAACAATAATGTAACTGTGGCTACAGAGAGAATGGATTTCACAGAGTACCAATAAAACTTGATATCAAAATTTATGTTGCATTTCATTCTGAAAGAAAGACTCAAAGTCCATTTTAATTGTATCTAATGCTATTCTAAGATACACTAGTACATATAATATTTTATAAATACATTGATCTATTTTGAAACCACTTAAATATATTATTATAAGTATATTGATATATATGAATCAGTAATATATGTTCTAACAGCAAATTTCTTACAATAGAACATTTTTTTAAGGCTTCATGTTAGTAGATATGAGGATATAATTGTCATTAAGATATTATTTGTATTTTTGTATCACATAATTAGCTTAATAAATTAATAGTGAAGAGAATACTGGACAAATAGAGAACAACTTAAAATACTCTCAAAATGTTCACCTAATTTCTTTTATAATTAAATTACTTCTGCACTAATAAAAGATACGTCTCTAAACAATTATAAAATTTAGAATAATTAGAATATTCATTAAGATTTCTATACAGAACAACATAAATAAGAATTGTACTTATTCAAAGAAAAACATTACTTTTTAAAATTTACTTAATTAATATTGAAATGTAACTTGCAAAAGATGATTTAAGGCTGGGCATAGTGGCGCATGCCTGTAATCCTAGCACTCAGGAGGCTGAGGCACGCATATTGTTGCAAGTTCGAAACTAGCTTGCACTTCAAAGTGAGCTCAGGGCTGGCCTGAACTGCAGAGTGAGACACCGTCTCAAAAAGAAAAAAAAAATAGATTAAAAAGTTAGATAGTGTTTTGAACTATTACTTACATTTGCTCAATAAATTTGAATTCATAGTATCATTAAATTCATAATCATAAAATATCAATTTGTTTTCTTCATATCAGTCTGACATATTTGATAATAAAAATTGTGAATAGTCTTACAATTTATACATTGTACTATCTCTGGAGCATGCTATAGAGTACATACATTCAAATATGGTTTTCTTTAAAACTTCTGCTAACTGGTAGACTAAGGCAACCATGTTTGCCTGAATTTTCGTTTTTAATCATAAAACATGCAACAACTTGGACAATCAATTTTAAGCAAATGAATTATTGTTAAAAAGTAATTTCTGATAGAAAGATTAGTACAGAGCATATGTTCTCAACCTTTGGAGAGTGTTAGATTTCTTTGAGAAGCTGAAGAGAACACAGATCTATAGAACTTCCTATAAATGACTGCCCATAAACACAATTCTTGCAATCAAGTGTTTCACACTTTATGGATCATTTAAATCTACTCCCTAGTTAGAAACATTTGACATACAGAGTAACAAAATCGCACACATAATGGTGTGTGATCTTTCAATAGCTCATAATTACTATGTTATTTCTGGAATCTTAATCTTCTCAGATTCTTCTCTGCAACTAAGAAGTGCTTTTATTTTCAACCACTAAGTCAAATTCAATTTCTCCAATAAATAATCTTTGTTGTTAGTGTACTCCAAATTTTAATGGCAACTGTTGTTTCGACCATGCATATACCTTTTAGCCTATAAAAAGTATTCAACTTTAAATTTTTGATTCAGTGGTCATTAAGCTTCTGAAGAGGGTAGGTTTATACAATAGTTTCCATACTCAGTGCCTAGGAAAAGATGATATATTCATAATAAAAGTCAACAATTATGCATTTACTAATATTTAACCCATAATTGTCTTATTTTGAAAGGAAAATACATCTAACACATTCAATTATATAATCTCAATTAATTTTTTTTTGTTTGTTTGTTTTTGTTTTTCTCCGGTACCGGGAACCGAACTCACGACCTTGCGCTTGCCAGGCAGGCGCTTTTGCTGCTGAGCTAAATCCCCAGCCCCTATAATCTCAATTATTATAATTCCATTCAATATTTGTTCTTCAGACCAATGTATACTTTGCATTTTAGCAACATGTATCAAACCATGTAATTTTGTACATTCTTATACTTCTTTTAGTTTGTGTGCATTTACTCGACATTGAGCTACACTGATGAGCCCTGGAAGTAGAGTCATTGCTTCAAAGCCAAGGACACCAACTGATGTCACTGACAAATAAAATGGTCATTTTTCTTGATTGCATTTCTTAGTTCATTTCACTTTCAAAAAGCTAAGTGAAAATGACCATGTAAAATAGGTAACTAGCTTTGTCCACTAGGTGTTTTGCAGAGAAACAAAGAAATACAACGTAGAGAACTGCATATATTCATTTTAGGCCATCTTCAATTGTATAGAAAGACATACAGTATTAGAGGGAACAACTTATCATGTGATGAAATTTCATTTTAATTTCAAATTCCTCAATGAAATAGAAAAACCATTTGTTATAACTATAGTCCCCTTTAAATTACCATGTCTTATACTCTGTGGTACAATATTCTCAGTTATGATCCAAAGTACTGTAGATAATGTACAGTCTTATGAGCAGTTCAAATTCATTCAAGCTTAGTTTTTAAAAAAAATTACCGCAATCAAGTAAATTCAGCACAATACATTTTAAAGTTTTCTCAATATAGCCTCAGGTTTCTTCTTGTTATAAACAGCAGGTCAAGAAAAATGATGTACTATCATAGATCATTTCCTTTCCTTAATAGACCATCATTACTAAGATGCTTGGAAAATAATATTTGCTATGATTAAGGTACCCATAACATAGCAGTAACAGGCCTCTCTTGTTCATGTGATACTCATCACTGACAATGAGGTATCTAGTAGTAACTAAATTTCCATTTTCCAAATATCTCTTTCTGAATATCCCATCTTGCAGATGAAAAGAAAACCTGTATTTCTATTCATATCCTAGAAGATGATGAATCCCTCTCATTTATGTATTCTTTCACACACAACTATCCAACCATCTTCTAGCCTCTAGGAAAATATAATTCCATCATTTTAATAAAATCAGGGATAAACTTTCCTGATAATTGAGATATACTTGTAATATGCATACCTTAATAGAATCTAAAGATCCCTGTATTTTTTATGCTGGAGTTAGCCATGATGTTCATTCATAAGAGCTGCCTGAGGGAATGCAAAAAAAAAAGGGAAAAATTGAAAGGGATCATTTTTTTTCCCACTGACAATGGTCAGAGGCTTAAGGTTTCCGAAGGATTTCTTACTATTGATAATTTACCTCTCCCAGTTATTTATGGTCTGATTATTCTATCTGTCAGGGATCCATTCATCATATTCTCTTTAGCTTACATATATAACATTTTGATATTAAATGAGCAAGCAAGAAAGAAAAAAAAGTCAGGGCAATGAAATTTGGTATATATAAGTAGCAATGCATAGTAATTTTAGTTATGCTACTATGTTTTTGGATTTTCAATTTTTCATGTTTACCAAGTTACACACTCCACACTATCTTACTTCTTCCACCTCCAATGATTACCTTCTCAAAGAATGTGTAAATTTTCAACTGTACCCAACTGTTCACATTTCCCCCTTTTATGCTTTTATTCATAATTACTTCACGCAGAAAATGTGCATCACTTTTGGAAGCAGTAGTTAGCAATGCCATTCTAAAATAGTTTAAATTGATCTTTTAAAATGCAAGCTTACTCTTTCTATGCCAAAGAATCTTTAAGTTAGAACCAGTGACAACACGTGGACCTTATGGATAAAAGTAGGCAAATATAAACCATAAGTATATATAATTAACGTTTGTACATTTTTATAGCTTTCAAATTTTTTTCATGTAATCTCCTCTTGATCCTCACAAAAATATTACCAGGACTAATTCAAAGCAGATATGATTTGGAGATTTTAAATAAATTCTGTATTTTCACATGACCAGTAGTATCAGGTCTTTTTGATTAACATATACACATATAGTTAACAGTGTAGCGCAGAAGTTTGTATATATAAAATATAAACTGGGTTGAGATAATATGGAGATTAATATATGTGCTGTTCTGTTCTATCTTATTTTCTCTGCAACTGCATAACTTCCATTCACCATGATCATTGGCCCAAGTCTTAGACTGCATAACTTTGAATTATTCCCTCTTTGACTCTCCCATTGTAGCTCATACACAAGTAAATTCTCTTTGCTCTAAAGAATGTATGTGTGACTCTGTAAACGTATATTCCTTCAAATGCATTTACATTCAGGAGGCTGAGGTACACTCAGGAGTCTGAGGCAGGAGGATCATTGCGAGTTCAAGGCCAGCCTGGGTATAAAGTGAGCTCAAGCCCAGCCTAAACTGCATAGTGAAACCCGGTCTCAAAAAAGACAAAAAAAAATGCATTTAAAATGGATGTTAGGGGGCTGGGGATTTAGCTCAGCGGCAAAAGCGCCTGCCTGGCAAGCGCAAGGTCGTGAGTTCGGTTCCTGGTACCAGAGAAAAACCAAAACAAACAAACAAAAAAAAAAAAATAAAAAAAATAAAATGGATGTTAGTTATTTTCCACAATATTTGGTGGCTTGCACAAGCATTCAACTTATGGTTTAGTTAATTATTGCTGCTAATACTTAATTACCAAGCACAATGTTTCTATGAGAAATGTGCATTTATTCTTACCAATCAAAAATTTAAAAATCCTCTTTTGATTCATTTACCTGGAAACTTTTATGCAAAGGCAGGGTATAGAATAAGTTTCCAGGCTGGGTATATAGCTCAGTGGCACAAGTGCCTGCCTGGCAAGTGCAAGGTGCTGAGTTCAATTCCCAGTACCAAAAAAAACCAAACAAACAAAATATAGAATGTTTCCAACTCACAGAGGGGGAAAATTTAAGTCAATTTTATTAACTTATATTTAATTTTCCAAAGTCAGACAATTTCTCCATATTTCAATTTAAATTTTAAAAGCTGGAAATTTTCCCTTTATGTAGATGAGTTTCTGAGCTAAAATCTATCATTTCTGGCAACCAGATTTTTTGCCTTTTACCTCCTAAGAAAATTATTAAAATAACAATGAATATAAAAGTGTCTATGGATTTAAAATAGTCACATGTAATTAATTATTTTAAAAATCTTAGCAATTTAAACATTTTGGCAATCTTTCTAAAAATTCTAGGAGTCTTACTATGAAGAATCCTGATCTTTTTTTAAAAAAAATAAAAGAATATTTCAAAGAAGTGGGATTTAAATATTCTTTTTTATTCTCTTGATCATATGTCTTATTCTGGGCTTTTGATATCTTATTTCAAATACAAACTAGTGCCAAAACTATTACTAGGATAATCTTTATGCCTTAATTTAAAAAAAGTACATTGCAAATACACTGCAATTCATACATGTGCCAGTCAGTGTAGGTAAAGAATAAAGTTGATTAAAAATGTCAGTGCATAATTCCAAGCACGTCTCACAAATCCCAGCCAAAATTTTTTGAGGCAATCTTGTTGCCTCAAAAGGAATAAAGCTACATTAATGATAGTCTAATTATAATGTAAGTAGAAAAGTAACTCTCCAAATCATAAAATTCATTTTAAAGAAAATATAAAAGGTTTGGTATCAAAGACTTCTTCCTGCTATGTGCCATGGCTCTCTCCTGGTCGAACGAAAGGTGGAGGATGAGTACGATGTACTGATCTCACGCCACTCCTCATGAGACTCTGGTTACAGATGACTTTCCCATCGTGGTATCTTGTAAAGTGGCTTTAAATACAATAGCTGCTCTAGTCAAAGCACTGAAAACATTTTTCCAAAAGTGATGTGGGAAATAAAGACTAAAATAAAGTCTTTAAATACTTTGTGAAAAACATTGTAGGTATTATAGCTATGAAGTATGTAAATGAAAGTGAGTAAAAGATAGCTTTAGTATATAAACAACTTTAGAAAAAAATGCCTAAATATAGCCACACACTGGAAAACTTACATTTTACGTTCAAATACTGCAATTCCAGGAAACAACTCTTCCCAGGGAAATGCTCACAAAGCAATGTCTATAGCTAGAGAGCATAATGTGAACTATACACGTGGAACCCTCAAATCTATGAGAAAGCAACCTTCTGTATATTAGTGTTGTATATAACGGAAAACCATGTCAGATGATTATCATAGGACCTTGGGAACAATCTGTGCTACTGTAAAGGCTGAGACTATGGGCAAATAAGTAAAAACTGAAAATAATAACAACAGTCGCAATAATAATACAGACTATTAGATTTATTGATTTGGCTCTCACGTGCTAGAGACTATGTTGAAGTAGTCTCTTCTACTTCATTTATTCTTCACGGTCACCACTTGAGTAAGACTATTTTTTTCACTTTGCAAATAAGAGACTATCTCAGAGTGTTTAAAGAATATTTTCAAAGTGATATGCTCAATAATGTTACAAGTTGGTGAGCAAATTCAAGTGTTTTCCACAGATAAAGCTACAATCCTTGCTCTACATTACAAGGAAAATCCAGGAAAAGAAAAGAGTGAGAATTTAATCAAAGATATTCATGGGCTACCCTAAGAAGTAAAAAAGAGATGTGGTTTACTTATCTACATCAAATAGCTCTGCTTTCCCTTCAGTTTTTAACAAAAATAGTTAAAACACATAACAACCTTATTTACAATTAAAAATCTAGAAATATTACTCTCTACTCATTCCCCAAATAAGTCCTATTTTTTTATTTAAAAAAATAAAAGAACAAAAACATATTAACAAACACACATACACTTACAAAATAACACAATAACAATACAAGCAATCCTAAAATTCAGACAAGGTGACAGGAAATTAACAATGATTGTTGCATTACATATTGATATATTCAATGTGATTACTCATGAAAACAAATATAGACACATAAGATTGATCAAATAATTAATCATTAACTGTTCCTTTAAATAAAGCGATAAAAGTCAGTAGTACAACTATGTTAGCTACTCTGTATGTAGATATATACATAATTTTCCCCTTCTTTCTTTTCTCTTTTCCCTCATCCCAGTTGCTCTTTACCTTTGAGCAGTTTCCTTTCATTTTACAATGTCTGTCGTGCCTCTTAATTTTATTCATTCTTTCAGGTTCTTACACTAGTGAGAAAATATGTTGTTTACACATGCAAATCAACATGGTACTGGCTAAAAGACAGACCTGAGGATCAATAGAACACATTGGAAGAAAGAGCACAACCACAAACACTGGAAGAAAGATAGTTTCTTCAATAAATGGTGCTGGAAAAACTGGCTTTCCACTTGCTGAAGACTGAAAATAGACCCAAGTCTATCACCATGCACCAAACTCAAGTCAACATGGATCACAGATGTCAATATTAAAACAGAAACACTAAATCTATTGGAAGAGAAAGTAGGTAAAAATCTTGAAGACATCAGGGTAGGCAGAGAGTTCATGAACAAACACCAAACCACATGAGAAATACTTCAAAGAATCAATAACTGGAATCTCATCTTACTGAAAAGGTTTTGTACATCTAAAGTAATCACCAGCAGAGTAAAAAGAAAACCCAAACACCAACCCTCTCAAATTCAAAGACCCAATCTAGAAATGGGCATCTGAGATGAATACACACTTCTCAGACAAAGAAATACAAATGGCAAACAAATATGTGAGAAAATGTTCAACAGCACTAGTCATTCAAGAAATACAAATTAAAACAACACTGAAATTTCATCTCACTCCAGTAAGAATGGCTAGCATTAAACATCAACCAATAACAAATGCTGGCGAGGCTGTGGAGAAATAGGAACCCTTCTCCACTGCTGATGGGAATGCAGACTGGTGAAACCACTGTGGAAAGCAGTGAGGAGATTCCTCAGCAAAGTAGGTCTAGAGGTCCCATTCTACCCAGCTATTCCCTTTCTGGGTATTTTCCCAGAAGATCTGAAAGCATCATATCACAGCGATATATGTGCACCTATGTTTATGGCAGCACAATTTGTAATAGCTAAATCATGGAAGCAACCCAAATGTCAATCCACTGAGGAATGGATAAAAAGTTGTGGTATTTTTATATAAAGGAATATTACTCAGCTATAAAGAAAGATAAACTCAAGGCTTTTATAGGTAAATGGTCACAACTAGAGGCCATACTCATAAGTGCAATAAATCCTATTTTGGACCTCTGTGCTTGAACTGGTTGTGAAAATACTATGACAAGAACACAACTTGAAAATGTTGGTGTCATTTACAATGAAAAGACTTTGTAATAGGTTACTAAGTGAGCAATGTTGTATAGATATTTGTCCAACCATAAACACATTGAAAACACTTTTGAAAAATAGAAAAATGTAATTTTAAATCTTACAAGGGATGTTATTTAGTTCAAATGGAAGGAGCTTTAAACTGCTTGTACACATTTTATAGATATGGGTGACCTTGTGAACACTACTATCTATTGCCATCTGCATTCTTTAGGGTGATACTAGCAATTTAAATAAGTAAACCATAGTAGTAAGTTTTCTAACAAAACACTCCCAATTTAAAATCCAAAGAATTCTCTTCATGAACAACTGCCTCTGCTCCAAGTAGAAATTCCAGAACTCGGGTTCCTCTACCTTCTGCTTCCTCTCTCTCCCATGACCGTGCTTCATGGTAGCCAGAGAAAGGGATGGAGAATGGGAGAAAAACTGACAAGATTATGTGGGGCAGACATAATAATACAGCACATTTTCATTTACTGTCCATTGGCAAGAACTCATTCTTGCCAGTTCAGGTTTCAATTTTTCTCTTAGGTAGAGAGGGCAGAATGATATTGTGAGCCCTGAAAGCAGTTCCAACTTCTGCCACAGCCTTCATTAATTTCTTTGTAAAGTAGGGAAGGAAACCTACTTTGTAGTACTTTTGTGACAGGTAATTGAGAAAACTCATGCAGCAAATTTAGGAGAAATGCTTCTACATTGTAAATATTTATAAGGAGTACCCATCTCAGTTGTATTATTCTTCATCATTTTAGCACTGAGCCTGACTAATTTCTAAGAATAAAAATGAATCTTTAAAAAATTCTAATAAGATTATTACTTAGTCCTCCCTTCATCCTAGTCTATTCTAGAATTATTCTCCACTCACTACAGGCCTGACATCCACAAAAGCTTTTAATCCATGGGGATGCAGCAGAGGGAAAAGCCCAGTGCATTTCCACAAAAAAATTCCCTACGTTAGAGAGGCAGAGCACACATGAGAAGTTAGGATATAATAGTTTAAAGGAAAATGAGAAAAAAATGTAGTGCGCTTAGATTTTTGGTGTGTGATAAGCAATCAATAATAATAAAAATAGTGGCATAGGGACTGAGAGGCCCCAGCTCAGTGATAGAGTGCACATTTGGCATGTGCAAGGCAGTGGATTCACTATCCATACACTGCAGAAAAGAGAGCTAGAGAGATGGGGAGGCAGAGGAAGAGGGAGAGAGAGAAGGAGAGGAAGAGGGAGAAGAAATAAGTATACCAAACCCATCCACTAAATGAAGTGAGGATGGGAATCACAGAGATATGTGTGAGTGCATGTATGTGTGCATGTGTGCGCATGTCTGTGCACATGCACACACATATAGCTGTGGTCATAGGAAGAGGCAGATGCTGAAGAAAAAGAAAGGGGGACAGTCCTGTTGAGAGGATGTGATTGGTATGCAGAAGCACAAAGGTACCAAGAAACCAAGCTGCCTATAGCTGAAGCCCAAGCCTTCAGTGAGGATGGGAACATGATGTTAAGAATGATTTGCATAATACTTTAAGGAGCTGGATTTATTTCTGTAAATAATACAGAGTCACTTGAGAAGACTGAAGCTGAAAAGTAGCAGAGTCAGATTTGTATGCTTGCACAGAGAGAACAGATTTGAAAAAAATTAAAACTAGCATAAATAAGACCAGTTAGGGAACAGATACAATTCACTAAATATGAGGCCACAAAATTCTGAACTAGGACAAGTCCAGAAGAAAAGGAAAGGAAGGAACATAGATTATATTAGGAAGGGAAACCAGTGTAACTTCATAAGGGACTGGAGGGGTGAGCTGGTAGAGAAATTCTAATTTAGATGCCTGGGTGGATGGTGTCAGTATTGAGGTAGATAAAACAGTACAGATACCAGTCTACTGTGAGAGGAAGTTCACCTTTTACATTTGAACCGTTACACAGACTTTTAGCTAGAAACATTCATTAAGGAGTTGGACATGAAAGTAATTGGGGTGAAATCATCATCCTGAGAGTCTCTGCGGTTTTGGTAGCAGAGATATCTTATTCCTTGCCAGTATTTGTTTTAAAAAATGGTGTTAGCACTTAGATGGCAGGAAGTGGGACAAAAATAGTAAGAAATCTATAATCAGTCAGAGCAAAAGTCTTCAAGTAACAGAAGGAAGGAAAAGGGAGTGGAAATCAAACCTTTTAAGAACTGTTCTATGCATAAACACTAACCTGAATTAAAACCGCTCCCTGTCTGCTGAGAGGATGCTGATTCAGTGAAACCCTGACATACCTTAAGCAAGTCTCAAATTCTAAATATCATTCTGCAAGAAAAGTAATGCAGAAACTGCATATTCCAGGACTGAGAATGAGGGAATACGCAAGAAGCCTGGATCGTTGTGTAATGCCAAAAAGTAAGGAAATGCTGAAAAGGGGATGTGTCTATAGAACACAGAAGCCAATTTAAAAGAGTTGGCTAAAGCTGGACCAATATGAGTAACAGAATAAAGGACAATAGTATTTTAATTATCATTAAAATAATTATTATCTGAGGATTCATATTAAAGTAAACAAACGAATGAATAAGAAGTGACAAATTTCCTTTGCATAAAAATTTCAAATAATAAATGTGCAGAAAATGAGCAAAGTAGAAAAATCACTATTAGAATATTATAGACATTTTTTGCCAGCAAGCGCCCTGAAGAATGGTAAGATTAGTAGACCAAATTATATGGAAAAACTGGGTTTCTTGCATAGTCTAAAAGTGCTTCTTTCAAACTACATATAGTATGGTAATTTTAACTCATAGCTATAAATTATTTGAAATTCTTTCTAGGCGGACTGTACTTAGTAACATGCTTCTAACAAATAGAAAATAGAAAAAAAAAAAAGTACCTTGATACCATCTTAATCAATAAATGAGGGTTAGCCTAATCAGTGATAACCCAGATTGATGCCAAATTTAACTAATAAGATGCAATTAGAAGGATATTTCCCTTTAGCAGCATTCCTTTTCTTAAAGACTAATCATGAGAAAAGATCATAAAAGAACAAATTCTATAAAATGTTTGTGCTTCTTAGGATTTTTCACTGTCAAGGTCACAAGAACAAATAAAAGGTGAAGAACATAAAAATATCCCCTAAAACAGCTTGATGACTAACAGTATTGTGTTGTTATGCTGGATTTAATCTTACAATGGGAAAAATGAGTAGAAAACTCATAGAATCTAAATAAGCTCCATAGTTTAGTTAATATTGTCATACCACTATACAATGCACCAAAACTAGTTTCTTAGCTGTGATAAATGTACTACATTTATATAAGACAATAGCATTTCATAGAAACTGAGTTCAAGTCATATAAGCACTTCATACATTATTTAAAAGTCTCTGCAACTTTAAAATTATTTCAAAACAAAATTTGCTTTTTTAAAAATTCCCCTGTGGATATCAGAAGACAAATACAGACAGCATTAAGGAACTAAGCTATGTGATAAAATTAATACACGTGTATGATTATTATATCAAAGCCATTTTGTTACATAGTTTTTCAGTTGAAATAGAAAAAGGATCAGAAACATAAATACAAGCAAAAGACTGAGTAAACTTTAGTAAAATTCTAACAGCTAACCTTGCACATTTAAGCAAACTGAGAGAAAACCATTAATTGAGTCAAACTTTCTCCTCATACAATTGCTCCTTTATAGATTTCCTTTTCCATCTGGCAAGTCTATAGCACCCCATATAACAAAGTAAATGAAGGTAGTGTGGTGATCTGTTTACCCATTCAATTTACTATATTGTGCATCTATTATATGCCAGGCATCATTTCAGATATTTGGGATACATTAGTCCCAGCAATAGTTGGAATAAACAATACACAGCACCTAGCCTAACCCCTTGATTATCAGATGATAGAAACTCCACATTCTCAGCGTTTACATGACTTAACCAAGGTCACAGAGTGAGTTCATGTGACAGAGAGTCTAGAGACCAGTCTATTTTTCAACAACTTTCTTCTCAACCAGAACAGTGATTCTGTATTGAGGAGAGACAGTGAGGAAAGTATAAAAGTACAGAATGTGTTTTCTTCGTAACTAGGAAACACTTTTCCAGTCTCCAAGTGTGATTGGACCTCATGATAATTACATCAAAATTTATTCAAAAACCTCTGACTTCAAGCAACCTTTACTACAGGAACTTGAAAGTCACACTGCTTAATCTTTAAGAAATTCTTGCTAGATAAGTCTCACAATTGCTCACTTCTTTTTTTTTCCCAAGAAGTGGAAAGTCAGGATTCCAAAGGTTAAATGCTTTTCTGAGCTCACTTAATAAGATAGTGTTGAAGCTCAAAATAGAAGTCCCCAGATTCCTCACGTTTGCCTTGTATCACCTCATGTTAATCACATCGAATTAGATGTTAATTTTCTGTAATAATCTCACGTAAAGTTTCCTAAACCTTATGAAGCTTGGGAGAGGAAGACTCCAATGCAGTGGTGTTGTACACAAATGAATCTACAGCATGGATATAATCAACCGCTTTAATTGCAGAGGACATGTCCTCTAATTTCCTATAACTTCCAAGTTTCTTAGTTTCTCAGAACTTGGATTTTCTCATCTGTTAAAGGGTAAGTAAAATTTACCTTTATAGTTACTCTGTGGGTAATTTATTATGAATATAAAGTGTGAGCACATCAAGTTTTCTATTTCTCCCATCATGTTAGTCTCTAAAATTTATAAATTTTAGTCTCTGAAATTGATAAAATGAGGTATTGAGAACAATTATATGTAGAACTAGGTCTATATGACTACTGTACAGAGGACTTAAATGTTTGACAAATAGATTTTTTAAAAATACCTTCTAATACCATGTAAGTATAGACCTTGGACTTAACATAATGGATCTAACAAATTGAACCTTTGAGTTGGTGTATCAGAGTCAAAATATAATATTTGGGAAAATACAAGAGAATTTTATTCATAGTTTAAACTTCTATACATATTTGAATATTTGAATAACTTGAGTAGGAGAAAAACACCCGTTTCACCTGTTTAGTGAAATTCACCTACTGCAAACATTGTAGAACACAAATGGGGTACTTTTAAATTATTTCTTCAAGTGTATCAAATAAAATTTTTCATAATCTATATATTTATGTTAACTGCACATTTTCTTAATATGTATATTGGGGAACACTAGTAAGTCTTGTTTTTAGTGGTCTTTCAAGTTTGAGATAATTGATCTATTTGAAACTATAGTTTTCCACAGATAAAGGGAATTTCCATGGCTTATCATGGCCTGGAGTTGGCTCTGTGGTGAGACACTTGGCTAGTGCATGCCAAGCCTGGGTTTTGAGCCCCTCAACAGAAGAAGGGCATTAAGAGAAATAGTCACCATTAATTCTAAAATTCTCAGTCATTTAGTTTGGCTGTTTTTATATCATACCACTTTTCCTTTGAAAGCAAATTGTGACTCAACTTTGAATGGATCACAAATTTCTGAAGAGAAAAGAAAGGAAATAACTAAACAACAAATATAATCCACGTGAAAAGAATTTTTAAAGTGGCTTTTCAGTGAGAGTTATGGGTCAGTCTGTGGGCAGGATGCAGTTGACACTTCAGAACTACTGGTCATCGTGATGACGGATGAGGGGTTAATCATCTGTTATTATTTCAGATTTCACCATTAAAATCTAGCTGTGTCCATATTTAGGCACTCATATTTTCCTAATTTTAAAAAATGCACCTGTAGCAGATATTTTTTCTCCAAAAGGACATAGCCAGCTGGAGAAAGAGACAATTAAGCCTGATTGCATGACTCAGCAATAAAAATAGGAAGCTAGCTGGATGAGAAAGGATGAGCTACAAAGAAACAGACTGTCAGGGAACCGGGACTTTGAAAGAGAAAACAAGAGACGAAAATAAGCCCATTAATAGAAACAAGGAGACTGAGGCTAAACTTTTTAGCTAATGGCGGATTCATTCTTAAAATTAAAAGAGTACACAAAAGAACTTTTTATTGAAAGTCAAACTGTCTGTAAGGTTATACAACTAGCAACATCTACCATGCTTTGCCTGCTTGTTAACATGGTAGTAATATGAAAGAAAGAGCCTGGCGTTATCAAAAGACATGAAGGACTTTCCTCCATGGGGTGCTAGTGCTCTGCTTCTAGCACCAAGAGCTAGTGATTTGTCCTTTTGCCAGGAATGCATCTCTCTCTTCCTCCTGTTGCCAATGCCTCTCATCATTCAAAACTCCAGTTTCATGATTACAGCTCCCCAGAGATTCACTCTACCTTCAAATTGAGTCAGCTTATTGTCATAACATAAGCACTTTTCAAATACTGTCTCCTCCTTCAGAACACACAGCACAAAAATATATGCATTTAACTTTAATATATTATTGACACACAGTAATTGCCCCTCTTTCCTATGATAAACTGCAAGATCCATAGAGAAGAACAGCACCTGTCTCCTTGACCCTGAACATGCACTTATTAAATAGTCACTGCTGAATGAATGAAATCTGGGTAGAGTGCAATAAAGTTAAGATTCAGTTCTGCTGAGTTAATTAGTCCTTTGATGTGGGACAAGTTTATATGGACTCGTCCATATCTTATTTTACTTCAGATCACTTCCATTTCTAAGATTCTAAGCTCTAACAAAGAAGCTTATCTGGTATACTTTTCTTGATTTAGACATGAGATTGCCAAGAAACCTTAATTTCAATGGTATACTACTGTTATCCCAAATTCTCTTCCCATCCTCTGTCATTTCTACTACTAGGTATAAGTAAGTAGTCCTTATCTGCAGGATAGGGAACATGCAGTGATTGAAATGAAGAAGCCATCCTATTCAAACTCAGAAACACTGGTGAAATAATGTAATTATTCATTCAACAAATGACGAATTATTTTAGGTGAAGACAAAACAATAGTGAAACAAAGTCTGAGTTCTACAAGAGCTTTCAATCAGGTGTGAGAAAAGAGGAAATAAGTGCTTAATATATGACGTTGTGACAAATGCTTTCAAGAAAAATAAAATGGGAGGAAGGTTGAGGAGTGTAGGATAGAAGATTACTATGTTATAGAGGGTAGTCAAGGAAAATCTCAGCGATTACTTGACATTTGAATAGAAATGTGAAGGAAGCAAAAGAGGAGAGGGTTTCTGGTAAAAGAACTTTCAAGGTAGAGAAAAGAGCTCATTAAAAACTATGAGTCAGGGCACTCTTGGCAGTTCTGGGTACCACAGAGAAAGAATGGCTACGGGAAGTAAACAGGCTGTGCAATGGAGGATGAGCTCACATAGGTAGTGGTGAGTCACCCAGTGCAAGACATTAGGGGCCTCTCCGTGGAACAAGGGACTACTGGAGGGCCTGAAGCTGTGAAATGACATGATTTGGCTTAAATTCTCAAAGAAATGTCTGGCTGCTATATGAAAAATAAGCCAAGAGAGAGAAAGAGTAGAAGTAAAGGAAGCATTTAAACAGTTTCAACAATCCAAGTGGGGGTGATGCTGGCTTCAAACAGAATGGTAAAGGTGACATTGGTGAGAAATGATCAGAACCCATCCCTATTTCAAAACAGAGTCAGTGAGCTCTATGCAAGAGTAGTTAGTACTCAATGGAATGGAAAAATGACAGTGACAGTTAAGAAATGCGCCTTACTTACTTTAAGGCCCTGAGAATGAGCAAAGAAAAGGAACTCGCCAATTATGAGGGTCGTAACAGCAGAAATCACAAATGAGTACCAGGTTTCAGTTTACAAGGGGAAAAAAGTGAATGGAACCTTAAAGAAGAACTGTAGGTAAGAGAGATTTTGTTGATAAAGTTCCACAGGTCTCAGAGTCAAGTCCAGAGGACAGAGGTTAGAATGGAATGCTTAACGTCAGAATCATGGAGGTATGGAGCCAACTGAGGATGAGAAATGTGGTACTCAGGTGCTTCTTGTATTCACTGAGCAAAGCGTGGATGTAATGCCTAATAGGATTGGGCCAAAGAGCACAGAGGGCTGATTGCCATGAGTGACGTGGCTCAAGTCAGCTCAAGGGAAAGGGCTGAGAGGAAGGGCTCTTTTTGCCAGGAATCTATGGTTCCAGAGATGCTGAGAATGCACATGCTCCTTTCCCTGCCCTCCAGCTCCTGGCAAAAATTTTATTTTATTTTTCTCATAGGAATTCTTGATTTCATATTTTGTAACTATCTGTAGAAGCAATTACATGCTGGTATTAGATAAGTTATCAGTGTGCACTGTTAGTATTTACATTTTCCCACAGCGTCTGCAGAGACAAAGGCATGCCACTCTGGTCTCCCCACTTGCCTTATTGTCCCCATCTTCCTTACATCTCCTATCAAAGTTACACTCTTCCAACTTGATGCCTGCACAAACTACTGGGCAGTGTATATTTAATTCATGGTGCTGTTGTTCTTGATTAACTATGAAACAGGAAAACATGACCAGCTCTAATTAAAATTTTAATCTCTAAACTAATAGGATTTAAGACACTCATCTGGAAAAAGAAAAATTAAAAATTGAAGAGACAAAACTTGAAGGACTTTTGACTTCTAAAAGGGATGTGGTCAAATATACAATAATAACATGATAACAAAGTATATTAGCAGGGTGTGGTGTTGCACACCTATAATCTCAGCACTTGGGAGGCTGAGGCAGGAAGATTACTGTGAGTTTGAGGCCAGCCTGAACTGCATAGTGAAATCCTGTCTCAAAAAGGCCAAAATATAGATAAATAAAGGATATCAACATAATGCAAATTTTAGAATTGCAAAACATTATTGAGACAAGCTTTATCCTCATAATATGTTGTGAAATTTGTGCTACTTCACTACAAACACTTAAACAGAATAAATAAACACTTCAATGAACTATTAATCCACTATTTTAGTTCATCATTATTATTATTTCTCTGCTCTTATTTATACAGAAGGCTTGTTTACATCAAAAGGAACAAAATTTTGTGTCCATAATTTATAAAGTCCCTGTATGTACCAAGCCCTGTGTTCAGGCCTTTTCTTGGAAGTTTAAGAGAGAGTAGCTCACTCAGTCCTTACAGCCCTCCCATGAGCTATCTATTACTTCTAATGCACAGATAGGGAAGCACAGGCTTACAAAATAACAGAGCTCATTCGACATAGAAGCAAAATTTCAATCCAATCATGTGTATGTTGATACACCACACTGCTGTCACTTATCAATTTTATGATCATTATGAAAGATTTTTCAGGCCAACTGCAAGTAAACATCTAATAATGCCTCTTTGTTGAAAATAATTATATGATTATCTAGATTAGCAGTTCTGAATATTGATGTGAAAATCACTGAAACATCACACATAAAAGTGCTTCTCCCAGGAAACTTTCTTCAACAATCATTCCTACAAATTGACCATGTGGCAGGTACTCTCTGAGCACAGCAAATCCAGGATGAATCAACAATCAACCAGCTAGCATCATAGCTGGACACTCAGAGTAGAACACACTAAACACATAAATAAAACCATTCTATGTGACAAGAAGAAAATGCTCATGAAGATGTAAAGGTGAAGGTAGACGAACAGCAACTTTTGCCAAAGGGAATGGCAATCTGACAACATAACATCTAAGATTGAGAAGCAAGAGACCAATGTAAAAAAATGAACGACCATATTTCAAAGAAAATAAATAAGTATAATGATGCTAGTGAATGGTATACAAAAGGGGAGGATGCTACAAGTTAGAATGGACAGGTAAATGGGTAAGACCATTAAAGGTCCTAGTCATACTAAGGTATTTAGACTATTGTCAGCTATTGGATAGTTATAATCAGAGGATTTGGTTACAGGACCTAATGTGGAAAAAAACATAGAACACCTTCAAAGAGGAGGCATCATTTAGAGATAGATATAACTTGCATATACACTGCTGTGAATACACCTGAGTCTATGCACACATATCAAAGTGGATCCACTCATTTGCCACACTTCTACTCCAGATATATTTCTCAGAGTCAAACTCCTAAGAGCTAATGTCAAATAAGATGGCTATGCCTTCAGGCAGGAAGGAATACAATTCTGTAATTCTGGTAATTCTGATTTCATCTTGTTCTTCCCATCTAAATGACAGCTTTCTTTTCAGGAGATGACATTAAAATGTATAACCTGAAAACTTAGTCATTCATCATTTCAAGGCACTGGAAGACTTCCTATCTGAATAGCGGGGATATTGCCTCTTACTAAGTCATACATCATGTTTTCTGCAGAATATTCTCAGTATGACAGCAATGATCAGTTTTCATCTTGTAAGAGAGCTGTATAATGTTCTCTCTCATCCTCCTGATAAATTTCTCTAGACTGAGCCATGGCTCTAAGTGCTCCTCTGTGGCCCAACTGCAACCACAGTGAGTTTTCTTCCTGATCTAAGGAAGCGATAGATTTCACAGACTGTTGATTTTGGTCTTCCATATTTCTAGTGTAACATAAAATTGTAATAATAGCATACAGCAGATTTTGGTGAGGATTGCACATATGATTCAGTGGTAGAAGAAATGCTTAGCCTGCACAAGATCTGGAATTCAACTACAAGCACCACAAAACTATTGTTTATGGAGTAAAATATAAGAAATTCCAATCTAGGTACAGGACCAAGATAAAGCCTAGCATGTGCATTTTTACCTGTGAATCTTGTCTCATATTTGGTAAAATGGACATGAAGAGAGCGAAATACACATTTACTGTATCGGTGGTGCAAGCCATTTCCATGAGCCTGTACACAAGAGAAACGACACACCAGCTTCACACATGCAGTATTTCTTATAATAATTATCCCTTGATTTCATATGCTATTCACCACCAAAGCATTAGGAATGCCCACAGTCAATTAATAATATTTTAGGCATTTTACTGAAATATACCAATTTTTACATTTGAAATCTATATAAGCATTCAGAGAGAATGAATAATACATGGGGTCAACATAGCAAAGTAGAGAATAGGAAAGCCAGCAGCTTCTCAGACACTTCTCTCTACAGGCAGCACTAAGACACTGTGGCATAAATGCACAATAAAATGCCACTCAAATTGTTTTCCAGTATGGTCCTTTACTTCTTTTCAAATACAAATCCTATAATGTCGAGGTAAACATCGTAGGATTGAACATTATAGAGTTGAACTCACAAACAAACAAACACAAAGAGAAAAAGTTAGTGTCTTTCTAGTGTCATTGAGTATTCTGCATAGCATGTGTGTATCCTAGACAATCAAAAGCCTTAAAATGAATAATACATGCCCAAAAACCACTTACCAAGGATAACTGTTTACATTATTGTTTTGTACAGCGTAAATCTTTTCATATAGTTCTCAAAAAACTACCTACTTGAGAAAAAAGACAAGAAAAGGAAATGTAAAGGTAGAACAAAGCTGTTGAAAAGTAGGAAAAAGTTTCTGAATTACTGTAGATAACTTGGTGAAAAGAACTGTATTAGTAAGTATGTAATTCTAGATAAAATGCTGATTAATAGAAAACTGAGGTCTCACTACTGCCCAAATAGTACAACATGAATATACAGTTTTTAAAAGTAGTAGTTTGAGACAGTTCCATATTCTTTGCTCCCAAAAAGCAAGGCCTGATGCACTTGATTAATCATGAGGGAAAGTGTCCGAGTAAGAGAATACCAAGCTTGGAAAAGCTACTACTAACTACCCAGATCAAGCTTCTTTGGCAGAGGTGAAATACCAAAACAGAGGAATAAAATTATGAATGCTTTCCAGGCCAATGACAGTTTCATTAATTTGATCATAAAAATAAAGATTAAAGTAGTAGCAGGAAAGCAAACATCTAACAGTTATTAAATAAGCATACTCATGATGGAAATCATTGTCACTGGAATATGTTTTACAGTTTTTCAGATAGCTTGCAGTGTTATTATTATTACTGATCATTGTCTATTCCTCTAATGCTATAAAACGCATTATTTTAAAGAAAGTACTTTGTATACTATAGTGTAAATAGAACAGTAAGAGCTTGAATCTTACGTGTGTGAATATGATGAAGTATTTAAGGAAAGAAGATTGAGTTTTATTGTTTTTTTGGAAATGCATTAAAGAAAAAATGCAATAGAAGTATATAGATGTAAGCATATAATACAGAAAATGTAGTAAAAATTTAATTACAACATCTAGGTATTAAATATGAAATGTTCATGGAGAAACTCGTTCAACTTTTCAACTTTGCTTAAATTTTTTATAAAATTTTGTTGGAAAAATTAAAGGCTTACAAATACCTGCTGTTTTAGCAAATAGCTATCAAATCAACTGTAAATAGATAAATCAATTGTGCTTGTACTAGGGGAAACTCATTTTTAACACTGAAGGGGATTCATTACTTGCTTTTATACAGAAAGGAAATATTGCATATACATTTAAACCCAAGTTTATAGAAATATTTAATCAATCGTAATTCATTTTGTTCACAATACAAACTTTAATATACTCAGTGCCCTGACTAAATACTTTTTATTACAGTCTTGTATTAGGAGATCAATATGAATGAGATTAGAACCACATCCCGTGTGTATCAAAAGAGTGGAGTTTTAAGAATTTGCTACAGCCATATATTTTATGAAAAGGGGTACGGGTAGCCCCAACAAAACAGTGAAAACTTATTTATAAACATCAGATATTTTTAAAAATGGATGAAAAGTCGTTCTATCTTATATTATGTTTCTCATAGTAAAAGCTAACTAAAATGCAGTTATTTTAGGATAATAAAATTTTTATATTTTAAACTAGTAGAAGAAGACCCCAGAATACTTGCATACATTTTGTGTTCATAGGAGAAACAATGTGGGTTTCTTATGTGCCTCTTTCTGAGATGAGATACTAAGCCCATTGCTCCTTCATACTGTGCCTAAAAGTTATTTTTAAACTCTTTTGTTAACAAAAGGGTCATGCCCTTCTATCTGGCATATTATTTGCTAATTTTGAGTGAAATAGTTGGGTGAAACTATCCTAAAGCACTTGGAATCCTAAGTGTAGAAGCAAACTACAGTTTCTAAATTTTAAATGGCTATAATTTAAGCCTTAAGCATGGCTAGTTAATCATAATATTAAGCCTGAGGGTCAATTAAATGATCATTATTTTTTCATGATAAAATTTATGATGTACACATTCGTGGTTTGACCAATGCACCTATCTAGCATTATTGCCTAAAACAAATTATATCACAGTTTTTCCACAACCACTCCATATTGAAAATTATGTTATTATGCCATATAAATTGCAAAAATTCTGATGACCTTGTCTTAATTATATCATAATCATGTTTGAATTGAAAAATCTCCCTGAAAAACACACGACTTTCCAGTTTGAAGAAAGGCACGTGACTATGCACTATGGAATAGTGGACCCTAACCAATTAAAAAACATGACACTCCACAAGGAAAAAACCACTGCAGTTTTTTGATACTGGCTCACAACAACAAAGAACAGTAATTCTTGGAAAGAAGGAAGCAATTGAGGTAATCCTTATCCTAGGACCAGCCCTTCCCTAGGGAGGTCTGAGGGCGAGCTTTATTCAGCTCAGCAGTCAAACTGGGTTGAGAGGTGCTTCAGAGACAGGGATGCGGAACGCCTGGAATTTGGGAGGCAAGATAACAGAGTTAAAGGGTTTCACAGAGAGAAGGCCCAAAGAAAGGCATAGGGAATCTCCTGAAGTTTTTGCTGGGCATTAATGTGTACTTGCATACGAAGTCACTATCAAAGCCAAGGAAAGAATTATCAGGAAAGTAGACAGAACAGAACATATGTAAAGAGGAAATATCCAGCATTTTAAAAAATGTAATGCAAACAATAAACCCGCAGAACTAAAGTGCTGAACAAACTCCCAAGCAGGAGAAAACGATATTAACTGTCAAGTATTAAGAAAACTGCACTAAATACATAAAAATCAAAATGTTTCAAAATAACAATAAAGCACACATCTTAAAAGGAGAGAAAACTCATGAAACATACAACTGAAGAAAGAACAGCATCAAGTTTCTCTTCAGAAATAATGCATGCAGGAAAAATTTGAGTGGTATTTTTACAAAAAAAGGAAAAACTTCATAAATCCTATGTATAGCAAAAATACATTTCAAAAATCAAAATACAAACTTTCTTAGACAAAAAGCAAAAGGAATAAAGATAAGAAAGGAAGAAGTTAAATTATCATTATTTGCAGATGACACAATCCTCTGCATAGAAGACTCCAAAAACTCCACCAAATAACTTGAAGATTCAATATTCAAATTTAGTAGTGTAGTGGGATGCAAAGCTAACACTTAAGAATCAATAACATTCCTGTACACAAGCAACAAACTCACAGAGGAAAAAATTAAAGAAAGCACGCCACTCACAATAGCATCTAAAAAATGAAATACTTAGGAATCAACCTAACGAAGAATGTAAAATATATATGGTGAAAATTACAGTATCCTAAAAAAGGAGATCAAAGAAGATATCAGAAAACAGAAAGACATCTCTTGCTCTTAGATAGGAAGAACCAAGATAGTGAAAATCTCCATACTCCCAAAACTGCTGCACAGATATAATGCAATCCCAATCAAAAGAGCAATAGCATACCTCACAGATCTAGAGAAAACACTCCTAAAGTTCATTTGGAACCAGATGAGACCTAGAATAGCAAAAAGCAATTCTGAGCAACAAAGACAAGTCACAGCGCATCACAATCCCAGACCTGAAATTATACTACAAAGCTACTGTGATAAAATCAGCACAGTACTGGCAAAAAAAAAAAAAAAAAAAAAGGCCTGAGGATCAGTGGAACAGAATAGAAGACATAGACACACAACAAACACATTAAGCCACCTTATCTTTCACAAAGGAGCCAAACATATTCACCAGAAGAAAGATGGCCTCTTTAATAAATGGTACTGGAAAAACTGGCTTTCCACATGCCAAATACTAAAACTAGACCCATGTCTATCACCATACACTAAACTAAAGTCAAAATGGAGCAAAGATCTAAATATTGAAACAGAAACACTAAATTTACTGGATAAGAACAAAGATACAAATCTTGAAGATATAGTTATAGGCAGAGACTTCATGAACAAAACCAAAAAACCAAGACTGCAAGAGAAATATTACAAAGAATCAACAAAGGGGACCTCAGCTTATTAAAAAGCTTTTGCACAACAAAGTAAATCACCAACAGAGTGAAAAGACAAGTCATAGAGTGGGAAAAAAATATAGCTAGTTGTTGCTCAGACAAAAGACTTATACGTAGAACATATAAAAAAATTGAAAAAGATCTGACCCCAAAATTCAAAGACCTAATCCAAAAATGGGCATCTAAGATGAATATATACTTCTCAGAAGAAGAAATACAAATGGCACATAAATACATGAGAAAAACCTTCAACACCACTGGTCATTTCAAAGATGAAAATTAAAACACTGAGATTCCTGCTCACCCCAGAAAGAATGGCTATCATCAGGAAATCAACCAATAACAAATGCGGGAGGGGCTGTGGGGCAAAAGGAACCCTTTTCCACTGCTGGTGGGAGTGTAGATGGGTGAAACCACTGTGGAAATCAATGTGGAGATTCCTCAAAAAATTAGGATTGGAGGTCCCATTTGATCCAGCTATTCCCCTTCTGGGTATCTTCTTTGAAGAATTAAAAATATCATACCAGAGCGATATATGTGCACCCATGTTTGTAGCAGCACAATTTGTAATAGCTAAATCTTGAAAACAACCCAAATGTCCATCAACTGAGGAATGGATAAAAAAGATGTGGTATTTTTTATATAATGGGGTACTAATCAGCCATGAAGAAAGATAAACTGGAGACTTTTATAGGTAAAGAGATGCAGCTCAAGACCATACTCATAAGTGAAATAAATCAGATTCATATGTATAAACATCCTATTGTCTCACTAGGTTGAGAAGCTGAAAGAGTAAATAAGATCCAAGATGTGCAACAGATATTCTGAACTGGGAAGAAACTGTTCAAAAGAAAAGAAAAATTGTGATGGGGGAAAGGGGAAAGGAAGAAAAGGAAAAATAAAAGATCTATTTATACACAAAATAGTGAAGACAGTTATACAGCTAACTGCTCTTAGTTCATTGAAAAGAAGGATTTGCACTAACATTTGGACAAGATTTCATGCCTGTATTTTGTATCTGAATATTCACTACAAAGACAACAATATGCAATGTATTAGTTATTGTAATTCTCCTACTAACCTGATGTGAAACTCAGTTTTACTGTTATTTTTTTCTCTTTAAAATATAAAAATGTTGAGAGACTTCATCAACAATAAAGAAGTACTGAGGGAAAAATCTTCCAATAAAAGGAAAATAATACCAAATGAAAATATGAATCTACAAAAAAGAATGAAAAATAGTGGCAGTAGTAAATATGAGGCAAATGTTTTTAACTTTGGAAACCCATTTTAAAGGATAATTGTCTAATTAGAGAAATATTCATTGTAAAAATGTGCTACTTATAACACATATAGAAATAAATTTTATGATAGCATAGCCCAAATGTCAACAGGGAGATGATTTTAATTTTTTATAATATCTACGAGTTGGTACAATATTACTTGAGGTTAGATTGTGATACTATAAATCCATTAGAAAAATGAAAGAATTGTTATTAATGCAATAATGGAGATGAAACAGAATCCTAAAAAAATTATGTTAATATAGAAAGAAACAGGAAAACAGAAAAAAGACGACAGATAAATGCCAATATGGGTCAATTTATGAACAACTATACCAATAAAATGCTAAATATTAAAGGTTTTTAAATTTTAATTAAAAAGCAGGGATTTCAGATTTGATAAACAAAAATATGGCTCCACTATGTTATCATTAAGAATTTCTACTTAAAAACAGATTGGAAATCAATATGAAGACTATACTATGAAATCATTAATTAAATGAAGTGAGTGTATTACTATTTATTTGAGAGTGGTCATTTTATAATGGTAAAGGAACTAACCCTTCAAGAGAACATAGTATAGCTTCAAAGTAAGCAGTTTAAAAACTCTGGGAATTGAAATGAAAAAAGCACAATCCAAAATTGTATTTGAGTACTTTAATAGCCCTTTCTCAAAAGCTGGCAGACTAAGGAGTTGTAAAACTAATAAAGACAAAAGACAGTGAAACTAAGCATATAAAAA
The DNA here is from genome assembly GCF_000276665.1 of Chinchilla lanigera. Taxonomy (NCBI): domain Eukaryota; kingdom Metazoa; phylum Chordata; class Mammalia; order Rodentia; family Chinchillidae; genus Chinchilla; species Chinchilla lanigera. Next base: position 17,168,502 of record NW_004955446.1, on the reverse strand, counting down.
CAATGTTTATTGACTCAATTTGACCCAATTGTCCATTAAAGAATATTACAAATAAAATAAACCTCCATAAAATTCAAAGATGTAAAGAAGTGATAGTAATACTACCTACTAATAATCTAACTCATTCTACCATAAGGATTGGACTTTTAAGTACTTTTCAAGTTTTAATTATTTGAAACTTAAAGTCCAGACAAAAGTAATATAGTCTAAAGAAAATAGATATATTATGAGCTAAGTGGATATTTAATGCTTGAATTTCAAGTTTTCTCAAATTTTCAAGTACAGTATGTGACTCTGTAAAAGAATTATTTTGGTTTATCATAATTCATAACATTTGTTGCTCACTATTTGGTCAAAGATCTAAAATCTAAGAATCCTCATTCTTTTTAGTGTAAAGATGAGGAATTTATATAAATGTATATCCACACTTAATAAATATTTAAGCTCACATTAAATCTGATGCTATAAAACTTGGAAATGAGTACTTCCACTAATGGAGTTGCTTAAAATCTTACTGTGGCTGAGCTCACTTATAAAAATTAAGTAAAATAAAGATCACATTACACTTGATTTACCCAAGAGGCGTCTGAGGGATCCATGCAGATTGTCAGTTCCCAGTAATGCCTAGGTGAATGCCCATCAGTGTTCTATGATGTCCTAAGCTCAGGAAAGGTGGGTACATCATATTATCCTCACTGATACCGTGCTGCCTTACCTCTGGTCTAAATTAGAGCATAAGCCACATAAAAGGGCCCTGCCTCAAATGTTATCTGCTTCATTCCCCAAAGATGCATGCTATTTCCAGTCATAAAGCAGAGAGACAAATCATGACCTGCCTCTTAAGAGTTTGGATCATGGAATGTAGATTTATGCCCTGGCACTATTCTCTGCTAACTGTGCATTTTAAACACAGCTCAATCTATGACTCAGCTTCATCATGTGTTTATAATAAAAGTAATGATCCTACCCACTCCACAGTTGTTTGGGAGCTTAATTAAATTAATATTTAAGTGCCTAGAATAGCACATGATCTCACAGTAAACATTCCATGTTTGTTAAGTATTTCATGTTGCCGCATAAAACATTTTTAAATTGTTTATTGTTCCCAGTAAAAAGGTTTATTCTCAAAATACCAACTTTATATTCCAACCTCATCTCTGTCTGTGTGCACAAAAATTTCAAGTTTCTTAAAAACATTCTCATATGTTTTTGTTATTATATCTGTTTGTCTCTGTCTTCCTCTCATTTTTTCACTTACTACTAAGTCTCATTTCAGGGATCAGTTCCCACAAGCTTTCCCCAGCCTCCAAAACTGTTGGCACATTCTCATGGACCACTCTGCAATTTCCCTCATCATACTATAATTTAGCTGCTTGGCTTACTCATATGGCTATACTGTAAGGTGCTGAGTAATGGGGAACTACTTTGTGCACCATTGTGATCTATATGCATACAGTACGAGTCCAACATAATTATTCAATAGAAATAAGAAAAAAAGAAATAAACATTGACAAATGCATTAGTGAACAATGTAGTGACTGTACATTTATAAAAAAAAAAACTAACTTTACTACATCATGACCTCACTAACTAGCTAGAATGTTGTCTGGAACCAAAGGTATCCATGAGAGAAAGGAAAAAAGAGAGATTAAGTTAGTCTGTGATTTTACTTTCAATAGAACCAAGTTTGTGACAGTTAGCCATAGTAAGATTTACAGAGGTTTAGAAATCCGTCCAAGATACACTGAATCTCCATCTCTCAGTTATTCAAAATGTTGAGGCAGGGATATACATATATACATGTATATATGTGCGTGGAGAGAGAGAGAAAGAGAGAAAGAGAGAGAGAGATCTTAAAGTCCTACATATCTGTCTATATCCTGTCAAAGTGATTGGCAATGGCCACGTTGGAAGCTGCTTAGTTTGCATCCAGGTGTAAGGTGACACAGAGCAGAACTGCTACTCTGCCTGTAGTGGCTATGTCCTGGGAACAATGCATGGACCTTTATGTGATGCGGTAAAATATCTTAGCCTGAATAACACTTTCAACATTGAAAATACTGTCTCCAGCAAATAACTAGCAAATCACACACTGGTGAGGGGAGTTTGATGAAGATTCTAAAAACTTATAGAGCAAGACTAAAACATTCCAAGAAAAGCCTCTCTCAAATTCTAATATGTCTTAATTTTTTTACACCATCTTAACAATAACATCTTAACAATAACAGGCTTTGTATAACTGGGAAGAAATTATTCTCATTGTTTTATATTTTTTCCTTTAGGAAAAGCCTCACAGCATAGTTTGAAAGAAATATTTACAGCATAAATGTGATGAAACTATATCACATTTAAGTTGATTTTTAACCTGAAGCATCCATTTTCCATGGCAAATAAAATAAGTGAAAAGAATAAATTAGAGATTCACAATACGTGTAAAGGAAAATAATTAATCTGATATGTTTGGTCCTGCAAGTTAAGATATTTTGCCAGTTTGCCAGTGTTCTCTCTTGAATTTAATCATCCCTTTAATTGCTTTTACTTTTTTTCATGTAAATGTTGAAAGCTTTTTTCTATTTTTGGAAGGCAAAAATGAAATGACAAAGTAATGAATGAAAAAAGTCCATGCTTCTACAAAACAAGGGGTGGATTCTACTAGTTTCTTTACCCTCAATGGTCCAACCTTCTATTCAGGAGTAATGAAATATATAGTATCTTGGATCCCTGAAGTGGAAATTCCCTGGCCTTGTGCTATGACTCCACTGAGCACGTGCATGTGTGCCTGTATGTCCTGGTAAGGGGATTATACTTGTTTTCTTATAGTTGTGATAAAAAATTACTAACAGAATTTTGCTGACACTCTCTGATAGCAAATCTGCTAATGGGAAATATGACAGAGGAGGAACATGGAAAAGGAAATGATTTCCTCAGGATGGTCACTGGATCTGGGGTCCTCTGATCTGTCACTCCTTGAAAGAATCAGTATTGTTATCTAACACAACTTTCTCAGTAATTTCACTGCCTGCTATTTCCTTGATAATAAGAGCAACAACAACAACATCAGTAAACAATCCTCTTGCTGAACAGCTATCTTACAAATAATTTTTGGTGAAAGGAATGTGTTCATCTTGCAGGTAATATCTATTAACACATGGACTCTTCTGGGTGAACTTCAGCAATAACCATGATGTCCAGAGATGCTACAAGTAACTCCAGGCAGGAAAAAAAGCTGGGTGGTACAAGGAAAATGAATTACACAATGCACATGTATGGGAAATGTGAGGACAAATGAAGCATTTTGACTGGTGCTGGTGTTTCTATAACAATAGAAATCTTATTTGCTGTTGGTCAGGTCTCTGAGTAGCTCAGTTTTGCTATCTTCTAGGCATTACTATTTAGAAATTGTGATACCACATCTTCTGGTTAGGTGTCTTGCAAGAGTATCCATGCTTTACAGAAAAGAGAGGTAAGGCTGGAGAGAGAGATACCAATAAAAATAGAGACATAATTAGAGAGAGTGAGAAGAGAATGAGAAAAAGGAGAGAGAAAGAACATAACTTTGGGTTAAATTCTCTGAATGTGAGTTTATAAGCCCATTTATAAAACTAAAATAGATTCTTTCTTCATAGAAAGACTTCAAAAGTTTATGAATCTTTCATGAATTTGTATGATTTCAATGCAAACACAAAGAAAATGTTTTACGTTCTATATAAGAAAGTCATTTTGCAATTTCAAAACAACAGTATTATTTTAAATAAATTTATTTGCTGTTGTGAAACAGGAAATCTCACATTTTAGCACAGTATGGATGTTCTGTAACAGTCTTTTATTTCAGCTAATAAAGAATGATAATCATCTGGCCCAGCAGCACCACTGTCTGCCCCTTTTCTTTAAGATTAAATGAATTGATTATAGAGGTCTTTCCAGCTGAACAGAGATGTGCCTTTAGAATCATTCTCAGGCTGGGTTTGTGACTCAGTGGGAGAGTGTTTACCTAGCATATGAGAAGGCCTAGGTTTAATCCCCATGTGTTACGAAGAAACAATGAATTAGAATGAGTCTTAAAAACTTCTGCTCAACAAATTACAACAGAAATTCTCAAGTACCTTATGTCTGTTGATGTCCTTTTCTAATGCCCATACCTCATTATAAAATTCCTTGTAGTAGTGGTTGCTTACTGTTTATCTTTATATTCAGGTAGTGTAACTGAATATATGGTATACGAAAGGCCAATTAATGTTATATAACTGATTAAACCTCATATTTGACAATAATATGAAAGTATGCAGTGTTAAGGGTCCACAAAATATTTAACTGCCTAGTCTTTTATATTTAATGGTATAGACAGGATATAACTGTATATTCAGTGTTTAGCTGGTTGTACAAAATCACACAGGTAAGAAGTATGCCACTACATAAAATTCTTTCAAAACAGTACCATTTTGTTGGAATACATGCTCACTGAAATTTTCTTCATCTGAAACTACAGAATCACCTCTTAATATCAAGTCATTAGAGATTTTTGGAACATGTAAAATTATTCAATGGAAGTGGGATGGATGATTTAGTAGGTAACCCCAATAACACTTAGGAACATTATAACATTTGTCTTTGATGTTAAGCAAACATTTGGGAAAGAAAGCAGAGAAGGATTTCAGCAAAACCATGGTGTAAAAATTGTGTATCCCTCTCAGGTGCCCTCCTGGCTCCTCTGGTGGCCCACTTAAAGTCCCACATCCTCACCAAAACCCCCTATCATACAAAGACACATTCTCTACACAGGCTGTGATGCTCACATTCATGCATCTACCCATCTCGTATAAAGAAATACTCTCAGTTACCTTTTAACTCTATAGTAATAGCTTAAAGTGTATTTGATGCTTTATAGGATATTGGTGAAGCTCAGAGAGCCTTGACATACAAACGGCTCATTTCCCTATAGTAAAATATTAGTCATTAATATCACAATTCTGAAGAAATGTCTGAGAATGGGAAGCTAGTCACTTTGAACGTCAAGAATGCATTACTCATAACCTGACTTTAGAGTTAGGAGAGTGAATACATATGCAAGTTCGAAATCTAAATATGCTCTTGTATTGTGCTAAAGTAAAAAAGTCATGTGAGCTTTAAAGTATCACAAACCTAGACATTCTTCCATAATTCTTTCCCAACACATCTTATTAGCATTCACGAGCTGTTATGGTTTCCTGTATATCTAAAATGTCCCCAGATGCCTCACGTGTTTGGAAGTGACAGGAGCATGGCAGCACTGTGACTGACTTGCTGTTAGGAGGTTGCCTAGTGTGTAGGTGGGTCACTCAGAGCACATCCCCAGCTCCTCCACGCTCTCTCAGCTTGCTAGCTGCCATAAATTGAGCACTTTTTCATCTGCCATGCACCTCTTCCATCCTGCTTTGGCCTTGGAGCCCGATGACCATGGACCAAAACTATGAGCCAGAATATACCTCCTCTTTTTAAGCTGTGAGTGTTGGGGTATTGTGTCACAGCCTAAGAAGTAGACAATACTTATTATTAAAATCTTACTTCTATGATAAATGTATAAAGGAGGAGGATGGAAAAGTAATTCCCCACTAGATTATAGGTTTTCTATGCTATATTTCTCAAAATATCAGACTAGATAAAATGAGGAAGAATTTTTAATTGTTCAGTATTATTAAAACCTATGAATTCAAGTGCTTGTGATTCATTACCAGTCAACTGAAACATTAATCTTCTCCTCAATCTCATGAACATGAATATTTTCACATAATGGAGAACTGGTTCTCAGCATAAGAAACTATCATCTCCACAACACTGGTGGAGACCCTAAAAATAAATTTTATGTACCATTAGGTAGCTATAGTTCCAGGATTCTAATTTCGAAGTATATGCTTCCCCAACCATCATCCTCCTTTTCCCTCTCAGGTATGACCTACAATACTGAGGAAGGTAAACATTTTAATTTTTTTATATTTTCTGTGAAAAATCAAATTCATAAATTTAACAAACTATATCTCATTGATATTTTTAAACTTTCAATTTCCCTTTTATTGTTAAAAACAACCACATAATACAAATAGAAGTCATCGTTCACATTTTAAAATTGAGAGAAAAGTATCTGAAATGACTTGCACAAGGCACTTCCTGATTCTCCTTTCAGAGTTCAGAATTCCCTTGATTGTATACATTCACCCAACTTACATCTTCACTACAACACTGAAATAATCACGCTATTGTCAACACCTTCAGTGACAACCAGTCTCAACAGGAAACATTTTCTCTCCCCAGCATTCTTGATGTGGATAAAATTATCTCAAAATAGCTAGTGCTCCCTTGTTTACAAGTGCTTTTAATTAATCGTAGCTCTGAGACTAGTCTCCAAAACCCTTACCTAATGTATCCTTTTCCATTAATACATAATAAGAAAACAATTTTAGCTGTTTTTAAAAATCTGGCCTAAATGGCAGACTTAACTCAAAATAGCCTTCACAATTATATAACTAACTAAATGCATTTCCTTTCCACACTAAGACATGACTCCTCCAATACAAATCTAAAGTGCATACATCAGCAAGCAAGAGAATCCAAAATAGGTCTTTCTCTGCCATTAGCCAATGCAATTAAAGGGGTCTAATTTCATTTATTCTTGAGCTCTCATCACATAGCTAGAAAGCCTCTTACAACTGAATTTCTGTGATAATTTCTGAAATACTTCAAATACTATGTTTTTCCCAATTAATTATGAAACCAACCATTTTCTTTGAAATAATATAGAAATAATATTAAGTATTTTAAATTAAAAATACTTGATACTGTGTCTGAAAATGAAAGACTGATTTTCTAAAAAGTAATAATAAAAAGCATTCATTTTCCTTAAGGGAATAGATACATACATTAAATACTTCCTTCTGAGACCAGTGTAATTTCACTTCATTATATGCCACAACAATATACACTTAGGTGCTATCTTAGTTACTTTTCTCATTGCTGAGACAAAATATCCAGCACTACAAGTTAAAGGAAGAAAGGTTTATTTCAGCTCATAGTCTGCAGAGGGTTCAGTCAATAGTCAGCTGGCTCCAAGGTAAGGTGGCCTGGCAGAGCGGCATCTTAGAGAAGAAATAGCATATGGCAGAGCACTCAGGAGGCAGCAGGAGCCAGAAGCAAAGGAGCAAAATCAAAGCAAGCCTCCCTTTCCCTTTTATCTCATCCAGGCTACAAGCATTTTGGGGCATGCCCCCCATAACCAAGGTGGGCCTTCCTATTATCTATACCCTGATCTACACTAAACCAACCAGTACAGCAACTTAGTACTATACACCCTTAGTCCCACCCTAGATCCACCCAACTCCAAAAAGCCCCACCAATGACCACGTGAGGCTTTGGGGGACATCTAGATACAAGCCATAACAGATGCTTCTGCACCATTTCCTGGTATGTCATATCTCATCACTTTTCTGGTTTGTACATAGGCATACCATGTCCAAGACGGACCAAAGTGAACTGTTCATTGAGATAATTACTTAAATAATTAAAGAACACTTTTATTTGATAACACTAGTACAGTTAAACCAAATTTCAAATTTAAACAAGAAACACATCATAAACTATTTTTCCAACGTTTATCCACCAATGACATCACCATCATTCATGAGCAATGATATTTCCAACTTTCACTTCAATAGCACACAAATAAGTCTGAAATAGCAATAGCCTTAACGTGTATTGAGTCTGCATGCAAAAATGAAACAAAAGACTAAGACATTTATCCAAAAACATTAAAAAAATGGAAGGCTAAATGTACTATGTCCTAAATTAGTCTGATTCACCTTTTGCTTCAATTTTTCATTTAGTAAATGTTGGATAGAAATAATGCCTAATAGCATTTATAATGCTTTCAATATCTGAAAGGACAGAACACACAATAAAAAGCTAACACTAGAATTATCTTTTATGAGACTTCCACATTTAAAATCCAAAGAAATATACGTAATCATAGCTTGCACTTCTACATATTTTATAAGTTAAAGTTTAATGTTAACAATTCATTTGAACCTCAAACAATTCTATTTGACTGGTAAAACAAATAATTATTCCTATTCCATCAGTGAGAGGAACTTGTTTGATTTTTTTCTTCCTTTCTAAAATCTCTAGTGGACTAGGGATATAGCTCAGCAGCATCACATTGGCCTGGCAAATGCAAGTTCTTGAGTTCAATTCTCAGTTCCAAAAAAACCTCTAGAAATGTTTCTAAAGCATACCACATGGAAAAACATACTTTCACAAAAGTAGCCATATTTAGCACCCATGCCCTAAAATCCCTCTTTCTTCCTCTATCAGTGTCTCTTGTCTTCTACTTTTATGGTCAATGCTATGAAATGTTCTAATACTGGATCGAGGCAGTCTACTGTTTTGTTAATCTGCTTAATTGACTACATTTTTTTTCTATTCAATTCAAGTTAGACTGAGAATATAATTTAACTCACTTTAGTAGGTATTCTTGTGCTTGTGTATTTCCTAGACCTATCCAAGGAGCTGAAAAGCTATGGCCTCTCCTTTTCTTGAGTTTAATAGTTACGCTCCATCCTGGAGTTTAAGAGAAATGACAAAAATGACAAAATTTCAAAGCAAAAGTACAAGGACTATACCAGACCCATTACAGATGAAAGTAAATTTGATAAATTTATTAATTCTACCTCAAGGAAATGATTCTTATGTTAAAATGTGACAGGTAAGTTAGAATTTGAAAGAGACAGTTACTGGAAAAATGAACAATGTATGCAAAGTATTTCAAACAACTTATTTAATAAACTAAAAAAGGTCCAGCATAGTTGAAGAATACTGAGCAACACATTTCCCAGACTGAGGTAAGAGTTTGAACAGAAACATATTCCAAAGCCTTTAATATAAGATTTTATCCTGATGGTAATAAAAAATAATATAAATATTTTAGCAGGTGAGTGATACTGTATTGTTTACTCTTAAGCATTATTTTTGAGTTTGTCATAAGTAAAGAATGTGCTGTGCTAACACGTTTTTTGTGAGAGAGATTCTTTTCTGTCAGTGTCTTAAAACTACTTTGAAGACAGTGATACACAGTGTATTAACTATAGTTATTATTTTATGAACTTTTGCTATATTTTTATGAAATAAAAAAGAAAAACAATGGTAAACTTAGAATATAGTTATGAATCTGTAGGAGAAATCCAAATGAGAGACAAATGAAGTTGCCCTGGACCAGGATGGTGCTAAGATCAAATGAGGGAGAGATAGGGCTCACACCAAATTCAAACCTAAAGTAGGCTGCACATGACTTGGTTATTATTAGCTGTGGAGGCTGAAAGAGAAGGAGAAACCAAAACTATCTCTCAGACTTTTGACTTCACCAAAAGGAAACAAAAGAGTGGAGGAGACTTGAACGAAAAACTAATATACTGAGTATGAGGGGCATGAGATGTCTTTGTAGAAATACAGCTCAGTTATCTGGATGCAGGGACGTCAGGGTGTGCAGTTTTAATTCTGGATACAAATCTGATTATTATCATTGTATATCCATGTCAGTACAGGAAAACATGCAAAATAAGATCATAGGTTAGACCAATCAGCGGGTATTAAGAAAAATGACTAATTTAATCTCAAAATAAGAGGCAAGAATGTTTCAAATTGGATCATACACTCTAACATTAGACTGAAATCGCCATGTCAAAAGCATTGGTATTATCATAGATCTGCTGCAGGGCATGGACCAAAGAACATTTATAAAATGAGGTATCTTACTTCAAACACTCATATGTTCATTCATACACACACTTTGTTAATCTCTTTCCAATAATGTTGCATTAGCATTTCATATCCAAATAGAACTTACCACAATGTATCTTAGAACTTCAGGGTATCTGTTCAAATATCACACTTGAAAAAATACAGTGTATTTAAAATAATTCTCTCATATTACAAATGATTCTTTAGAGAAATAAAGTTCTTTGCTTAACCCGAAAACAAAGTACAACAGAGAAGTAATTTTTGGATATATGAATATCCATACTCATTCAGTTTCTCTACAAATAAATTACCCAAGCAGTACAGTGATTTTAAAATATCATAAATGAAAAACTTCAAAAAATATAGATTGTTTTGGTACTTTAGAATATAGAACTCTGAACTAACATAACCAATAGAGGACACCTAGTGGTCTTTAGCAGAATATTTGCCTGCAGAAAATGTCAGGTCATTCACACATGTGTAAGAATGTTGGTATCAGTAGAGATGCTAATCCGAGAAAACTGGCATTATAATATAACATTTATCAGATACATAAGCTTAAATCTGCATGGTTCATCTTATATGAGAAACCCAACGTATACATAATCTAAAGAGCAAAACATAGGATGGATAATAGCAAACAGGGAGATAGGCCTTTTGCAACTGGAAAAGGAATCTAAAGATTGTGGAAGGGAGGAGGAAGGGGAAGTAAAAAGAATTAAAATGTGTTCTGTGCATACACCAACCCCCCACAATGAATGTAATCACTGTGGACTGCAAAGATGCGCCAATAGAAAGTAAATGAGGGGCTCATTCAGAACTGAGTGGTAATAAATGGGTAACAAACAAAATTAAAAACAAATATTGCATTTATAAATATTACAGACATATATCCATTTAAATATTTCAAATCATTTCCATATACCTCATTTCCCTTGAACTTCACAACTGGACTTTTATGTATAGATATAAAAAGTCACTTTACCTGGTTCTGGTTCTGCCAAAAGTGGAAAAATAAAGTCACAGTTTAAATAAACATCCACATACCCTAATTTCTAGTACAAAATCCACTCCACATCCCAGAAAAGTTAAAACATCCAGTCTAACTGATACTTAAATCACAAAACATCACAAAGTGGCCTTCTTTGAAAAATATATCTTATTAACTGATAAATACTACAATGGCAAATATAAAACTTGTTTCAGCTATTAAAATAAAAATGTGTCCTAGCAAGGAGCAGTAGAGTACACCTTTCATCTCAGTACACACAGAGGCCGAGGCAGGAGGATCACAAGTTCAAGCCCAATTTAGCACAACTTAACAAGACCACATCTAAAAATTAAAATGTAAAAATGTAATTTTAAAAAGTGTAAGGGATATAGTTCAGTGTAAAGGTCCTGAATTGAACTGCTAGTGCTGCAAGAATAAAAGTATCCTTCCTGACACCGACTATATGCAAACAATGCAAGTGATGAAGACCTCTCTTCCCTGGCAGTATTAGCTCTGCCGCACTCACCCTCCCCATCCTCCTCATGCTCCAACACTCCAACATGCAAATCTCCTACCCCAAACACCTCGAAGACACTTTATTGAGTACCAATTCCCTTCTCTATTTCCAGAGTCACCCCAGAGAGCACAACTACTGTGCTACACTGCTTCCTGTATCTCATCTGACTGCAGTACATTCCTCTGCCTGGCCCATTGGCTCTGCTTGTTCATCTGGACTCACTTTAGTATCTTTGAAGGCCTCCACTCACACAGAACAAACTCTCTCATTCCACCACTTGCCGTAACATCTGTGGTTATTTGCTTGCATGTCGGCTTTTCCTACACAACGGGCACCTGCTTTGTATTCTTATGCACGGCACCTGAACACAGACACTACTCAATAAAGGCTTAAGAGTAGAGAACATTTCTACATAATTCTTTAACAGATTTAGAACACAGAACATTGCCTATTATTTAGTGGACAGGCATGCTCTAATTATTGATAACATTTAGAACCCTGTACTAATATACAAGGAAGTTCAAGAGCAAAACTGCCATTGACCTTTTCCTATACATGTCCATAGTGCTCAAAGGGAAAGTAAAATACATACAACTAGATATCATAAACTAATGCATGCAGCACTGGCAGACTTTTTCATTGTAAAAGTGCTAAGACAGCTGAGTTCATGCTGTTGCGTCTGATTTTTAAAAGGAATTCTAGAAAATACCAGCTTTCCAAATTTACAGTTAACACACACAAAATTATAGGAGCAGGAGGAATTATTTTCACAAGGGTGATTGTAAAATTAAAAATCAAGCAAACAGAAATAGTGGTTGGTACAAACGTGAAGTGACAACAGTGAGATGGGGGTGGGAGGAGCACAGAGCCTCCAAGGCACAGAAGAGAAAAGCAGATTGGATGCGACAGATAATAGGGAGCTCTAAGTTCTAGTCCAGGACAGGGCTAGGAAAACACTGCTGCTTGTTTGCAGTCTATCTTAGATGTTTTTCTTTTTCTAAAAGATAAAAAAAGTTAAATAATTATACGTAAGGTACTTACGGCAAGAGTTGGTTCCTAATATGTCACTAAAAATGCTAAAGTCAAGCTTCCCATGGCCTAAATCTCCTTATTAGCGCTCTGTTGATAAACATAATGTGTACATAAACCCATCTCTCAACTACCATAAAAATTCAGTATTAACTGCTGAAACAGCACTGTTTCAAGGCGCATTACTCATCTGAAATTCCTATGGACATATGAACAGCAAAACCACAATCCCTCTTTCTTGACTCAAAATATATTTAGTTAATTATAGTATGTCTAAAATCTACACACAAGGGAGATTGAAGAGTCAGGAAACGAAAAACAAAAAATAAAATTTGATGTTTATACAAGGAGTCCTCACAATGTAACAATGAATGTTTAAATTTTTAAAAAATTAAAAGATGCATTGCCATTAATTTCCTTCAAAATACTCCCGTCACTTCAAACATACTTATTCAACTGTTCTTGTCCCTTTCTGAAGTTGTTCTACAAGTCCTCTTACAGTGTCTTTTCAAAGTATGATACAAAAAAATACAGTGAAGGTTGCGCCTACCCAATGGAAATGTAGGCTTTTAAAAACTCTCCTAGTGTGTCCTCATCCATTTTATCCGCCAGCCCGTGCACCGCACAAGTTCTGGCTCTTCCCAAAGTCAAACTGAGCATGAAACATAAATGTAAGGACAGCCAAGCAGCCAGGCAAGCTAAAGACATTCAGCAGAGGAGTTCCAAACCTGCTTCTGAAAGGGGAAAGAAAGGACAAGTGTATTTGAAGCGAGAGGGAGTATTTCGAGGAAGATTCATGACAATGTGTCTCTTATTGCAATTATTTTTTAATTTAAATGTTCACCATATTTTAATCACATCTCATATACTATAAAACCATAGTTATTATACAGTTGTACATTTTACCACATTATTATATTATCCATGAAAACTCCATACTTTGTTTTTAATATCAAAAACTACAAACAGAAAGTCATTACAAAGAGGGATTTCTCTCTTGAATTAATATTCTCTAAAAACGTCAAGGGTTCCCTGCCTTTGACAAAATGACTAAGGTCAGCAGCTGTGACATTTGAGAGTCCTAGAACTCTTCACTTTCACAAGCCGAATAATCTTCTATTCACTAAGCTCTTAATCTACTCTTTATCTCTTCAGTGGCTTGTGATTGTCACAAATTCTTAATACTATTCCATTTAATTTCCGAGGATTTCTTCACCATATGTCTCTTTTAGGAGGATCATAGAGAACTGATTCCCTTTGTGATAGGTTACAAAATAGCAATCTGGCTGAGAACACTGTCACTACTTGAAATGCAACAATAATAACAGCAACAATACTGAATCAAGATAATTATTTTTTAAACCAAAATACAAGAGTAGGAAAAACTCACCTCAGTTTTATGGAGGTTACTAGACAAGAAAATTTCTGTCCTGATTTATCTAAATTGCCTCAGATTTTCACTTTACCTGGTAATATATATAAAAAGTTTCAGTCTAGTGTCAGAGAGCTCTATTTTTGCATCTTAAAGCAATTTATCTTAAAATTGGCTCATGAGAAAAACTTCCCTCCTGACATCTTAACACTATGGCATTTCATAAATTGGTTTCCTGTATCAGCTGTTTGCTAATGTATTAGCCAGTTCATTTAACTTTATAGTGATATAACAGAAGGATTAAATAGCAAACTTTCTGTATTTCATTCATAATATATATCTGGCTTCAGTGCTTCTTGTTGTTCTTCAATTAAACTAATTCAGACCAGACCTTTAAAAAAAAAAAACACACAAACAGTAATTGTTGAAGATGGAAGTAGTTTCCTATAGAAGGCAGCCGCTTTCCTTGAGAATGATTCATTTAGAAAAGCAGCAGCTTCCAGACTTCACACATTACTTCCCCAAATTTGCTGAATTTAGCAATAGCCAGCTTGGTACTAAAACACTCAGAACTCAAAGACATGTGGGTGAACGCAAAGCTTCCTCTGCAGTCTTATTCCCAAAGCTCACAGAGCTACCTCTTCTAATTTATCTGTTGTATTTCTACTTGTAAACATATCCTGGTGATATTTAAAAAATCAGGTACAGATTTGTCAGTTTGGGAATGATTCAAGTTTCTTTATGATTATGGTTTGAGTCATGTGGGTGGAATGATGAATTTGTATTAAATTCTGAATCATGAATGTGTTCTTCCCTGTTTAACAGTATTACTAACAGGCATTAAATAACCATGATATATGATATTATACGGGTTATATCATATAATAAAGAAAACATTCTTCTCTTAAATGAGCTTATGGTTCACCTACTACTAGGGTCATTTATTTATAAAAAGATCTTGCCAACTCACAACTCTGTCCTAAATGTGTTTGGTTACCAAGTATCTGTAAGTGCTTATTAACTGCATTTTGCACTAATTACGGCAGTGAGCTGATGTTCCTGAATGGCATCTTTAAAACACGGCCCTGCTACACACACATCTAGGTGCCTCTGACCCCTGCGAGGAACAAAGGACATCAGAGTTGAAGAGTGTCCTCTTCTGCAACCACATGGCCTGCCATTTTATCTGATACGATGCCATCTGTTCATCCTGCTGCCATTCTCTCGGGTAACTGGGTTAAAACCACAAAACATTAAAAATAGCCGCATTGCCTACTGTATTTTTAATTGACTGGGTATTTATATCAGTGACTTTTCTTTCACAGACTATTTGTTAAAATATTTTGTGGCCTTGTTTTAAGAGGTAGCTATTCAAATCTGTTATGTTGCATGGATCACAGTCTTAGTCAAGAATAGTTCTCTACAATTTCTTATATAATCGATACATGGGGAAATGTTAAGAATTGGTAATGAAAAGAATACGTGCTAGAGTCAGAACTTTTATAATTTTGCAAGTTAAGAACACTGCATATGGAATTATGGTTAGAATCCCTGCTCCATGCCTTATGACCTCTGTGAAATTTTGGGCAGGTTATCTTATTCTGTTTAATTATCCTTACCTGTATAATGAAGATAATAATTGTATCTACCTCACTGTGTTGTTAGGAAGATTCCATGAGCTAATTAATGTAAAGAATAAAATATACTACTTCACAAATAATAAGCCCTCAATAAATATTAGCTATTATTATCAATTATATTGGTTTGATATTAATCTTAAACTGGTACAAAAAAGTTTGGGGAATTGAACATTTATTCCACTTTAGTTGGAATATGTTATATAGAGAAAAATTACAAGATGAATCCAATTTCTCAAATGTACTTCATTTGATTTTAAATGTATTCCATATCCATATTTTAAGAACATGCCGTTTTTATGCCTTTTCATCAGTGTATTATGCAGTGTTTTATTATTGCATGTCATTTCCTGAAATCCTGTGAACGAAAATGTCACTGATAAGCACACACAAAACATTGCTACAGCCACACAGAAAGCAAAAAGAACTTCCATTTATGACTTGTTTAAAGGCACAATTTATCTTCAAAATGCTGAAAAGCATTTCCGTAGGAGTAGAGGAACAATCCACAGCGCGTACACCGCTCTCACTGGTGCTGGTTGAAGCACTCTATAGGCCTTTTTGATTCTCATTTTAAGAGGACTATAAAATTCAAGTTATAATTAACGCAAAAAGGCAGACTTAGAAAAAAAAGGAAGTCAAACAGGTTAATGTACAGATTTTGGAGTTAGAGACATAAATGCATTGCTTCATAATGGCCCATTTCACTCACACCTTTGCATATTCCAGTTAGCTGAACTCTTTTCAATGCCACCCATTACCTGAGAATAGCAGAAGCCCCACTCAGCAAAATAGGGGCCTGACTGGCCAAATTCATTCCAGTCATTCACTGTGTTATTTGTGTTCTCTAGGTAGTAATTTCTCTCCTGGATATGCTGATTTAAGTATTATGAAATGAACTAATAAGAAAAAACTGTAAGAAGTAACTATTGGCAGGGTATAAAAATGAGCAACCGTATTATGCTAAAATCCAAGTTTTTATACATATAACTTGGAGATAATCACACTGTATTACCTTTGAACATAAATTTACTGGAATTTAATATATAGGAAACATATACAACACTATCTTTTAGAGATATCCTACATCAGATCCCACATGTTTATCAAATATGGTACTTGGTATATTCATATTAGGTAAAAAACAATCCTCCAAAGGAGAACAGTTGTATTGATTAGAAAAAAATATATTAATTAAATTTAAAATATACTAAATTAACATAAGATTGTTGCTTTGTAATCACTTTCTTCAGTTTATTCAAATCTAGTATTTGCTCATTTCTTTTGGAGACACAAATATATCATTTATGCACCAAAAGGTGTACTCAAAGAAAGCTTTGCACTCCGATTTCATATAACTTGTTACACATGGCACATTCATACTCAAACAGTCATAATAATAAAATACTGGCTCTAAGAAAAAAAATATATGACTTACCTCTTCCCACTGATGTATATATCTGATTAACCTTGAAAGTCGTAGTAAGCGCAAGAGACTGAGAATTTTTGTAAACCTCACAATGCGAAGTGCCCTGGCTGTCTTGTAAACTTCTGAATCCATTCCTTTTTCTACAATAAGAAAGATATAATCCACTGGAATTGATGAGATGAAGTCAACGACAAACCAGCTTTTTAAATAGTTCATCTTGATCACTTTAGGGTCCAGGATGATTTCAGAACTGTCTTCATTGACAGTCCCAGTCCTAAAATTCATGATCAGGTCCAACAGGAAAACGGTATCTGATGCCACATTGAAAATAATCCATGGTGTTGTTGTTTGCTCTGTAAAGAAGGTGATTCCAACTGGTATGATGACCAGATTTCCAACCATCATTATAAGCATTATTAAATCCCAATAAAACCTACAACAAATAAAAAGAATCAGATTTTAAGATGTAGAAAGTAACCATTCCATTCTCTTCCTCACAAACAAAATTAATCGGTGATTTATGGTTAAATATGTGAATAAAAGAACTACATTTTTAAATGTAGTTCCTTCAATGGTTTCACTTAATTCTATGTAAAACTGATCTATTCTTTAACCAAACCATTATACTTATAGAATTCTAAAAATAATTTGCTAAAATGTACTATACAAATAAAATTCAGGAATATACCACTGTTTATCTAGGAAAGAGGCAAAAGCAAACTCCCTATATGGCTAATGCAAAATATAGATGCACACAAAGAAGAAATACAAGACTAGACAACCTATCCTAAGAAAACTGCGGTGGAAAAGCATTTTAGAGGAGCTTTAAAATAACCTATGTGTTAATTTATTGATCACAGATTAAAATAATAGTCATTGGAGAGTATTCTAAAAGTGATGGTGCTACAAATTTCTCTCAAAGAGTACAGGTTACATCCACCATGGATTCCAACATACCTTAGAGATTTACAGTATTCAAAATGTTTGTGTCTTATTCTTTTTTCTTGAAATAAAATTAATTTCAGTCCGATAATATAAAGTATAAAGAAGTGAACAGATTCTACTCTGGATTTAAAGCTAGAATCACCTAAAACTTAAACTTATCGCTAACTCATTGAACAACTACCTTAAATACACTGCATAGTTTTTTCAAAATAACCCCTTGATTAAAATTTCCAATTTAATTTGGAACATGTCTATCATTATTAACAACACTTGAAAACCTGTTTTGTGGTACCAGGAATTGAACTCAGGACCTTGCGCTTGCCAGGCAGGCACTTGTGCTGTTGAGCTATATGCCAGGTTGGAAAACATTTTTATCTTCACTTAAAATTGGAAGAAACCAGAAACTTTGTCTCAAGTTTATAGAGTTTAAATTTATCAGATATGACTATAGTATTATTTTCATAAGGGGTATTTCAAAATCTGATATATATATGTACATATAAAAGGAAAAATTAACACAACTGTATAATTATAAAACATACAAACATGATTTACTTCAGCCTAATCATAGGTATTCTCTTCTGGCATTTTTGTTGTGTAAACAATACAAACTTCAATATAAGAATTTCTATTAACCAAGAAATTTTTGTTTCATATTAATTCACAGACTATGAGCTACATTTTGGTAAGGGTTATATTTGCACAAACTTTTTAAATTATTATCACATATAATTATGATTGACTCCTGGTATAATACTACAAGAAACAGCTATAAAAGGCTTTGTCTCTAGCCCCAAGATTATGCAAATGTTTGTCATTTTTTAGTTATACCTAATATGTGTGTTGAAACCTAATTGTATATTTATAAACAAGTGCAGAATTGCTTATATCATACATCACACACCAGCAGTTAGGAATAAAACCACTTTTTCTGCTTTTTTCCCCCTCTTCTTAATGGAAATGCAATTAGGGAAAAAAAATGTTTCTTCTGTTTTTTTTCTTTCTTCTTAATGGAGATGCATAACGTGTCATTTAATACACTGAGGACAGAGGACAGATGTACAAGAGAAGCAATATTGTAATGGCTATTTCACAAACAAATGACATCACTAAACGCTAAAATGAAATCCCATGTACCCTGAGGATTTTCATTTCTGGACACTATCATCAGTCTTTTCTGCCAGCAACTCTCTCTGCTCTCCCCCTGAAGGCCACTGATCCCATGGGTGTCACACATCACCCTTCTTCTTCAACTCTACATTGCCTCCTTGGGAAATATTATGTGCTCATCCATGCCTTCAGTGACTGACTTGCAACTGATGACTCTAAAGCTTTGTCTCCACTCCATCCCTGTCTTCCAAGCCTCCAGACCCTCATAATCAGCAGCCCATTAAATTTGTCTCTTTGCATAGCTCACGTCCCCCTCAAGCAGCATGCCTAACCTCAAACTCGTAACGTCTTGGACCCCTTATATTCTTCACGTGCCCCCATCTAGAAGAAAGGAACAACAGTATATGTGCTTTGCAGCTCAGAAACTTTGGAACCATCCTAGATCACCGTTGGCCATACATCCACCCAATCCCATACCCAATCAATTATTAAAACTGTTTGATTCTAATATGTAAAAGATAGTTTACACCATTGCATGGTATCTTATGATATATGCAACATTTATGTCTTGTGTCAGTTAAAATTAAAAAAAATCATACCTATGTTATGATGCCTCCACAATAGAGAATTCCTTAATATTTTAGGTTAAAAATAAAAATATATTCATTCATTTGCCCTTTTCAATTCAAAATGAAGTTGTCCTCATTCAGATATCTTTACTAGCTCTGTAATTTGGAGAAATTTTATAAATATTCTAATTCTAAATTTTTTCCTCAGTAAAATCAAGATGAAAGAAACAAATGTATAGTTTGTGGATTAAGAGAACTAAAAGATAACATATGCAAATCATGGGGTTTGTGACACATGATGCTGGTGGTATAGTCATCATCCACTTGCTCTTCCTTACTTACCAAAAGAAATACAGTTTTGTAGGAAACAGCCAAGAGTTCATTGAAAATTAAAGACATCCTTGTATTTCTGTCATTAAAATTGAAAAATTTTTTAAAGTATTAATATTCTGTTCTTCTTAGTCAATAAAGATGAAAAATAAGGCCTCATTCATTCTTTATTATGGCAATAATGTTACCACACCACAGCTTTTTATTAGCAATATCAAAGCTATCTGACATCTCAGTATCCATATGAAGAAGCTCCACTGATTCTTATAATATCCTTTTAACATATCATTGACTATTTTACAACATAAAAACAGGTCTGGTTATAGACTTTGGATAATATAATACTGTATTTGGTTAACGAAGATTATTTCCTTCCGTAGCCAAAGAAAATACAGTTAGTATCTATTCTACAAGTGTGACATAACCTTTGTTTTTAAAGCAATACATGTGTTCTTGCACACTGACCTCATTAGCCTCTCTTACACCAACATCCATGATTGTCTCTTTCTGACTCTTAGTTCAGAAAATTTTCTATTGGATAATCAGGCTCTCGCTTTCCTTTATTCTCAATTTCTATGACACAGATTTTAAATCCAAATTGTCTTTCCTATCCATCTCGCTTTTCTATGTTCACTCTTATCTCTCTTGTTCAGGCAGTGCTATCTCTTGCTCAAAATTCTCCATGAGTCTTCTATCCTGTGTGATCAGTTCTAGCTCTTAGTCCCAAAGCAAGATGCCTAACAAGTAATTTTTCAGGGCAAAAGCCATCAGTGACTCTCTCAATTACAACAAAAATAACAATCCCACTGTCAAGGTAGTCCATGACATGGCCTCCCCCTCCCTTCTCTGACTCTTCTTTGTGGAATTTATGATGAGCACCCTATCCCAGGCAAGTGTCCGTGGCATGCTCTGTCATCATGCTTATCTCTGTACACCACCAGGAAATAAGGTCACATCTATTCTATCCCTTTTTCTACCTCTCAGCATTCTACCAATCCTTCAAATCCCACTCTGACAGTGAGATTTTTAGTTTTGTTCTTAATAGATTATATTTTTAGACCAATTTGGTGGCACAGAAAAATTTACCAGGGCATACAAAGATTTTTCAAAATCCCTGCCCTGCAGCATGCACAGCCAATCCCACTGGGAGCATAATCCACCACACATGAACATTTGTTACAAATGATGAGCCTTCACTGGTCGTCACTATCATGCCTGAGTCCACACTTTATGTTAGGGTTCACTGTTGCTGTTACACATTCTATGGGATAGGATACATTTATAGTGGCATATACAATACATGAGTAGTATAACTGTCCTAAACATCCTCTTTACCTTGCCTAATCATCTCTCCCTTTTCCCCATTTCTGAGGGCTCAGACAATATATATTTTCAATATGCTTCTAATTTTATTTGTGTATTATTACTATTTGTCTTTGTTTTCTCCATTATTACTGGACTTAAATTCTTTGAAGTACAAAAGTATATCTTGTCTATTTTCTGTTGTAATTTACAAAATGAATATAACACATCAAATACTAAATATATATATTAATTTTGAATGGAAACAAGCTTTAGTGGAGATGTTTAAAGAAAATTTTTATATTAAGACAATAAGCTATGAATAACAGAATACATTAAAGTAAATAAAATGAAACAAAGACATTAAGAAAAATTCTTAGGTTAGGAAAACAGTAAACAAAAGAATTTTGGACTTGACTCCTGATTTGGCATATTATAAAACTTATACAAGTAGAAATTCATCTTGCCCCAAGTAGAAATTCATCTTGCCCCTGGAAACAGAACTTAAGAAAGGTCCTTGTGGGACTCTGAAAGCAGACAAGAATTCAAATGCAAGGTCCACAGCTGTATAATCGGGGCTAAGGTACTTCACAGCCATGACAATTTCTTCCTGCTACCCTCAGATTTCTTCTGCAGGATGATCACATAGAGCGACATGTGTGAAGTTCAGAAGCTGTGACACAGAGGCAGAGACAGCCAAGAAAAAAAAAAAACTGTGAGCATCGTTATGTTGCTATAGTTATGGGATCCTGAATAAGGTTCCATTTCACAAAAAAACTTACCAGCATTGCTGGGATCCTTCACTTATCTTTCCATCTTTATAATAAACTTCCATCAACCCAAGGTAGCAGAGAAAGAAACACTTCTATACAAAGTTCCCTTCTCTGAAACACTGTCAAAGTAGAGCAAACACTCCCCAAAAAACCATTAGTCTTAACATTATCTGAGCAGAACAATAATCGAGGCAATTATTTTACTTTATTTCAGAAATAATAAAATAATATTTCTAATTATAATTAATGTGATATTATCACTAAGGTTGTAATTTTAAATATTATGAAAATAATCTATTGTCAAGAACAGTTTACTTTTTATATAAAGCATGCAAAGAGGAGGGAGAAAGAGGCTTTGTAAAAAGCAGCTCATAATAACTATGAAGAACTCCATGTTCAGCCACACTTCTACTCAAGCCAGTTCATCCCTCCAAAGCTTGTGATAAAGACACTTCCTTCTTCCCTAATAAGAACTGCACGCTGTCTTCAACATTCCCTGCCCCAGCTCCTTATGGTATATGCTCTGGTTGAAATAATTTGATGTCAGACATTTCTAACTTAAAGCTATAAAGTGATTTAAAGAATTGCCACACTTTGCTACTAAAGATGGTTGCCTTTAAAATCATTAAATATTGAATGAATTGTTCTCTTCTACCTTCTCTCTAATAGAATAATTTTTTCTCATTAAGCAGAAAGGAGAAAAAGACTTCTGGTTGTTCCTAGTGGGGAACTAGGCTCTTCATGGCTCCTATTTTATCCTTTCACAGTTTAAGTTAAAGGATGCAATAAGCCTGTTCCATCAACTCACATTTAAAGTTCATTTCTAAAAGAAATAATCAAACAGAATTCCCAAGAGATAACTTCTTTTCATAAGTTTCCATGGAATATAGCACCTCTTTTACAGATATAGAGCTATAATGTTGTGCTTCTGTGAAATGTCATTGGTATCAAAATTATGGGTTCACCAGGAGATAAACACTGCTAGATGTAGTATAAATGCTTTTTGTATTTTACTTAGAAAAATGCTCCCAAGGCATCAGTTAAATTTTATTTTTAGATATCAATCATAAATCATACATATTTGTACCAACTGATTTATCTATTTAAGTAAACAAATACATAAGCATACATCTTGCTGTATTTCCTTTATAACAGCACATAGCCCTAACAATCATGTTCCAAATTTTACTTAAAATTGTTGAATTATCAGAAGTCTGATTATAGCCCAATGGTGAGGGAAAGCATGTTTCTCCTGAAGTACAATTTAAGGTGATTTCCCTTGAATTCTTGGTTCTTCTTCTAAGTGTTCTTAGTGACAGTTCAGCAGCCTCATCAGCCAATGCCAGAACTTTGATCTGACATGTTGTCAGACTTCACTGTCAGTAAATAAACCCAGCTACTCAAATTCAGAGAATACTCACACTGGGATTACAATAAAATATATACCTTCCATAAGCTTTGTGAAAGACTTTCATTGGTCAGGTTCAGTAGTTTTTGTTCTTGTTTTTTAATGTGTGTTTGGTGATTGTGTGGTGTGGTGTGTGCTTGTGTGTGTGTGTGTGCTTGTGTGTGTGTGTGTGTGTTTGAGCTCATACTTTCATGTCATACAAGGACAAATTTACTACCCAGGAATAGTGGCTTCAAGGGTAGATATCAGAAAATGCAAACAACTCAAACATAGGAAACTTGAAGTGCAAATATGTTAGATTTCCTAATGTATGAAACTTTGCTAAGTGATCCTATCTGAAGGGAAGTTTAGCCTAACTTAAGGATAAAATTAAGGCCATATTTAGAGGCAGTTAGGTGTTTTGTAGTAAACTAGCAATTTGCCCAATGAGAACATGAGATGAGTGGGAGATATATTATTTTAGCTAATTGCATGAACAATTTATTAAAATTAAAAAAAGAAATAGAAATTTAAAACACTATGAAAATATTAAGATATGTACACATCCAGGCAAAAGAAAACCTATTTTATCCACTTTTAAACCTTAGTCTACAACTAAAATTTTCCTTATGTGTTAACTTTTAGACCGGCAATACCAACAGCCTTATATCACTTCATACACTCTTACTTATGTCAATTTACAACTTTAACTGTTTACCCTTCCTATGTGTAACTCTCTCAAATCTCTGGTTTCAATGATTGCACACTATCAGCTTCTCACTCATAATTTTGTATTAGCAGAAACATTTCCCTAAATCCTTTGATTTAGGGAACTTTGATCTGACATGTTGTCAGACTTCACTGTCAGTAAATAAACCCAGCTACTCCTCCTTTTCTGCCACTGAAGGGCTATTGTAAAGCAACTACTATCTTTCCCAGTTCACTTCTCTTTACTCACCAGTTCCTTTGGCCTTATCAGCCCTACAGATTTAACTAACATGTTAATGTAAAAAGTCTGCAAACCTGTCTTGTGGCTTCATACTGGAGTTGGAATAATGCATTTATAACTATGTCTGGAACACCAAGTGGCATCCACTGCTCTCATCCAAACAATCATATCAACAGCTTTAAATCTAAAATTATGGGGGCTGGGGATTTAGCTCAGCGGCACAGCACCTGCTTGGCAAGTGCAGGGTCATGAGTTCAATTCCTGGCACCAGAAAAAAAAAATCTAAAATTATTAGACTTATGGGCTCAAATTAATTTGTTTAATATTTTCATTTCTGTTTATTATAACATAGGTTTCTTTTTTATCTATCCTCCAAATAATAAAGCTTAAGAATTATCTCTAAATTATCTCTGCCAAGCTTGGCATTTGAGCATTTACTCAGCTGTATATTTTTTCTAGCACAACAGTTTTCCTAATCAACTTTTCACTTAGTTCATTGCTATCATCCTGGGTGAAATTTTTACACTATCATTATTTCACATACTAATTTTCCTGTTTCTAACAGCCTCAGCAAACTGCATCATATTTATATATGAGACTTTCATATTCACAAAATAAAATAAAACTATTCAAAATCTGTTAGATTATAGAACAATTCTATACTGTAAAGCTTATTTTTATGGACATGATCCCCAGCTAAATTTTAAAATGACTCTGTGATTCAGACTCTTTATCTTTGCCCTTCACCAACAACTATCATCTAGTGCCTCTTGTTCCTAAAACCCAAGTTCAATGTATTGCAGCATTACTTCCAGTCAACTTGCTTGGCAGTTCCTTCAGTTTCCCTTTGCACCTATTCCCAAGTTGATGGATCTTGTCCACAAATTGCTATCCTAATTTATCAATGTGTTTGCCATCTGAGTGCACATAATAGTGAACAGTGAATACCTTACCATAATACAGTGTCAATAATAATAAAAAGGACCACACAATAACAATATCCCAAAATACTGCTTTTGCTCTTATTCTTAGCCAAACAAAATGTCTATCTTCCTCATACCTACCTTGCCTAGCAAACAGTAAATATGTGTGCTAATAGGAAGAAAGACGTTATTCAAAGGACACTTTGACTGTGTCATTCCAATTCACTTTAGATGAAGGCTGTGATTTGCAGTCCGCTGAATCCAAACATTTACCCCTAATTGTCACCCATGAATTTACTTCACTAGTCTAAGGCTTTAATCAAAGAATATAGAGTAGAATAGAACTCTCTGAATATTAAGTTTGTCTATGCTACAGTATTCTATCTTTATAGTGACATGTAGATTCTCTACAAAAAGAAAAAATTGTTAATTTATGAAGGGTAAGTAGAAATAGTGTATAAAATAGCTCACTGTGTTTAAATTTAGAGTTCTCCAAAGACTCCAACTGTCAGGGGTCATGTCATCTTCAATAAAAATGTGTTCTATTACCATTAACTCTACTATAAAATTCAGTAAATTAGCCAGGCATTGTCATGCCTATAATCCCAGAACTCTACAAGGCTGAGACAGGAGGACTGCAAGGTCAGGCATAGCCTGAGCAACTCAGGGATTTAGTCAGCCTCTGTCCCAAAGTTTAAATTTAAATTTAAAAATGACAACAACAATAATAATAATACTAAAAGGGTTGGGGATGTGTGAAAACCCATGATTCAATCTCCAGTGCAAAACAATAAGTAAACTGAGGTCCTAAATGTGATAATAGATTGTTTTACTTATAATACAGTTCTATGATACAGACATTAAAGATGCTTCAATTTCAAAACTCATGAATGACAATTACTTTTAGAAGTCTTTATGTTTGCAGGGATACTTTCATTCAAACACTATGAAATTTTAAATAGAAGAAAGTTTAATGAAAATATAAAATGTGACATTTATATACAATAAAGTACAATGCTGCTGTAAGGAACTATAAATTATGAGACAACAATGTTAAGTGAAAGACATACAAGCTAAAATATCATATGGTTTCTCATATCTTAAAAATGCAACATATACATAAAGAACAAAAGAAATAAAAATGGCAGGTGTTATAGTCTGCATCTAGATATTCCCCCAAAACCTCACACAGTCATGGGGGCAGGCTTCTGGAGTTTGTAATTGATTCATGGTCCAATGCTGGGATTATGGATGTGAGTGCTACACCTGCTCTGGAGTGGGTAGCTTGCACACAATATAAGGGACAGCAAGAATATTTTTGCTCACTCCTTTTTGTTCTTTTTGTTTTTACTGTCTTCCATTGCCATGAACTGTTGCTCCTCTTCCACGTCCCCCCTGCCTTGGAGCCAGCTGATTATGGACTGAAATCTCCATGAACTGTGAACTAAATAAACCTTTCCTTCATTAATTTTGGGTGTCAGGTATTCAGGCAAGAAGAGAAAATTAACCAACACAGAATTTGGTACCAGGAGTGGGGTCATTGCTGTGACTATACCTCACAATGTGGTTCAAGAGCCTTTGGGAATGATTTGTGACAAGAGTTTGCAAATGTTCAGAGATAGCATCTGAAAAAGTAGAGCTGGAATGCCTTAGGTTCTATATGGGAGATTCTAGTCAGAGTTCATAGGACCAGAAGACTGATAGAAATCTTGCCAGTAAAGACCAAGTTCTGGAAGTTTCTGCTGGAAAGGACTGCATTAGTAGTTGGACTACAGATGATGTGTGTTAGTGTGTGGCAAAAAGTGTGTTTGCATTCTGCTCATGACCAAAGACTTTGCCTGAGATCCAGGACAGTAGACTAATTAAACTGGCAGAAAAAATTTCAAGGCAATTGAATATTGAGGCATTGGCATGGCTGTTGTTATGGGCTTTTAAACAGATCTATGTTGAGAATCAAGAGCAGAAAATCCAGCAGAATAATTTAAAATGTGAGTTTGGCCAGGAAAGAAGCTCCAGTAAAGCTGTGAACTACAAAGATAGAACTAAGGAAATCTCCACTGCTGAGATGGAACAGGAGAATAGAAAGATGGCCTGAGGGCATCACAAGAAGCAGGAAGTCTCCACCCTTTGCAGCGTCAAAACTGCAAAGGTGAAAACTTTGCTTTGAGAAGAAATTCACAGAGTGACATGTTCCAGAATGGTGGCGATGACCGCACCATGTACCAGAATACAGCAGCAAAGAAAATTTGTTCCTCAGAACTGGATTCAGAGTGTTCAGCAATCCAGGCACTTGAACCCTATAGCCAGGAGGGGAGGAAGACTACTGCTCCAGCTGGCAGCAGACCTTGGCAGCATCCATGTGGCACTGGTTCTAGGTACATGGAGAATGCAAGACTTGTGGAGTTGAGACAACTTCCACCCTGATTTCAGAAAGCCTGACAGGCCAGGCAGTGTGCCCCTGAGAGGGCAGTGTGTGAAGCTGTAAATGAGAAACCAAAGGTGTGGTGGAGACCCCAGAATGCTAGAAAAACCAGGAACATGGATCATTTAAGGAAAGTTGCAAAGAGACAGCAAAGCAGGCCTAAGAGAGAAGCCATGGGTGTTACAACCACCAGCAATGCTTTAGAGGTGGAGCCACACAAGCCCTATGGAGCTCACAACTTGCCACAGATAGCCACCCATGGAACTATAGGACTTAATGTTTGCCCTGCTGGATTTTTGAATTGCCTTAGTCTCATTCCTTTGTGTCTCCATTTGTAACTTTTGGAATGAAAATGTCTAACTTATGCCACTGAATGTTGGAAGTGTTTAACTTTCTTTTCATATGTACAGGGTATCATAATAACTTGCTTTAAATCCCAGAGGAGACCTGGGACTTGGATTTTTCAGCAATGCTGAAACTGTTAGGACCTTGGCAACTCTGGGAGATGGACTAAATGTCTTTTGCCTAAAGGGGTTTGCATGAGTCTTTGGGGGACCAGGGGCAGAATGCTATGGTTTGTATCTAGATGTCCCCCAAAAGCCTCATGCAGTCATGGGGGAGTGCTTCTAGAGTTATGATTGATTCAGTGATTCATTCAATGTTGGAATTATGGGTGTGAGGGCTACACCCAACCTTTGGCGGGCAGGGGGATCCTGCATACAATATAAGGGACAGAAAGAGTCTTCTCACATGATCCTCCCTATTTGCTCTTGTTGCTTTTGCTGTCTTCTATCATCATGAACTGTTGCTCCTCTGCCATGTGCCACGCTGCCTTAGAGCCAGCTGATTATGGACTGAAACATCCACAAACCATGAGCTCAATAAACCTTTACTTCCTTAATTTTGGGTGTTAGGCATTTTGTCCCAGCAATAAGAGAACAGTAACCAACACAGTAGGAAATAGGGAAGTGGATCTTTTGCAAAAGGGAAGGGAACTAAGTGATGGAGGTGGGGAAGGGAGGGGGAAAAAGGGGATGAAAAAGAATGAAGATGTTTTATGTACATGCACCAACTCCCCATGAGGAATGTAATCATCATGTACTGCAAACATGTACCAACAAACATAAAAATTTAATTATAAAAGGAAAGATCAATGAATTCTGTCATATCTAAATACATGGCTTTTATTCAGGTGTAGAGGTTTTAACTTCAGAATGACTTTCTCATTGCTCTCATAATTGTTCTGCCACATTAATTATTCTCAAATCATCCAGTTTAATCTTTCTCATAGTTAATAATACGAGTCATTTTGACATTGCTTCTTAACATTCTGCCAATTTTACAAAACCCGAAGTACTTTACTCATCGGAAATCACTGATACCATATAGATCTTTCGAGTTATTTTTTCAGTTTGACATTTGATAGGCAGAGCAGAATCGATGTCCAAATGCCTCACTGTGCCCTTAGGTCTGTAAGGTGTCTATCTTTCATGAGCATTTTAAAATGTATTTATGACTTTGTTTCTAGATATAATAATCTCACCATATTAGATAATAGATACTTTATAGAATTATCTTATTCAACATTCTGAACAGTGAGGTAAGCAAGAGTAAATTTTAAAGAAAAAACTGAAGTCATTGAGTTAAGGACCTTTCTTCATTTCTTATAAGCAAAAAGGAAAAGGAAAAAGAAAAACAATAGCTTTGAACCCTTGATCAAATTCAGAGCTCTAACTTCTTCTGCCATACTCAGTGCCCGGATAAGTGATTCAAGGATTTCAGAGGGACACCGAAGAAACAAATGAAAGACTTACATTTACTGTGGCAGCAGTGAGTAGTGGCCCATGCTCACCTGTCATTATCAGTCACCTACCCTAGACATATATGTCTCATACAATTGTTGTCTCAAAAGGAAGGCCCAGTTCAAACGTAGAGTAGATTATGGTACCCTCAGCACAGCTCAGTGACTCAATTTCCTTGGGTTCTGTGCCTTTCAGAAAGATACTGCGAGTTTGCCTTTAGGCCCAGAAAATCAAACTGATAGTTCATCTATCCGTATGCCTATATGGGAGGACAGTACTGTACTTCTAAATATAAAATCCTGGGTTAACCTTTGTCAGAGGGGATTTTTGTGAGTTATTTCTCCATTAGCCTAAAAAGAGATCTCACTGGTCTATTTATCAAGATCAGTTGAGATGTTCTAAAGGCAAGATAAATCAATAGGAAAGCAAGCATCAAATTTCACACCAAATATTTTCTCACAATAGTGACATAATAACTCCAATATGTGTTGGTTCTCTTTTACATAGCAGACACCATTCTTGGCACTGCAAAAAAAAAAAAAAAAATGCATGTACAAATTATACACAAATACTCCCCTCAAGAATCTCCAAAATTAATTAGAAAATGAGGAATTGTACTTAAATAAGACTAAGAAAGGATTTAAACATGTTTGTAAATAGTGCACAAGTTATTTGAGTTTCCAAAAAACAGAAACAACTGATTATCTGTTTAAGGTTAAGTACTAATATTAAGGAACTTTAAAGACAGTATTTGCTGACAAGTTACTGGGGTTTTGCATTTATTCATGACACAAAACTAATTCATCAACAAATACATGCTGCTTTCTAGGCACGTATTTTTCTTTCCCTACAAACAGGATTAGATACAGCCAAGACTGCAAGAAGATATGCTCTAAGAAAGATAAATAAATAATCTCATAAAATATTATGTTCAGTGGCAGATGGGTGCTAGCACACATAAAGGACAGTGGTCATATCTTCTTTGGGGAAACAGCAGGAGAGTTAACCAGGGTTTTATAGAGTCAATGACTTGAAATCTGACCTACACAACCACAAAAACTTCTTTAGATGCAAAGAGTAACACAAACACTGAGCATTAAACTCACTTAAATTGGGAAAGGAGGAGGGGGCCATATCATGCAGTACCTTGACAAGTACCTCACTAATTTGCTACTAGGGGAACCAAGAAAACTAGACACAAGATAACATTGAAGGGATTAAGGGCCATGAAAAGTTCAAAGGCCTAAGGATAAGGCTTTATCCACTCTGATATAAATTAAAGGCTGGGGCTGGGGGTTTAGCTCAGCGGCAAAAGCGCCTGCCTGGCACACGCAAGGTCGTGAGTTCGGTTCCCGGTGCCGGAGAAAAACCAAAAAAAAATAAAATAAAATAAAATAAAATAAATTAAAGGCTATATCAGAAGTCTAATATTTTTCATTTATTTTAAAGTCTTTGTTTTCCCAAGGAGTTTAAAATGTATGATAATAGACAAAAACACAATCAAATAAAATCTCAATTAGAAAGTGATAAATTCTGTTTATTATAAATTTTATAGTGCTTTTTCTTCACAGTGCTGCCTTTTGTATTAATAAATACCAACTTATTTATTTTAACAGCATATTTTTGAAATTAAAGATTATTCATTTAAACAGATTTAGAATCCTATAATGGATGAACAAAGGAGACATTTCCATTTAGATTATAGGAGTTTTTTTTTTCCTAAACAGTAATGCTTAAAGATGTTATTTCATACTTGAACTCATGTGAAGTTTTCACCCACTGGCAGCTGTGTATTATCTGAGTAGCAGAATTGGGGCTGTGTCAAGGAAGAAAGTGATTCTACCAGGAGCATATGTTTCCAGGTTTGTAACAAATATCAAGAGTGTGTGGGCCGAGTAACATTTGCTATGGAGTATCTGAGAACTGAGGACCAGGTTTCTTTAATTATCTAGCAATTCATATAAACAGTAGGGCATATTTTAAGCAGAACTGCCAGTACAATGAGAAATTTTCAGTCACCTACAAATGAGTCCAATAAATACCTACTCAATTCCTATAAAGTCATATATGTATGGTTTTGAGTAGGTATAATTAAAATATACTTTGTACCCTTGCTTTTTATCCCTCTCTTCATCATTCAATGTATTTACTAAACCTTTTTTATTTTGACAAAAATGAAAACACGACAGGATGTGGTTCGATAGACACCTGAGTCTCACTAATAGGTGAAACTTGCCCCTACCGTCTTATGTAGGCCAGTGACTTACAGGGAATTTTTAATTAGTTATAAATGTACTAAATATTGCAAGACATTTTTGTGATTTGTACATTTCAATGTATATTTAAAAGATATGGCTTCCACCCAGGTAATTTAAGTGCTGAGCTGTGTGTCTGGTTTCCTCAACAGCGAAAAATGCAAACAACTCAAACAGAAAACCTATGAGAAAATAAAATTTCAGACTTTTTTTGGTAATACCAAGGATTAAATCCAGTGCCTTCATACTGAGTTATAGCCCCAGTCTTTTTATTTATTTATTTTTTTTATTTTGAGCAGTGTCTCGCTGGGTTGTTAATTTGCTCAAGCTGGACTCAAACTCGAAATCTTTCTGCCTAAGCCTCCCTTGATACTGTGATGATCTAAGTAGCATAACACCTAGCTAAATTTCAGACTTTTCTTGGAAATAGAAACATACCTGTACAAAAGGAAAGATCCAAGAAAAATAGCAATTATTGAAATAATAATTTTCTTGTGCATTGAGATTATTAAATCAAAAATCGCTATTTCAAAAATCATATAGCATCCTATATGAAGAGATTGAAGCAGAAGAGATTGAAAGAGAAATAGCAACCTACAGAATATGATTATGAGAACTGGATCATACCGAAACTTTTGGCAATGCAAAATTGATATAAATGTCTTCATTTCCATTCCTACCCAATCTCTCTGACCTTTTCTCTCACTAATCCTCAAACTAATCACAGGGCTTTAGCCTGGCTAATCTAATTCCTTAGTCTTTGTCCTTTTTCAATCTGCACAATTGCTCCCTGTAAGTGCTTGAAACACTTCCAAACCTGCTCCACTCTTCCTTACCTTCTCTGTCCTTGAGAAGGCTGCTAACTCCCCCAGCACAATTCCAAAGTCTCTGAGACACAGCCACTCCTCTTCCTCCTGTGAACCTGTGTAGCACAAGAACTTTGGGATGTGTCAAATCCACACCAGGAGCAACAGTGGCACCTCCACAACATCTTTTTGGTAGAACTGAGGGGGCAGAAAATTGGCAGTATGGGAAAGTTTAACAGGATCTGAAGTAAAGTTGCTTCCTTAGCCAGAACATTCCATTTGCTAGACTTTCAAGTATCAGTTAACACAGGGGCTGGGGATTTAGCTCAGTGGCAAAAAGCGCCTGCCTGGCAAGTGCAAGGTTGTGAGTTCGGTTCCTGGTACCGGAGAAGAACCAAAAAAAAAAAAAAAAGTATCAGTTAACACAACCCAGCCACATGTTTTGCAGTAGTTCTACAGATACCTGAACAGATTATTTCAGGAGAAAAAAATACTCAGAAAGTCCAACAGGGAGTAGAACCATAGACTGTATCTTCAGCATCCAACATCCACTAGGTGCTCCAAATATATCTGTGTAGTAATGAATTATCAAGTAACTACATTATCAAGCAAGTCATAAAAAACCACACAATTCAATTCAATATAGATTGCATCAAGGCAAATAGAAGCAGTACTTGTTACTAATAATCACAATGTTTTCTGTTCACATCTAAGAATCATCTAGAACAATGGTTCTTACCTTAAAACAAATTCTAACTTCATAAACTTAGCTAAAACATATGTAATTAGGATAAACTGCATGAAAGTATGTGGCCAGAAATTATCATTTTTTACATGTGATACTATGGAACTTAAACAGCAGAAGTGAAATTTTGAAAATGTCCATAGTGATTATCTTGACACATTTGTCCAAAGATTGAGTGTTTTCACATAAAATGTGTAAAATAACTTATCTTTATGGGTAGGGCTCAGTTCTGTACTAAATGAGTGTCAGGAGTAGTGATACCAACTTAAGAACAACATGCATAAAGATGAAATGAGTGTGAGTGTGAATGGTTAAGTAACTGATACTTAATTTTTCTAGACTCATGCAACAGTTGTTACCTAGCTTTGTGACAAATTCCCAAAATTTGATGACAAAAAATGGAAAACATCTACCTGAAAGAGGAGGGTTTAGTGAAGTTAGATCTGACAGAATGAATTTGAGGAATGTGATATAGAGGAGCCAAGAGGAATAAAGTAAGAGTATTTGAGCATCTAGACAGAAATCATGGAAATAAAGTAAAAACTGAAAGTATGGGAGAACCTCAGTTCTCCAAAGAGAAAAGAGCCAATTGGACTTCCATTAAAAATGAATCTGCAAGTAACTAAAAAGGATTTGGAACTGAAATGAAAAACAAAAGAAATGTTTAGGACATCTTCACAAGCTGAGTGGCACAATGAAATGCAACTCTGCTTTGAAAAACTATTCTAAAAACAATATGAATGAAAAATTGGAATAGAAAGTGAGCTCAATGAGAAGGTGATGGTAATATGACATGGTGAAGGCAGTGACAGTCTGAATAGTGGAGGACAGTGGAAAAAAGGGAGAAAGAGGAACATGCTACCTTGAAATAATATATAATTCAGAGATGGAAGGAAAGATGGAAAGGGAAGATGATTCTAAAAGTTTGAGAACAACGGTACAAAAGTGATACTTAGAGATGAGTAATTAAGATCTTATATGCCAGGATTTGATTCATTTTTTGGACATGAGCTTATCGAGGAGACCGGAAGAATATACAAGTGAAGATATTCTGCTCCAGTTTTAAAAATGAATCTGAAGAATAGGAAGATTGGATATACACTACTGGTTTAGGGATCGAGAGAAAGGAGGAGAGAATGATGCGTAAGTACAGTAAAGGAGAGCAGAAAGCTCAGTGTTAGAAAAGCAAAGGCAAAACAAGGATATGAGTTATTTAAGAATATGAGAAATATAAATAAAGAATACATTCCTAGATTGATCATGCAAATGCTAGGTAACATTAGAAAAGCAATAGCAATGTCATAATATGGACAAATTATAGATTGTGAACAAGATTTTATGTGAAGATATCCAATTTTATGAACCAAGTATTAACAGGGTTGTTAACAAAGAAACAAAGATTGGTAGGTAGTAGAAAGTTTTTCAGAATATGTGAGATATGTTTATTTTTCATTTGTTTAGATAAGATTACAGTGTTTTCTATCCCCCTTTGTGATGGGGGGATTATTTGTTTTCTGCTTTTCAAGACTGGAAGAAACCTGATATTGTAAATCTGATGATATAAAGACTATCGATAATAAATGAATATGAAGAGTGAATATGTTAGAAATGTAGACAATGATTAGGGGACAAAATAAGACATAAATAAGTAATTTTTTTCGACTCATAGATGTGGCAATTCTTACACATGCACTTAGGAAAATTGACAAAAGACAAATTTAAGAACATAGTGCTAAAACCAAAAAAATCTGAAGCTCAAAATGATGTGCTTTATTAGTTTTACTTTTTTCTTACATAATGAAAAAAAGCAACTGCCACACTTTAAAACCAATGCAGGTCATATATTTTGGAGTTAAACCACTGAAGCTACAAGAGAATTTTAATTTCTAGTTAGGCTCTGTGCTTATTCGAAATATTGCTCTCCAAGAAATTTATAAAGATAATGCATTTTGTGTAAGGGTTATAGGTATAAGTCCCCATGTTGAAGGCTGTTAAGAAAATCATCAAGGGGCAAATATTACATGTTTCTGGGTCATGCATTTAAATGGGAATAATTTCTTAAAGTGTTATGTCCTTGCATTATTTAAATCTAAAGAAACTTCCATTCACTCTGCTGTAACCTGCAAATATAAATTTCTTTAATGTTCAGTGTACATCAACATAAACCCTATTACTTCTGGATTTGTCTGCTGGAAAAAAGCACTGTCATTTTTTCAGGCAATAATATAAACAGCATGCACACTAACAGAATTCTACAATGTAAAAAGTTATTTCTCCATAAAATATCCGCAAATTATTTTTTGCTAAAACAATGCTAAGGAAAGAGCACATCTTACAAAACAGACTCACACAAATATGTTTAGTAATAACTGATATATATGGATGATATGTAAATTTAAAAACCCTACATTACAAGTCACAGGGTGAAATTATTTTTAATTTTATAATATGTGGCAAAACAAATAAGTGCATTAACAATCTGAAAATTCAAAAGTATTTCTCAATCATTTTTGAGAAAACAAGTTTACTTCTGATACTCCTATGCACCCTCCTTAATAGGCCCACCATTTCTCCTATTGTTCTGTAATTATGCATACTGAATTCTCTACTCAACATGATTGTTCTCCCCATCTCCACCATCCAACTCACACCTCTCGCTGAAGATCTAATTCAAAAGCTGCCTCCCTCCATTCTCTCTCTCAGAACTTAACAGTCTTACATACGCTCTGTCCTATCGTGATGTTCATTACCAACAAATAGTTTCTATTTACATTGAATTACCTGACACTGTACATGTCAATGCATTATTAAAGTGCTATGCTGCTGCTTCATCCTCTCCCTCACATCCTCAGCAGTTCATAGGACTCTTAATATCAAGGTTCACAGTTAACTCATCTTCAAATTTATCCTGCACCTAGTATGTTTACACTAATTTCAAGTCAATATTTATACGCTGAGGATCTACCAGTCACACTGAAACATGAAATCATGACGGTGGAATTTAGGGGAAAAAAATCAATTCCAATTGCTGTATCCACTATGATAGAAAAAACTTTGCATACGGTCTTTCACTATGGACCATAGTTAAATATGAAGACTGTATGTTTTATGTGACTGACATGGTTTCTGTTCTAAGTTACCACAAATGTAAACTAAATCGGGTGTCAGAAAACCTGTTACTGCTACATACAAGCATTCTTTGTAAAATCATTAACTATAAGTTAGCAGATAATACATGTGTTTCTTAGCAGTCTAAAGCCACACAAAAAGATGTCTATTCCAAACATTGGTCAAATCCTTTTGTTAAACCCACATTTTGAAAAGCTTTCTCTCCTTGATTTCAAAGTCATGGGGAAATCAAAAGGAAAGAGCTAGAGAGAGAGAATGTCATGTAATATAAATTATTCAATATTAGACATATGTTTAAATCAGTTTGACTACTGATTCCAGTATTTGATCAGTCATAAAATACCATGTAAGAGTGGATTACTAGTCTTGTGCTTCTGTGAACATCTTACGAAGCTACACATCCACTGTGCATAAACAAAAGCTGCCTTCGTTATCAGTGTGTTTGGGCAGAAAATTCTAGAAGCAATTTTATTGTACGCATCTACAAAATAGTTGTTCAAATACTATTATTGTTAATATCATAATGAATTTCAAAAACTAAGAATGACTCTAAGTGGAGAAACTTATAGCTTAAACCATGCCTCTGTTTCTTGAGTTTGTTGCTATAAAAATGTTTGTCTCTCTGCACCTCTGTCTCTCTCTCTCTTTCCCCCTCTCTCTCTTTCCCCCCCGCTCTCTCTCTCTCCCCATTCTCTCTCTGTTCCTTTCCCTCTCCCTCTTACCTAATGTGCTTTTTCTCTTCTAGGATCCTATCCAGGATTCAACATTACCATCTAATTGTCCTGTCTCCTTCACTGTTCTTGGCTATGACAGATTCTCAGACTATTCTTGTTTCCAATGACTGTTTTAGGAAGTAAAGAGTTAACACCTTTATGGTCATATAGGTCAGATTTCTCAACCCATTGTTTGAAAAAAAATCAGTATTGACAGCACACAATTAAGGAATAAGGATTTACAATCTGTGTCCTTAAAGGTAGAATACCCACATAAATTACTTGCAATTCTCTTTATTGATTACATCACCTATTTACAGCAGTTTGGAGTCACAGAAACTTGTTCATAATTTGGAATATGATAATGTGATTCAATATTAATTTATTTATTCAGTTGCTCAATTTCTTCCATCTTTGACCACTAGAACTTTCTAAATTTTTTCAAGTTCTATTCAAGAATCCCTAGACATCAGTGGCTTTTTCAAATAGCCCAATTCTTTCCTTATATCAGCATCACAAGAGGGGGATGCAGTTAATAAAGAAATGTTTGTCATCAAATAAAGTTTTCTATAGTTAACATCATCACCTGATAGACATTCTAAAACAGACCCACCAAGCAAAGGTCACAAACTTCACTTTATATGTTATATCAGAAGAAAGCCACAGCAGACTGTGCTATTACTTTCATTTTACTGCTCACAACTTTAAGTATGAATATATAAACTCCCCAAATTATTTTCCATTATTATTTTCACATTTTAAAAATTTTTATACTTATGGCAAACTAAGTTTTTCTTATTTGACAAAAGAAGGTATCCAGATATGCAAATAACAAGTAGAAACCTTCCAGGTATGATGCAAAGCTTCCTGTCAGATAGCTATACTTTAAAATTTAATACTAAAATGTTTTGTTGACTTTTAGTCATCACCTATACAGAAATTTGCCTTTAAGTTGCCTATTATGAATCATGTAAATTAGATCTTTGGGATAAGTACTCAACAATTTAAAAATATCTCTAGTGAGAAGCTGATAATTTATAAATATTTCATGAGAACTGTGACGTCTATATGTTTAAAGTTCCACAGATGTATCTGAGAGCACAGCTATAAAAACAATCAGTAAAGAGGAAAAAACTCTGTAGATAACTGAGTTGCTTCTCTTAATAAAAATACTTCCTTAGTCTAAAAAAAGTCAATTAAAAAATAACGGATAAAAATAAACACACATTCTACAAACAATATTTTCTAAATTGAAAATCTTGTATCTATCCTATCATTTATAAATTTGTTATGCTTCAATTATGAACTCTAACATTTTTGAAGAATGATATATGAAATACTTACTTTGTTAGTTATGAAAAGACCAATACAGTATTTTTTAGACTAAGGACGTATTTTTATTTCTCCCAAAATCTATCTGAGAAGATTCGGAGTGGTGGTGAGGGTACTGATTTCAACAAGATTAGCAAATTTTCAGAAAACTTCAATTCTGAAACTGTGTGCCACATACATACAACATATTGTAATTGCTTTTTATATCCATGCATTTTTAAAAATGCACTCATTTTGTACTTTTAAAAAGCCACAGGTATTTTTCATTGTACTCAAAATACATTAATAAAATATTCAATACTCATGATATTGAGAAATCTTGTCAATTTATGATTTTTTAAATTTATATGGAATGACTAAAAACTAATATAAATTAACTCAAGAGGTAGTGGAGGATACAAAGTTTAAATTATACCTAATCAAATAAAGTACAAAATGAATGCATTTTCAAAAATGCATGGATATAAAAAGCAATTACAATATGTTGTATGTTGTATGTATGTGGCACACAGTTTCAGAATTGCAATTTTCTGAAAATTTGCTAATCTTGTTGGAATCAGTACCCTCACCACCACTCTGAATCTTCTCAGATAGATTTTGGGAGAAATAACTGACACATACTTTCAGATACTGTACAGCATCTATCTAACATCCAGTCTGATACTAGCTGGGTTCCTCACTCAGATGTAACGTGACATCAATTTTTGTGATTTAAGATATCTTAGGCCAGCCCAGTCCTCTCCACAAGTATCTGCTAATCACTTCACACCTGATGAGGAGATACAGATTACTCATACTTTACAATGTTGGCAAAACGGAGCTTTTGGCCATTAATTGGGTTAAAACCAATAGGCAGCATTCCATTGCAGGTGTGTCACTCATCCTACCTTCACATGACTTATAAAGTGTGCATGCATGTGTGTGTGTGTGTGTGTGTGTGTGTGTGTGTGTGTACATATGTCTGTGTGCATGTATGTTTAAGTGCTAATATTCATCATGGCTGGAATTCATAAAAAGAAGCTTTATTCCCAGATCTGTTTTTTGACCCATTACTTCAAATACTCATATACAGTACTTTATCACCTTTCCAGTATGACCTGCTTTGTCATCATGAGTATTATGTAAAAATCTTCAAAAAAATCACCTGAATTTGATATGTACCCTATGATTACAAAAAATAAAGGTATAACCTACACCTTAGCAAATCTGTGTATACCTTATAGTTTTAATGATGAGATACATTGGAAGTCCTGTTAAGCAAAATAAAGTATGAACAAAATTCTACTTTAAAATATTTTTGCTTTAAAATAGATAAAATCAAGGGATGGAATTATTTTTAAATATGCATGCATGCTTTTATTCTATTTACTATAATGCTTTCTTTCATGTCTTTTTCTTTTACTTTTAATATGTGTATATTAATGTCTCAGTCCATTTAGTTAGTTATAACAAAATATCATAAACTAGGTTGCTTATAAGCAAGTGAAATTAATTTCTCTTAATCTGGAAACTGGGAAGGCCGAGAGCTGGACGCTCAGAGATTTGGTGTCTGGTAGAGGTCCTCCTAAATGGCCTCCTCTGTTCCTCCTAAATAGCCATCTTATTGTAACTTCACAAGGTGAAGGGGCTAGAGATCTCTTGGGGTCTCTTTTGTAAAGGCAGTATATCCACTCACGAGAAGTCGACCACCATGACCTGCCTCCTTAAAAGGCTCCAACTCCCAACACTGGAACTTTTAACATAAAAACTTGGGGTAGATAGACACACTTAATGCTTGAAGTACTTGGGACAGCTTTTCTTTGACAGACCTATAGAAATTATTTAAATGTCATTGCCTGTAGAATATATGCTATCTTAATAAAAATACAGTTAATAATGTATTCCTTTGGGCAATGACATTTACAAAGAATGATATTACATTCTGGTATGTATCATCTGTATTTTTTTCTGCTTTGACAAATTGTGTTGTTTGATATAATAATGCACATTTAAAGCCAAATTGCTTAGGGAAGGGATATTCACACTATTTTCCTCTAAATTTAATTAATAAATACCAAATCAATATTTTTTTTTTTTTTTGTGGTTTTTCTCCGGTACCGGGAACCGAACTCACGACCTTGCGCTTGCAAGGCAGGCGCTTTGCCGCTGAGCTAAATCCCCAGCCCCCCAAATCAATATTTTAAAAGGGGACTAATTTTGAATTTGAATTTCATAGCAACCAGTTATTTTTTTTAAAGTATGCTCACCAAACTAAAAGAAAAACAAATTCTAATCAAAGATTTCCTAGTGAGCACTGTTAAATTTGTCCTTCTGTAAAGGGAATAGTGATAGATTTTGATTGCCAGGAGGTTAAAGTTGCCAAAATTTTCAAAAGCAAAGGCAATTTGAGTCTGAAAAGATAGTTGCAGTAGTGGGAGCTTAGATCTGTACATACAGAACAGAAGAACAAACAGCAAAAACAAAAGCCAAATCCATCAGCCAAACCAGAAAAAAAGTTGAGAGCAAAGCTGTTCCCATAAACCTCAAAAATGAGTAAGGTGAAACAAATTTTCAGTAGCTGTAAGACTTGTGATTTTCGAGAGTATGTGGGAGGAAGGACGCAATGGCATTGACAGCCCTCGGGACAGGTGACTCCCACAAGCCAACAGATAATTTCTGGAAGTAGCTGAAACTGGGATGAAATCTCTGAAAGGGAGAAATGGTTGACCTCAGGTATGGGGCAGAAAACCTGTATTAACAGCTGAACAGCTTGCCATACCACACAGAAAGAAGTTATCAAAGACTAAAATGGTGAATCAGGAACTCACTTGAAGATGCCAAACATGGCTTTCGAAAAGGATAACAATTTAAATGAATTTAAACCCACCTGATTTTTAAATTTGTGTTAGTAAAGGTGTAAGAAATGACTACTTACTGAATCTCCTAGGAATCTTATTCATTACTTGGAAGCATGGGTAAGCAAAAGGAATGAGTAAAGCATTTATCTGTCCATCCTGAACCAAAGTATAACCAACAGAAGAGGAAAAGGGTGTCCCGGTATTGATTTCAGTAATATATGAGAAATAACAGTTGAATTTTTATACAATTACAAAAAGCATGATTTTGCCATTCATATTTAATGCACCTAGATATTAAGTGTTAATGCCATGAATAGCAAATACCAGACATTGCATTTTCATGATGAATGAACACAAACCACCTACAGTTTTGCCCTGGAGATGAAATCTGAATCTAATCACTTGCAGGTTAGAACCACAGCAGATGAAGAAGCATGTAGAAATGCATATATGTAGGTATGTAATCAGCAATCCAGTCTGGGAGAACTGATGGGCCTGCCACACAGGGCCTTCATCAGATAAATACTAAGAAAAAGAATGGAATGGAGGGGACCTTATACATTAAGACATACTTTAAATATGTTTTTAAGTAAGTTTAAAAATCTAGTTGGGGACACACCAAACTATACAATCCAGAAATGCACATTCATGATGAATGTAGAAAAATTTAAGAAAACAACTTCTGTAAGAGAAAAGTTGTTATTGTGGACAGTACAAGAGGCCTGTGATTTCTAATACCCATATGGGTGATTTCTTCAGGTGGCTCTAGAACTCTGTTTCTTGTCCTGTATGTGAATTTAAGGGTGTTTTTCTTACAATAAATAATAAACCTTGTTCATGTAGTTTCTTGTATCTGTTTTATTATGTAATAAAAAAGAAAATGGAAGAATGAAGAAGTCAATGTTGACAAGGAAGTATCAGGCAATAGTGGAGTAACAGTACAATACTACTATTTATCTCTCCTTTTTTGATTTATATTAGCAAAACAACCCCTAATAACATCAAGGCTAATCAACATGATCCTGGGGAAAAGATCCAGACATTTAAAAAAAAAAAAAAAAAAGCAAAAGAAAAAAAAAAAGAAAAGCCGGGGATATAGCTTAGCGGAACAAGTGCCTGCCTGGCAAGCGCAAGGTCCTGAGTTCGATTCCCAGTACAAAAAAAAAGACCCAGACATAGAATCAGAACATCAGAATCTTAACTCTCAATTTAAGTAGATTTTTCTGTCTTCTGAGGGATGAAAACTTTCTGCCTACCAATTTTGGGGGATGCAGGTATTTTCAATTTTTGGTTAATACAATTCATACAGGAAGTAGATAGGAATCAAAGATATCTAATAAATTCAGATCTCTTTTTTACATCATAAACTTGGTGTTTTGAAATAGATGTACTGACCTCTTCAAAGGTAAACTATAAAATTTGAGAAAATAATGTCTATACCCCTAAGGATGTTGTGATTATAAGAAAATAATATGCCAGTAATGCCTGGCCTGTGGCCAATATTTAATAAACAATAAATTTTATTTTAACTTTCTTTTTCTTTTTCTAATTTGTTAATGGTTTGTATATAACTATGCACAAGCAAAGAAATAATAGCAACTTGTGAAAAAGATATGGGATTGCAGGTACAAATTCTCAAATTCAGTAAACATTTACCAAGTGCCAAATGCCTTTTCTTGGACTCTGAAGTGCTATATATGCGAAAAGAGTGAAGCACCATCATAACTTTTCAAGAGATCATTAGTCTAGTAAAGATGCACATGAGAATACACCTTTAATAGAGAAAATGAAATGGGAAATTATATAAAATGTTATACCACAAGGGAGAACTGTGATGTTTTACTGCTGTAATATTTAATTACACACTAACACTTGGAATATTTTGCTATTTACTTCTCAGTTATGGCCTTTTTTGTAAATTATCATAAAT
This sequence comes from Chinchilla lanigera, assembly GCF_000276665.1. NCBI lineage: Eukaryota > Metazoa > Chordata > Mammalia > Rodentia > Chinchillidae > Chinchilla > Chinchilla lanigera. The sequence continues at coordinate 17,125,509 of NW_004955446.1, read as the reverse complement.
AACCTATACTTTTATATGAATTTTTATTTTAAAAAGTAATCATTTCATTAGGGATAAAATTATCTCCTTGGAAATTTATCATTTGAATCTCATTAGTTCATCATTATACTGTTATTATCCCAGAAAGCATAAACTATTTTCAGACTAATTTTAAGTCAATCTAATGTAGAGTTTTTTAAGAAGCATGCACCTAAAATAGAAAACAATCTACCGGGAAAGAGCAAAGCATTACCTTATTGACTGAAATGAAGATTGCTTTTACATATCTTTCTTATGTGAAATAAAACTGAGGTGTATTCTTTCTGTATTAACAAATCTTGTCTGAAAAAGACAGAAAAGTTCTTAACCTACTTTTCTATCATAAATTCTTAACTTTATCATGCTTGTTAATTGCCTGAGTGTCCTTTAACCATCTATTTCCATGATTCTTTCCCAGAGGCTTGGTTTAATTTTAAAAGTGCAGTGTATTCAGCCCTAATTATGTGAGAGCTCACTGCAGGCAAACAGTAAGAGAGAAATAACCACAACGTGTTCCTAAATCAGTGGCACAGCTACCACAAGCACACTGCTATACACATTTAATAACTAGGAAATGCATCCATGTAAGGTAATACTTAGACCCTAGTGACATTTGAAAATAAAATTCTTTCCCAGAAACATAATTTTACTACATAAGATTTTAAAAATATCTACTTCTGGTAAATTTCATTTTATTTCTTTTATCAAGTATTTAAACCAGGAAACACTCACATTTTCAGATTCCTCTCATAATCTATAACTAGACATGGGGTGATTCTATTACTTCATCTGAATTAGAAGCTAGCAAAATATGCTGTGTGCCACAAACACTATCATTTTCATTGAAATATATGCTTCTATGTGAAGTGAAACATCCACAGCTGATATTTTAAGCATTATCACAGTTACTTTTACATTAATTTTGGTGGAGAAATGAACTGCCACTAAAATGGTGCAGTGACTAGTTATTCATTGGGAAGCCACTGCCAGTAGGCTATTCTGCAAAGTGGCCCAAATGCAGCATTACTTGCTATGTTCCATGTGCCAGATGCTATTTTAATTGTCTTTATGCATTTCATTTCACTGAGTCTTTAGAGTAATACTACAACAGGTTTTATTTGTATCTGATTGCAACTTAAAAAATAAAATAAAATCCAAGCAAGCAAACAAACAAAAACAATTAAGGTTGTAAATGTAGAAAACAAAATTTCACCCCAGGGATACAGCTCAGAATCCAAGATTTCAACCACTGTACTTTATCTCAGAAGTATTCATTCATGTCCTAATCTCGTGACACAGTCCTCATCTCTGACTTAATAAAAATATAAACTTTTAGAAATTATGTATTTTGAAATTTATTTTAATGGATGTTTAAAAACATAAAAAGTTCTACATCTTTATTGGTACCATGTGATGTTTTGATATAAATATACATTGTACAATATTGAAGACTGGTTAAATCAGATTTAACATACCTATATCTTCAAATATTTACAGTTTATACTTTGCAGTGGCAAGCTCAAACATGTAACTATAATTCAGTACCAACTGAGAAGCCTCTTCCCAATTTCCACCTTCATCAGCTTATACTAACTACAAGTCTACTCAGCAACTTCTATGAGGTCAACTATATTATACTCTATATCTAAGTGAGATGATGTAGTACTTGTCTGTACCTGGCTTACCTTACTTAACATAATATGCTACAGTTCCATCCCTGTTGCTGTAAATGACAGGATTTCATTATTTATTATGACTGAATACTATATACCACATTTTCTATATTCACTGTTCAGTGGACATTTATGTGGTTTCCATCTCTTATTATGAATAGTGCTGTAAATGAGCCTGGAAGTAAAGATTTCTCTTCAACATTCTAATTTCTTTTCCTTTAACTATACATCAAGTTGTGAGATTGATGGATCATATGGTAATTGTATTTTTAATTTTCTGGGTTTGATTTCTTTTTTTGTACCAGGATTTGAACTTAAGACCTTGCACTTGCCAGGCAGGCACCCCACCACTTAGCTAAGTCCCCGGCCCCAATTCTCTGTTTTCTTAATTTCTATTTTTGTTAGTAAATGTTTACTACACATAATGATTGCACTCCCCATGGAGACTTTGTACGTGCACACGACATACCTGAATTCTTTATCTTCACAGACCCTCTGTTCCTCCCCCACCAGACATGTTCAACAACCAGCCCCCTTTTCTCTAATTCTTTGCCAGCACTTAACTATCTGTTGTGGGGTTTTTTGTTCTTTTGTTTTGGGTTTTTTTTTTCTTTGTTTTGTAGATAAGACAACTCTTATTGGAGAGAGGTGATATCCCATTGTGGTTTTGACTTGCATTTCTCTGCTGATTAATCATTTAGCATACTTTTCATATATTTATTGGCTATTTGTATGTTTTATTTTGAGAAATGTCTTTTTAGGTCTACCGTCCATTTTTTAAATAGGTTATATGGCTTTTTGCTATTGGGTTTTCGGAGTTTCTTATATATTCCAGGTGTCAACCCTTATGTGCACCCATGTTTATAGCAGTACAATTTGTCATAGCTAAATCTTGGAAACAACCCAAATGTCCATCACCTGAGGAATGGATAAAAAAGATGTGGTATTTTTATACAATGGAGTATTATTCAGCTATAAAAAAGATAAACTAGAGGCTTTTATAGGTAAATGGATGCAACTAGAGACCATATTCATAAGATGAAATAAATCAGACCCACATGTGTAAACATAATATTTTCTCCCTAGTGTAAGAACATGAAAGAGCAAATAAAAAACAAAATGTACAATAGATAATATGAAAGGGAAAGAAATTGCTCAAAGGAAGGAACAACTGGGATGAGGCAAAGAAGAAAAAGAAAGTACTAAGGCATTTTATAGATAGATAGATAGAGAGATAGATAGATCATAGATACATAGATATAGATACGTAGATACATAGATGATAGATAGCCGGCATAACTGTACTGCTGATGTCTGGTGCTTTATTGAGGGTAACAGTTAATGATTAAAATTGTTTTGTATATTTTGACCAATTTTGCATGCTTATGTCTGGTAATCTGAACAATTTATGTGAGGACAACAATTTGCAGTATAACAACCACTGGTGAATTCCTATCATCCTAGCTAGTGAAACTATGTATTGTCTTTAATGTTCTTTTAAAGTATTATTTCCTTTTTTGTTTGTTTGTTTGTTTGTTTCTCTTCCGGTACCAGGAATTGATCTCACGACCTTGCACTTGCCAGGCAGGTGCTTTGCCACTGAGCTAAATCTCCAGCCTCTAAAGTATTATTTTCTTATTCCCTTTAATTATTTGATCAATCTTCTATTCTTACATCTGGTAATCTCAGCAACTTCATTGAACATAACAATATGTAATATAACAACCACCGTTAATCCCTATCATTTGGTTTGAAACCCTATATCATTTTTAATGTCCTTGCTTTGTTTTGTTTGTATTTTGCTATTGTTCTTTTTTTTACCATTTGCTTTAAAATTTAAAAAAAAGTATAGTTTGTAAATATTTTCTACCTTTCTAACACGTTGTATCTGCACTTTGTTGACTACTTCTTTTGCTGTGTAGAAGCTTTTGAATTTTGCCTGGCTATACAAATCCTACTTATTCAGCTGGTATTCTCAAGTGAGAAATCCTGCCTTATTATCCAGATCTGGCTATGGTTTTTTGAGATCTTCACTTCCAGTTCATGACGTTGGATTAAAACCTATGTATCAAAAGTTAATACTTTAGGTGCTTATTTGTTTTTTCCAAAAAACTAAACACCTGATAGTAAAGAGTTAAAAGTAAATCTTAAAATTGGTGGTGTATTTATCCAGGCAGGCATATACAAAAATAAAATAATAAGACTTCTTTTGATTCTAGTTAAGTTTAATACTCCAGAAAATTTAAGAACCAGTGAAAATAATTTTCACTTTTCTTTTGTTATACACTTCTGCATCCTTTTGAATGATATGTACCAAAATGAGCACACTATTTAAAAGAAAATAGCACTGACAAGCTAGGCTCATAATGAAGTCATTGGGATGTAGCGAGTTCATACAATTGAGCCATAAGTATTGTTAAAGAGAGATATGTTTATTATAAAAAAGCCCATGATTCTCATATTTGCAATCTTCCATGGAATAAATGCTGTAGCTTATACATTGGAGTTCATTAGAATAAAAATGTTTTACAATTGCTTGAAAAATTTTAGGAGGACTATTATTAGATTCTGAGTCTACTAAAGAAAAAGCAACAAAAAGGGGCAGGAAATGTGTCACGAATTTTCATGTGGCAGATTCCTACGAATTTCCCCCATAACTACAAAACTTTCATACTTCTGAAATCATTCCTTCAGGTTTCCTGAGACCACATAGCATGACAGTCCATCCAAAGGAATTACTGTATCCACAAACAGTTATTTTATAAGTAGTAATTACTTATCATGCTATGGAACTATAGAAGTAATACCAGAAAACTGACTCCCAAACAGAATTAGCTGAAAAACACTACATACTAGAGAATTGTGAAAACTCCTGCTGAAGTTTCTATGCTGAAAAACGGTTATTATTAAATTCTTAGAAAAATGAGATGATGTTATAGCCAATCTGCAAGGTCAGACTTTCCTGTAGTAATGGAAAGTTTTTAAATGTATTTCACCATGTATTCTCAGTAATGCGTAAAGTTAATATTCTTAATGTCACCCTGTACCCCACAGGTATATACAATTATTGTGTAGCAATTAAAAATTGAAAATATTTTTTAAGAAATAAGATTAAATCACTTTATAAGACAAATTTTGGCTCTTATTTTTGCTTACAACTTTCACAATTTACCAGAATGTGTATGTAGTCACTCTCATTTGCTTGGCTTTACTTCTTACTCCTTTATTACCTGGCTCTGCACTCAAGCACTATCCGGAAAGACAACAAATAAACTGAACAACAAAATGAAATGAAACAGACTAAAAATGTGTACAACAAACCCTGTAAATGCCACCTAGCCCCCTTGCTTCTAAATCCAGCGAATACTTTCTAAAAATGATTTACTTTTTCCCCATAGTGGTACTTGACATTGTGTCTCTACTTCTCCGCCTCTGCTCGCCTCTGTCTTTCTACTATTCTGCCCACTACTTCTCAAATGTCCCTGAGGCTCTTAACTCCTTCACCACTACCTTAAATGTCAGTGGTCCTCAATGTCTCTCTTAAATATATTCTCCTTGGGAAATATCATGCATTAGTATCTTGAACTATCAGTCCCTATTTTCTAACAATCCCCTGATATGTTCCAGCCCAGACCATGTTTCTCAGAAACAGACAGTATATCCTTATATCCTTTCATTAACTTTGTCACCTTTGACTTGATGGCCAAGTCTATTTTCTAGCTTATAGTTCTCTTTAAGGATTGAATGATTGTCATGTAACCTGTGTGTCATTTGTATTCTCAATTCTTGCTTGTTCTTGTACATGCACACAAATACACACCAGCACAACTTTGCCTTATTTATTCTACTTCCTAAATACCTTCAGAATTTGTATTTTCTTCTTCCTTACTACAACGAGTTAAGTCCTTTCTCATCCTTTCTTTTGCTATTGATTATGACTTACCCATTGGATTCTAATGTGGTTCTACTTCTGTCTTCCAAATCTACTACATATTCTATGTTTTGTTTTCAACATACATATTATGGTCTTTTATGTGTCTCTATGTTCATATTGCTGTAACTAATAGTTAGCACAAAGTGAAAATTAAAAGCTAGAGAAACCTACCTAATTATTTTTAGGGGTTGATCCGAGAAACATCCAAAGTTTCAAAATGGAACCAATCATACTAAACTAGAGCAAGACAATTTATAACGGCATTCAGAGGCAGGGCTCTGAGAAACTTTGTGAGTTTACCCAGCTGTGCAGTTTAACTCAATACTGCTTATCAACCACACTGTTTGTGCAATCACTGAGGCAGCCCCAGAGTAGAGCACAGTGGGGAGCCAGATACCATCTCCATTTATTTCAGCTTATTGTCTTATAAGACAGACATGCCCTGAAACAAAGAATGAGAAGAGATTCCTGTCAACAAATGAAAACTGCACTGTCTTATGTGGCAAGACAGAGCTAAAAGTTGAATCTTAGGGTTTAGGAAAATGTATGAAAATTTGTAAATTGAACTTAGAATCCAAAGATAAATAGAAATTAATGAAGTAAGTCATTTTAGGCATGTGTAGAGACATACCTAAATACCTCACAAATGGCTCTTGAAATGAAGCAACTGTAGGTTACATTTTAAGACATTTCCACAAGAATTACCTTGAAAGACTGATATATAGGCTGACAGCTGAATGGATATCTAGACAAAGGGTAGAAATAAAGTCCCTCTCAAGGACTAAGCTGCATATATATTTCTTCTACAGTGTATTATCTCAGGCTTTGACCATTTACACTGTATCATGATTATATTTAAGTAAATTACTGCTAAAGGTTGCATCTCCCACAAATCTTTCAACATAAAAATGATCATTATTTTTCATTGTCTTTGAATTTATTTGTAATTCATATTTCATTATTTTGAGACTGTATATGTTCTTTGGTTAGTTAACCTATTCTCTTCTTTCCTTGGTCTATTTTTTTCCTTGCAAATTCCTTCCAGAGTGTTTATGTCTTCTGTTTTTTGTTTTGTTTTGTTCCCTCCCCCTGCTGCCATTTATCTGGAAGGACTAAGTGTCTTGTTTAAAGTATTCTCTCAACATATTTTGCTCTAAACATGTTAAAATTTGTCATCTCATTTGGTTGTAAAGAAATACAAAGCAAAATAATTTTTCATATTAAAAATATACATTTATACACCAGGTGTGTTGGCACACACCTGTAATCCCAGCACTCGGGAGGCTGAAGCAGGAGGATCGTTGCAAGTATGAGGCCAGCCTGGGCTACAAAGTGAGCTCAAGACCAGCCTGAACTGCATAATAAGAACCTGTCTCAAAAAATAATAAATAAATAGATAGATAGATAGATAAAAAAATAGGTTTACTACGAGTTAAATTCAGAGTAAGGAAGTAGCACACAAATGGTTTTTGCATATTTTACAATGAAAAGATACAGAAAACCCAGTTTCAGGTGAAAAAAAAATCTAAAGGATAGGACGATTGTTAGGAAGTTGGTTCTGTGCTTACAAAAACTTTCAAGTTGTAATCTTTATTTACTTTAATTTTGCATGCATATTTGAATATTGAAGTTCTCATCAAAATGAATATTTAAAATTGGAGAATAAGAAAAGAGAGGTTGTATCTTTCTCAAGCAGCTATAACTAAATGGCTTTAAATTTTTTCAAACACCTGTTTCCGTGATGATACAAAAAGCAGATTAAGCTAAACTGGCAAGGAGGTACACGCCTATAATCCCAGTTACTCAGGAGACTGAGGCAAGGGGATCACAAGTTCAAGACCAGCTTGTGCAACTTAACAAGATTCTGCTCCAAAATTAAAAAAAAAAAAGAAGAGCTATAGCTTAGAGTATGCCTGGGTTCAATCTTCAATACAAAAAGAAAAAAATATATATATATATATATATGTATAATTTTAGGGTGTCCACACTAAAAAAAAAAATTCAGTGTTTTGAAGAGAAGGGACATAGGAAGAAAATACACTTGCTGTTGGAAATTGTATGTAAAAACTAACTTTACACATGATATTGCTAAAATTCTCTTCATTTCTTCAAATTTATTAAGTGCTTGTTTGGTGCCATACATATTTCCATGCCTAGGACTGTACTATATGGAACAATTAAAATTTTTTTAATCCTAATGAGGCTTAAATTCTAGATGAGGGGTAATAAAATATAATCAAATTAAATAAAATACTGATTAAGATAAATTGTGATGAGATCTATAAAGATAAAATCAAGGCAAAGATATGAGGAATAACTGATAACAGGAGACTTAAAACAGCCTTGAAATTTTCCTGAAGTTGTATTTGTTTATACTGTTTTATAGTTACGAAAATACTACAGAGATCATCTTTGTTTCCATGTGTTTGCAAAGGAGTCATATTTCAGGATAACTTAGTAGCTGATTCATTTTCAAGAACTGTTTTAAATATAGGATCAAACTGACCATTAGAAATATTACAACAATGTACACAGTATTTGAAGTGATATAGTAGAGAATTCTCACCCACAGTTATATTATTCATTACTAATTTACTATTATTTTTCTACAGGTTGTGATTTCAGTTATTTTGAACATTCATAAAGTTAAACTCAACTTTAGATTTAACTTTCCTATAAACTGATAAAAACAATTTTGGGTTGCTTAAAACTATTTTTCAAATTTTATATCAGAATGCAAAGGGTGACTTAAATGCAGCAAATATTTAAATATTAAAAAAGAAACATTACAATAAAAGACACATTACCAAGAATGATGTTATAAGTATGTTTAAAGCAAGGGGGTGCCATCAGTATTTTGATGGGGATTTATGGCAGTGTACTTTTACTGTAATAAATTATTTACTTTAAACAATCACATTTACTGAACTTTATGATTATCCCTTATTATTTACCCATTTATACAATTTTTGACACACACAAATCATGGTGTGTCCTCATCAATTTATTCCCCAGATCTAGCACCATGCAACTCCTGGTTCTTCCCCAAAGTCAAAATGAGCTGAAAGGTAAACATTTTGAACCAATTCAAACATCAAGGCAGCCATGACAGCCCAACTAAAGACACTCACAAAAGTGGACTTTCAGAACTGTTTCAGAAAGTGACAAGCACAATGGGATAAGTATGTTCAGAGAGAGGGGGACTAATGGCCATGTGTCCACTGTAATAAATACTTTAAAACGTAAGTGTTCACCACAGTTTCTGATCACACTTCCTATACAGCTCATATGCTGACTTTTGTAGTCAGCAGCATGTGTTTATTTGAATCATACTTTTAGGTATAGAAAAGTTAGTCATAAATTTTATTATATTTCTCTTATAATCAGCCATACTATTGAACTCTGTAGTTAACTCTATCATTTATTAGCTGGTTTAATCAGGTGTCTAAGGCAAGTAAACACCATTTGCAAAAATATAAGTCAGCCTCCTGTTTCCCCAAGGATATTTCTAGCTATAATTTTGTGCTTTATTCACTTACAAACCCATCCAGAAGAAATCCTTTCTAGTTGATCTCTGATGACCAATTAGCCATTCCCAAAACCAACTATATGATACATTGGGAATTCACTTTATCTCAAGGAAAGTCATTCTAGCTGCAGCTGTAATTCCAAAATAGTTTGTCCAAGAAAAATCTCTATATCTTTGTATCTTCCACACATTGTTCATAGTGTCTCAACCTCTGCTTTATTTTACTTAACTAGAGGCCCAAAAGAAAATGTGCTTAAAGGGATCCACAAAACTATTAAAATTATAAACAAAATACTGTGAGTATATGCACTTTTCTAGGGCAGAGGGGTCACAACCTTAACCTAACTGTTGAAGTATTTTATGAGTTTGGAAGTCCAGACAATATCACAAATGGATAACTATGAGTGATTAGTGTAATTAATAATTATAGTAAATGGAATTCTGGGATTATTTACATGATGTAATACATACAGTCATAACTAAGTGCTTTAGCATGTATTCCTAGTTTATATATTTTTAAATGTTCTCTAACACTTTTGTCCAGTCTTCATCACAACTCAGTTATGTGGCTTTTCAAAAAAATTACCAAATTTATTGCTCAGAACAAACTTTTTATTAAAATAAGTCATTACCTTTTAAAAAACTAACACTAAAATATTCTAAAAGAGTGGTAAGTGACATCTGTTTTAGAAATTATGTAAGAAAGATTTTTAAAATCCATCCTGTTAAATTTGCAATATTTGTCAAATTCTTAAATTACAATTCTAAAAAACCATTTCTCATAGACGATTCAATTTAATGATGAAGAATTAAAGAATTTGCAAGTGATGACTCATCTTATTTGGCTCGTATATAACATTGAACTGATTTGAAATAAGATCCCCAAAGGCCTAACGATGCCATTTTCTCATGAAAATAAAGATTAACAGGAAGGAGTACATGCAGCTCAACGCCATTAGAATTTTCTCTAAAAGCTATTTTCAAATGTTCGATGTTGTAGCATTCTATACCAATGTAGGAGGCACAACTGTGATATAGGAAAATTTTGCAGTTTTCCGATGCGAATACCCTCCATGAGTAGACCTATTTCACGCAGCACATGTGAAACATGCCACTGCGCATCAGGGCTCCTGCAACTCCGACTTCTACCAGCATACCTTACCTGGCCGTTCCTTCACATGTAAGCATTTGCTGAAGGAATTCTGAAGCTTGTTAGACTAAGTACTTAGGAAATACTTTTCTTTTTGGTACCAGAAATCGAACTCACAACCTTGCACTTGCCAGGCAGGCACTGTGCTGCTGAACTATAGCCCCAGCCCTAGGAAATATTTCTTCTCTCATTCACATGCCTTAATTCTGTCTTTAATTTACCTTCAGTCTAATAATGATTCTTGATAGCATTAAGTACACAGCACAACTAGCACTACATATATGTTTATAAATATATAACATCTATAGATATAAAATGTGTATCTTCACAAGAACGCTATATTATTTCTTCATTTTATAACTGGGGAATTGAGAATCAGTGCTAAGGTGCTGGATAGATGCAGGATTACCTTCCAGGTTCTTCTAAATAAAACTAGGTGTTACTATAAAATAATATATATACATATTTGGTCTTCTAATTAAAAGAGTATTATACGATTATAGAAGAATGTACAAGTTTTGCTCTACTCCTTCCAGTCTTCACACCCACTTCCTGAATTCACTCACCCTAAATTGTTACTTGTAGTATTTAATTCATATTTCCAAGAGAAACTGGATTGTCATCTTAATCACTATCAGCATTTTAGAAGCTGATAACTTTCTTACACTTTTCTTACATGTTTCCTACACATTTACATTTCTCACGTTCTCTCAGAACTGGGCCATAATCTTTGTTTAAATCAAGACCAGATAAATATAACTGACTGCTGAATAAAGTAAAAAACTGTGATTGTTTCCTTCTTTCTACATCTTTTGATTATTCTGGAGTTATTTATTTAATAAAGGTCCTTTTTTTATTTCCTGGTGCTCAATGGGCTGTAGATGAAAGTTAAAGACTTGTTCCAGTCATCTGTGAATATCTAATAATACCACTTTCAAATGCTGATACATCTTTTATTCTTTTCCCTGCCTAGAAGACTTCTCTCCAGAGCCCTCTGCTTTCCTGTTCCAGCCCATTAACTCTTTCAAGGCTAGCTACTCAGGAGTCTTCCTAGTGTTTCCTCAATTCAGGAACGCAATTCATTTTACATTTCGGGAAAGATGACCACAGTTGTGTTTGTGTAGACAAAAAGGATGTGGTTATGTTTGTCACCTAATGTGGAGTTTGTAAACGGAAGCAAAATTTTGTTGAATGCTCGTGTGAGAACAGAACTGTTTGCAAACACTTCACAAAGCATTTGTAAACTGAAGTATTATGGTACGGCACTTGCTTCTGTTAGAGCCCATTACCTACCTTCCATTGGGTCACAATGTGCCATGTAATTATTTGTCTTGTTGAAGCGCAGCACCTAATAACTAGCTAAGAGGGAGCACAAAGATGGTCAACATATGAGTTCGTAAATTCTGAATAAACTCATCTAATCTTTACATTATGGCAAAGTATGGAATTCTTTTAGAAATCACTTTGGTTCTGAGTTTTGCAGACTTTGTTACATTATCATTTACCTTACAAGCTTATGGCCACTTCTTGATATGTAATGTTCTGTTGAGAAATTTTAACGCATTTTTTTCTCTGACTTTGGTGTTCTGCAGTTTCTGTATGCTCATCTCTGCTGGAGTCTTTTTCTTGGATGGTGTTGAGCGCTCTGAGTCTCTCAAAACACGTATTTCAGTTACTTCAACTTGGTAAATTTTATTTAAACTATATCTGCTAATGCCATTTGCCCACTTGCAGTCTTGTTCTCATTCTGCAACACCTTTTGATAGATTTAAACTTTATGAATTAATTTTTTATTTTCCTAAATTTCTTACCCTAATCATGAAAGGCTAGACTTTATCTGCTAACCCATTTTCCCTTTTTTTTTAATATCCCATTATTTTTCCTACTATTCTTGTTGTATACATAGAATATCTTTCGGAGGAAATTATGTCTAGATAATTTTCTAAGAATGTTTTAATTTCTCTGTATCACAATGTCTTCTCTCCTCTGGAATTCCTCTTGCTGCTTGATTTAGTTTTTAACCATGAACACTTTTTCTCAAAAGTCCAGCAATATTTTGTTTTCAGTTTATATTAAACAACACCATATAAAGATAACTGTAGCTTCTACGTACATGTGTGGGACTTTTTCCAGAGTGATTATCTAATAAACAAAATATATTTTATTGGAAGACTTTAAAATGTCTCTCCTTGGAAGTACTTTTCTCTGGTTTCTTGCTGGGAGGGAATTGACCTGGATCCACGCATCCTTATGTCAGCACTCAGAGTTCTCTATTCACTAAGGGAATCACTGTCAGTTAGAACCACTGGCACATGCATGACTGTCCCATTGGGCAGCTTGAACCACTGGTCATTAGCTATGCAACATCAGAGGATGGAATCCAAGTCAGAGCTGCCCAGCAGTAAGACACAGGAATTATGGCCCCAGGTGTATGTGCTAATACTGGTTTAGACTGATTTTCCTGAAATTGTTTAACTGGCACTTTCAAGTTCTAAACTCTTCTGGAGTTCAATGAGTAAAGAATTGTGCCAATAAAATAATTTCTCCTTTGGGTTTCTATTGCCCATTTCCTAAATCTCTGATTTTTGGAAGCTTTCTCTTTCATCTACTGGTCTATGTGTCTGAGTGCTTGTTTGTTCGTTTGTTTTTCCATATTTTTCATATTACTTTGGAGCAATTTCAAGAAGGAGGAGGGATAAACTATTACGTTTAATCCATCACGTTTACCTGAAGGTTTGGAGAATTATTTATACCATCAACCTTGTTTCTTATTAAGTAAGAGTTGAAGTGACAGAATTAAGAACCCAAAAGGACTGAATTCCTGGCCCAGTTCTTACTATCTATGTCATTGTATCCATGCTCCTTAACCTTCCTGCAGTTTCATTTACTCATTTATATCCTGGGTAGGGAAATGCAGTATTTGGCACACAAAGCTGAAGGTGGCAGGAGGAAAAGATGCCAGGTATTGCTGCAGGGAAAGAATGAGCTTTCACTGCCTTTATTTTGTCTTCATAATGATTAAATTAAAATCTCGTGTGAGATCTAAATGACAAATAGAAGGTAACTACGTGGAGGGATGAAAAATGAAAAGTGTACTTCCGAGTATGAGTCAAATGTCACATGAAAAACTCTGTGGCAGAAGAGAATTCAGCTTGTGCTGGGAGCTCAAATTTTACCAGTGTGGCTGAACATTTCTGGAGTGACTGAGTGGTGTATGATGAAATTGCACGGATGACTGGCAGACTATGCAGGGTCTTATAGCTCAAGGAAGAGTTGTCAAATGTATTCTAAGAGTTGCAGGGGGCTACTTAAGGATTTTAAGCAAAATGTTAGTATTCAATTTGCTTTTTAAGGATGTTTTTGTCTCTCTCTGATGGAAGGAATAAAAGACAATTTAGCAATTCTTTCCTAGGACAGCCTATGCATATCTTAACAGGAATGTCAGCTTTGGAGAACCTACAACACTGTTGTCATTTTAGGACGTGTCTTAACTGATGTCAGTATTAATTGGTAAAAAAAAAGTCTCTAAGTATCCATAGCCAACAATTCCATTTTCTGAACTCTGTCTTGAATATAATAATAGGCAACGCATAAAGATGTCTGTTGCAGCACTATGTATAATACCAAAACATTACAAACAAATCTGAAAGTCCAAAATTTTCAAATACAGAACTTGCTAACTCTCAATGTGTGGAATTAGCCTTATTAATCTATGGAGTTATAGCTAAAGTACTGGAAATAAAATCAGTTCTATGTAAATAAGATTTTCAAGCTGTAAATCTACATAATGCATAGTTTTGCTTCTTTCCTTTAACTGAGTGGTCTACAGTTAGGTTAAGTAGAAGAATCCTGACCAGTAAACTTGAAAGGGTCATGAAATCAATTATGTCAGCCAAGGTTGGATGAAACATACCAGATAAATGCTTCACTCAAAAAAGAATCAACTAATGTATTACTGTTTACATGCACATAATTATATATGTGTCAACATACACACATACCACCCATGTGAACATACAAACACAAATAAAATTAATGGACCTATGAAAGATGATTTTGTAAGACAGAAAATTCCAGGATAAAGTATTCTTATTTTCTTCTAGAAAACTAATGGTAAGTTGTACACCAAAATGCCTTTATAGAAGTATTTTTAGAAAAGAATTACTTATTCTGAGTGAAAATAGTCTTTTCCTACTATAGGGCAAAGTTTTTCTTCATTACCATTACCTCTATTTCTAAAACACATGGTGTCAGGCTAATTCATGTTTGCTACTTCTTTATAAAATTGATACCATGAAAATTTGTCATAGACCCTGAAAATATTCAGTATTCCTCATGCTGTGCAAATAGCTACTACTATTTGTACTGTACTTATAAGAAACTATATTTCAAAGTTTTCATCCTAAGCCCAATTTCTACAGAAATTTGGTGAATTATCTACAAGAACTAAAATTATGATGGTGAAATGATCACCTAAAAAATCACTTAAAGTACATTTTGTTGGGCGCATGCATACTTTGGGTCATAGGTTCATTTAGGATATATGATTATTTCAGAATTATAGATACTATTTAAAGTTGTTTTTGTGTGTGATGTTTTGGTTTGTGATTTCTGTCAAGCAGATATAGTTGAACTGAATTCAGTTAAATGAATCTATGATAAAAAGTAGAAGTAACATATCTTTCCAATGCATTTAAATTTCTTTCATTATTGTTTAGCAGACAAGTTCACTGCTGGATGTTCACATGATGAACAAGATCAGTAACGTGTATTTGTTCACTGGTTCCTAATTTACAACAAGATTTTAAAAGCATGCTTAAAGAGAAATTTGCTCAGGAAAAAAATGAAAACTATCTTGTAATAGCTTAATAGTACTATATCATTGTAATATTTAAACTGAATTCAATAGTGAAACACTCACTAAACTCTAAGTTTTATACCACGCTTAATAAGAAAAGGTAACTGAATAAATAAATAAACACCTTTGAATACCTCGAATCTTTCAAATAATTTCACTTTAATTGGGGCTAATAGTTGCTAAACTCAGTAAAAATCTTAATTGAATTTAAGATACAAAAAGATTTACCTAACAGGAAGAAAAACATTATGGTTTCTTTTGGCTCTGTTGGTATGGGGAAAAAAGATACATTGCTGGGAGAATGTAAATGCATTCAGCCCAAAGACAGTGTAACCGTAGACTAATTAGACCTTAAACCCGGATGGTTGAACTGTTTTCTTGTGACAAGCTCCCAGAAACAAACTGTCTCACTCTGACACACTACAGAGTACAGGTGAAGTTTCCCTTCCAATAAACTCCTCAGTGACCTCTACAGCACAGTTCTGGGCACTCTGAGAGAGGCAAGGCTAGGAGTGCTGATGTCCTCAAGAAGTGTCTCCCATCTCTAGTCCCCAGAGTCCTTCAGTACTTACAACACAGCAGAGCTTTTCACAGTTACACTAATGAAGAAACGTAGTGGAGCACTAAAAAGTCAAGACATAATCTCCCCTCGCATCAGTGGCAAGATGTCAGCTGGCATCCATACAGAATAAAAGCATTATTTCTAAGAGACCTCGGGTAAACATGGTCTAACAAAGTAATATCAGAATCCTTAAAATGGCAAATATTCTGCTGATAAATTCTGCTAAGGTAAATTGTTTGCATAAAAAATAATCACTGAGCTAGGGGTGTCCCTCAGCATTTGAGCACTTGCCTAGCATGTATCGAGCCCTGAGTTCAATCTCTACCATCACCCCGACACACACAAATCATCCTTGAAAGCATTCTAAGTATTCTTTTCATCTCTTTGAAAAATTATATCATAACTACCATCTGATTGTGAAACCCCAATATTCATCCTGTGTAATGTTTTTATTAAATAATGAAAAGTAGAATTTAATCAATGTAAATCTCTATAAATGATCTCTAAAAAAACCTGTAGCTAACCTGGAAATTAAAAATGTGTATTGTTCACATAAAATTCATAAAAAATGAAACTATGTCCTCATTACCCAAAAATCCATGTAAAAAATTCTCTAAAGTACCTATTCATACTTTCCCTAGTCTGAGTGCTTACATATTATAGTATAAACAAAAACATGATTTTTCAAAGAAATATCTAGCTTCCACCTAGATATTTCTAAGTGTTGA
The DNA here is from genome assembly GCF_000276665.1 of Chinchilla lanigera. Lineage (NCBI taxonomy): Eukaryota > Metazoa > Chordata > Mammalia > Rodentia > Chinchillidae > Chinchilla > Chinchilla lanigera. The sequence continues at coordinate 17,109,057 of NW_004955446.1, read as the reverse complement.
TATCACCAGAGTCTTCTTTACTCCCTGAAGGTTTCTAACATCGTCCTGTCCTAAGAAATAAGGGGAATACAGTGCCTCTGCCCTACTTACACCAGAGGTAGGAGAAAGCTACCTGCCAGACACAGCAACAACACTCATGGGCTCTGGCAGTGAGAGAGGCGCCAGTAAGCTGCCTGGGAGTCTCGGGAGGAGCACAGCTCTGCCCCTAGAGGGAGTGGAGAGGAATCAGCCTTAGAGTTATCCTGAAAAGGGAAATTAGAACATTAGCCACAATCCTAAACTCACGACAAACCCTGGAGTAAGGGTCACCCTATGCTAAGCAGAGTAGGGGTGAGCAATGAGAAGGAGAGGTAAATTTCTCTAGCCATCCAAAGACTGATGAAAGCATCAAGAAAAATTCCTCATGGTATCATGACTTCCAACATCTTCCCTCCTTTATGGAAATTTATTTCCAAATGTCACTCTCTCCATTGCTAGATGGTTAATAAACTTCAGCTTGGTATTTTAGGAATTGTGGCAAAGTACCTCCCTTAAAGCATGCTCTTTAGAAAAGGGCTGAAGTGAGCAAAAATTTTAAATATCTGTTGAAGGTTACTGACACACTACTTTTCCTGTAGAAAAAAATTTACTGACAGAACTGACTTTCATCCTTATCCTTCATTTAACTATATTATTCATGTGTTAATGATTTTAGAAAATCTTAAATTGGTGCTGAGATCATACAAAAACATCAGTGAAATAATAAGATGTGAAGGTCTTCCAAATGCAAATAAGCGTATGATTACCTTTAGTTTGCTTTAGAAAACCAGTGTAAACTGTAATTATGTTTTAAAGTCTATTTTTCATATATTTTCTACTTTCAAAAGTCTGTATAATAATGACTGTTTAATTTATGTCTTTCATTTCCTTTCTTCCATTTATGCAAGGGAAAATTAAATGTTCTAAAGTACTTCACACTGGAACTTGTTTTAGAGCATTAGCTCATTTTTTCATCATCTCCCATTTCTTTGAAAGACATGACAAAATTAAATCATTCACTGATTTCAGTGCCTTCCTTTATTTAGCAATAATGTTTGTTTTTAAAGAGATGTTTTGTGTCACAGACTTATTTTAGGAAAACGTGGAGAATGTCTTACATTCGTGAATTCCATTCATTCAGTGATTTGGGCACACTATTTATGTTAATTCATGAAAGGTGGCCCCTTGTGTCTTTATCCAGTAAGTGGGAAAAAGTTAAATTATTTAATATATGCTACCATTTTGAACAGTGTCATCTTTTTCACACTACTGAAGAAATGAGAATATCATACGCAGCCTTTTAATTTAATGTGAAATTATATAAATAACTTTAGCATTTTATTTGCATGCTGCTTATTGAACACTATATATAGCTCTGGAATTATACAGCATTTGCATTATTAAGGCTGAAAGCTCTTTCATTTAAAAACTAGTGTGAACTGCAACACATTTCCCTTGGGAACTGAAAAGGGATGGTGTTCTATACTGGATTCCAAACCGAAGTTCTAAAGAACATGACAGTCTAATTTGACTTAAAGCAAGGTCATTTATAAGTTTGCTTCTCTAAGTATCTTCTTAGGAGACAAAACATGTTTGATTATTTAGTAGGTCCTTTTAGGATGAATATTCTTTCAATCTCTTAACGATCTACAAGATACAAATGTCATTTGCTTTTCTAAGTCCTAGATTTTTTCCATGCGTTCTGCAAGTAAGTTTTTTAAATTTTGCAAATAATTATTTAAACACTTCCTGAAATCCATTCACTCTGCATGAACAGCACGGGCTACTGATTTCTGAGATGCTAAACATCTCAGCAAAGCAGAAGATGGTCACTCTGAGCTTTCTTAGGTGGGGAAAACTGAGGGTTTTCCAGGGCTCACGTCATTCAGAACTGTGGACAGCTCCCGCGACAGCCGGCAGGTCCCTTCGTTTCTGAGCACAAAATAATGCTGCTTTTTATTGTTCTGTGTGCTCTTTCGTAGTAGCCTGTTAAAACTGCTTAGTATACACACACACTTACTTAGGTGATTCTTTTATTTTCTTTTCTTGGACGAGTTCAGTTAAAAAGAAAATACCACGCTGAGTTACTAGTTTGGGATTTTTAAATGGGCAGTCCAGCCCTGCTCAGGAGAATGAAACATAACTGCACAGTGTACGCACACCAATAAGAGGATCTACTTCACGACCTTCATTTGACAATATCTAAACATGCTTAAAACCGAAGCAACATTTGGGCGACAAATAAGATCACGAAACGTCTTCGTATTCATTCTCCAAAGCAGAGTTCTGCTGACAGCTTTGCTGCCCTTCCTCCCGAGCTAGAAAATGGGAAAGAGATTTTTTAAATAGACTTGTAGTCAAGGTCAAGAAAGGGTGCCGCTCTGTTTCAAGAAGGGGGCTCTGGAAACGCCCCAGCCTGTTTCAGGAACTCCGGGCTTCCTGTCTGCTGCTGCCCAGCCCCAAAGCACCTGCTCCACGGAAACCTCACTATCCAAGTGCAAGCCGCCCTGCCCCAGCCTGCCAGCACGGCTCCGAGGAAAGGCGGTGGGGAAACGCGGCGCTCTCAGCGGAGCACAACGGCCGGCGCCCCCATGCCGAGAGTGGCGGAGGGGCCGGGACCTGCTCGTGGCGTCCCGGTCCCCCTGCGCCGCAGCCCCGCGAGCGTCGGCCTCTCCCCTTCGAGCGGGGACCCACGGCGGCGCCGGGCAGGGCGCGCGTGTGCGCGTGTGTGCGCGCGTGTGTGTGCGTGTGTGCCCTCTCCCTGACACTCGCGACACCGAAGGAAAAGTTTGCCTGGTCCAACTCAGCACCGCCCT
>NW_004955446.1:17093948-17105340 GCF_000276665.1 Chinchilla lanigera | reverse complement strand
CCCCTGCCGGCCGGAGAGCGCCCGCACGCCCGCCCGCGCACAGCGCTGCCCGGCCCCGCCACGAGCTCGGCGTGCAGACGCCTGGGGACGCGCTCCGTGTGTGTTCGCGCTGAGGAGGCGGGAGAAGGAGACGGAGAGACCGACAGAGAGACGGACAGACACGACAGAGAGACAGAGACTGACAGACACAGAAAGAGACAGAGACGGACAGAGACAGACAGGAAGACAGAGAGACAGAGACAGGATAGAGAGAGACAGACAGACAGAGACAAAGAGATAGATACGGGAGAGAAAGAGAGACAGAGAGACAGAAAGAGACAGAGACAGAGAGTGACGGAGACAGAGATGGGGAGAGAAAGAGACAGAGAGACAGAAAGACAAAGAAACAGAGAGAGACAGAGACAGGGAGAGAAACAGGCAGAGAAACAGAGACAGAGACAGAAAGAGAGACAGACAGAGACAGATACAGAGAGACAGACAGCGACAGAGAGGTGGAAAGGGAGACAGAGTCAGAGACATACAGACAGCGACAGAGAGAGACGGAGAGAGACAGAAACAGAGAGGTGGAAAGAGACAGAGACAGAGTCAGAAAGACTTAGAGAAAAGGGAAGAGAAAAAGAGACAGAGAAACAGACAGACAGAGACAGAGGCAGATGCAGAGACAGACAGTGGGACAGACAGAGACAGAATGGGGAGAGAAAGAGACAGGGAGACGTTGTTTAAACGCCTGTTTGAGTGCTTGTACAGGTTGGGAAGGGCAGACTGGCTGATTTGGCCTGGCAAAAATTCACCTTTAGAGCAAGGTAAATATGAGAAAAGAAGATATGACTATGGAAAACACATGTCATGATAGAAGGACAGGTGCGTGTGTGCGTGTGTGCGTGTGTGCGTGTGTGCGCGTGCACGCGCGCGTGGAGGTGCTGAAAAGAGGCAGAAGGCGAAAGTGACTGGGTCCTTGTAACCCTGGTAATCAGCTGCTCAGGGCTTTTCAGATTAAGACTCCGCACCTAGGGACAGACAGCTGACCTCCTTCCGCTTATCCCTGTTTATTCTTGCCCAGCACCTTAAGCAGGGGACGGGATTTCTTTCTTACCAAGGCCACTCACATGGACATATGTGGGAGCAGGTCTGCCGCCACCAATACTGAGAAGTGTGTGAGGGAGACCTTGCCTGAGCTGACCTACCTTTTTAGGTAAATTATATAATCAATAAAGCACACTAAGAGGCATGTGTGCTGCTCAGTGTTCTGTAGCCCATACTAGGAATTCAAGGTGTCCTGGAATCTAGTCAGAATGTAATCACCATCTTAAAAGGGGAGAAGGATTCTCCAGTGATACTTGCAGCATGCTCCTCATGCTGAGGAAAGCATTCTCAGAGTCCTTTATTCCCTCTGTGCCTCCCAAACCCATTGGACTCGCTGAAAGAAGCAAAACGCTCTGCCAAGCTCACCAGTCTCTCAGCAGGGCAGCCAGGGAGTCTGAACTGCTTCAAGACTCATGAGTGCCCGGAACATCTGTTCCAGATACCAGACGTTGCCTCCTGGCCCACAGCTTCTGCACAGGAAACCTTGCCCTGCTGCAGTCCTGGATCCGCAGCTACTGCCACCTTTCTCAGGAAGGAGTGGGCACTCTGGGAGGGAATCTGTCAGGCTGGCCACCAGAAGCTGAGTGACGCCAGTCATGGTGTCTGAAATACTGAACATTGATGAAGCCCAACATCAATGAACGAGGCAAGAATAAAGTCAACAAAAGACAGACGCCTTCAAGCGGGGTTAGCAATGGCTGAGTAAAGAACTGAGAGGCAGAAATAAGAAGTCGTTAGGCCAACGCGGTTACAATTCTGTAAGATTTCCCTCGCCCTTCTATTTACCACAGCCTATGCTAAAGCTTCTTTTCCGGTGTGCTATGTCCTGACTCAGACACCATCTGTTCTCAACTAATCAAAATCCAACCTCCAAGCAAAAGTATAGATGGCCAAATCTTACTGGTAAGAAACAAGAAAGACATGAACGATATAGAGCTCTGATCTGTCCAGGTAGGAACCCTGCAAATCCAGGTGGTCAGGTGAGGATGCCAGATACCAAGGAGAGAAAAAAGCCACAGGGATGTGAAAGCAAACACTGCCTACAGCACAGGTCTTCCTGACAAAGTCCCGAGTTTTCATGCAGTGTTTCTTTATTAGACCAAAGACATTTCTCTACTTTCTCCCATTTTGCATGCTTCCCCAATTCCTCTATTTTCAGTCATGAGTGTGAAATTGTATATTTTAACATAAATTTTAAATTTTATAATAATGTAAAAATATACCACCTAAAATGTTATACGACTGAGTTCAAGTTTCTCTTTTCTTTTAGCCAATCCCTGTTTTTGTTCTATTTCAACTTATCATGACCAAGCAGTTATTTTAGTAGAAGTTTTTCTGAGTTTCAGTGCCTGTACTGTGACAGAATTACTAAAAAACAAGATCTCCAAATAGAACTAAGAAATGTCTAAAAATGATCACAAGTCATTGGTTGCTTCAAGTATAGATTTTAGGTCATATTCTACTCACTTTAATTCTTAAAACTCATTATTTAAGAACATGTCTATCATATCTGTATTAATTTAAAGTCATCAGTAGTATAAAAAGTCCAGTTTCTTCATTTTCAGAGTGTTCATTTAAAGTTGTTTAAGCATGAACCAACATAAAAAGCTTCATTAGGAAGAGAAACTTGAAAGGAGATTGGGGTAGAGTGAAAGAAAGAAAGAAATGAACACAATAATAAACAGAATGAAAGACAGAATCTTGAACCTCAGTGTCTGCATCTCTTCATCCATAAACTACCTTAGGCTAAAATTCATTCAGCTAAATTATAATGTTTTCCTCCAAGTTATCTTAGAAATATGACTACCATCATGTTTGACTCTACGTCATTAATGTTCATGATGCAAAAGTCCCTTGAATTGCAGAGAAATCTGATTTTAAGGATTCATAAGAGAATATCAATTATGAATTTATTGCATGAGAATGCCTCATCAGTACTTGTAATGCTGTTCAGTATATATTTTACATCTTTTAAAATGTTCCCAGTCTCCTTTAATACTCGGCTTAAGATCAAATTACAGACAGCAGTAGAAGATTAATATGAATCTAAAATAAAATCTCCATGCAGCAGACGCGAGCACATGTGAAATGAGAAAAAAAAGATAGATGAGTGACTTGAAGTTTGACAGTTTACTGGAAAATTCTCGGTGTAACTTAAAGGATTGCAGTTTAAAAAAATTTAGTCTTCTGAGGACAAGGGCATATGTTAAAACATATATTTCACATATAAAGAAATAAACTCAGATCTGTCTTTGTTGAAGAAGATCATAAGAAGGGAAAGTGAAAAAGTAGCTCAAAAAGTCAACCTCACAGCTTCTATGTAGCTTATCCACAGGTAAATGTGATTATCTGGAAAGCAAATGCTGACAACATGCCTAAGATAAAACACTAGCACTATTAAAATTAGAAAGAGAAGTTCATACCCAGAATTGCTATAAAGCATACTATTTTCAATTGAAAATACTTTTCATGTCTCCATGAAAAGAAAAATAATCAAATGGATAACCATCGTAATGAAAAACAGAATTTAGAAAGTTAGCGTAATGCACACATGACAAAAGTAATGTTTTTCCTAAACATCAGCAGTAATCATGAAGACAATAAAAGAACAATGATTTTTTCCTAATGCAAGTAAGAGTAAAAACAATACAGCACTAAATTTAACAAGAAATGTATGAGATCCAGTTCAAAACCACCAATTTTAATAAAAGACAGATTTGAATGAATTAGAATATGTTCTTTGTCTATAATGTAAAGACTCAATATTTAAACTTGATGACTTCCTAAATTAATTTTTGTTTTAAGTATCATTGGTTGATTTGTTATTTTTTCATAGAGGATGAACATGACAAAATATTTTCAAAATTCTTTTGGATTATTGAAACATTTTTAAAATAGTAAGCTATGGTTTCAAAAATAAAAATACTGTACAGATTTTCAAAGTGTTAGAGTTGAGCTGAGCAATGTTGAACACAGTAAGAGGCACATAAATCAATGCAGCACAAAGAAACCAGAACTTGCTCATGTATTCATCACAGCTAAAAGGTATCACTTCAAGTCAATGAGCCAAGGGCATGTTGTGCTGTAGATGGTGCTACAATGGTAAAGTAAAAATTAGAGAAAAGAGGAAAAAAGGAACAATGAGCAGGTATTATTTTCCAAAGGGAATGGAAGATGATTTAATATTATGTTGTAAATATTAAAGTCATGATGCATAAAAGTGTATGTAAATGTTTATAAAAGCAAACACTGACAAGGAATTCCGTATCATAATAGCAAAAGAAACCAGAAAAGAAACACAGATTGACCTGAATACGTACAAGCACAAAAAATTAGCATATGCACACCCAAGGACCAAAAAAGAAAACTAGGAAATGTCCAAAATATGTAAAAATTGATATCTGTAGTATGTAAAGAGTTAAATAGGTGAATGATTCTTTATAGAAATAAAAAGTTATATATATATATAGATCTTCTTTGATATGTATTTCATATATATATGAAATATATATATATCTGTAATATGTAAGAGTTATGTATATGTATATCTGTAATATGTAAAGTTATTTAAATAGGTGAATGATTCTTTATAGAAATAAAAAGTTATATATACATATATATATCTTCTTTGATATATATATTTCCTCTATTTGTTCAGGTTTAACTCAACTCTACTGAGCCCAGTCTGGGCTCAAATTTGCTACAATCCTCTTGTCTTAGCCTCCCTAACGTTGGGATGACAGGTATGTGCAACCATGCCCTATATTTCTTATATGTACATTTCATCCATATATAATATATATTTACACATAATATGCATAGCTCTTTATACATAAAGCTATATAAAGAAGTTTTGATAAATATTTAATGTCTAACACCATATGAAATCCAAATATGTTAAGTTAAAATAATTAAATTTTTTAACTTAGAATTTTTAAATGTCAAGAAAATATATGTTTATGTTTGTTCATACATATAAACATATTTAACATGCTTATTTTTACAAGTATGTGTAGAATTATTTTTTATAACTTTTGTCACTTTGTAGTTGAATTAACATTGCTTAGCATATAGAGATTTTTTTAAAACTCTCATTTTACAATATTGAGCTTTTCTATTGAAAAACAAAAATATATCTTTCCTTACATAACTCATTTTTATTAACAAAAATATTCAATGGTATAAATTTTTATCAAAAAGTTGTACAAAAATTATAAAGAATATCTTTGTTATGATTTGGATCCCAAATGTCTCCCAAGAGTCTTATGTACATCAACAGTGATTAGATCATGGGGCACTGCATTATTCTGCGGATTCAATCACTGACGAGTTCGGTAGCAGAATGTACCGCTAGAAGGTGAAGACTGGTTGGAGTTGGGTCATCTGGGGCATGACCTCGAGGCAGTATTCTTGTTTCTGGCTTTCTCTGGCTCTCTGTTTACTGGCCTTTGAGGCCAGTGTTCCTATGCAATGCCCTTCTGCAGTGCCATTCCTGCTTGGGAAGCTACAAGCCATGAAATCTTAAATGTGAGTCAAAGTAAACCTGTTCTCCTTTAAGATGTGGGTGTTGGAAACTTTGTCTCTGTGACAAGGAAGTGACTAACACAGGAAATGGGGAGTGAGGTCATTGCTATGACTATACCTGACCACATGGTTGAGAAACCTTTGGAATTGATTTGCAAAAGGAAAAGTTGGAACTAATTTGCAAGAAGAAAAGTCTGGAAATTCTGGATAAAAAAGCCTGAGGATGTTGGAAGCAGAGTAAACAGAGATTGATGGGAGATTCTGGTCAGAGCTCAGAAGACCAGAATGCGGACAGAAACTTAGACAGCAAAGGCCTGGCTCAGGGGGTTTCAGTTGAAAACAAGGGTGTCACTGATAGTTGTAGTCAAGATCATGTGTGCTACAAGCTGACAGAAAATATGTCTTCATTTTGCTTGGCCTGAGACTTTGTGGGAGACTGAGATTAAGAGTAAAAAATTAATGAATCTGATAAAAGAAATTTCAAAACAGCTTGATGTTCAAGTTATGGCATGAGTATTTCTGGCTACTTTTAGCCAGATCTTTGAGAATCAGGAGGAAAATAAAAGCAGATTTGAATGATTTAATGAACTTGCCACTTGACTAGAAAGAAACCCACAAAGACTTTTGTTGCTGAAAAGATTAGCCTTAAAAAGGAGCCAAATATTTTCATCTGGACAATAGGAAATGGGCTTCAAGGCATCTCAAGAATCAGCAAGATCCCACCATCACCAGGCTCAAAGTTACAAGAAGAGAACCAAGCCTAGGAGAAAATTTCCTGGTGTTCAGCCATCCAAGTGCTCAGAAGCACCATAGCCATGGTAACAGGAGGTCAGCTATTTTTTCCAATTTTATAGGCAAAAATTAGTGTCATTTATATAGTGCTGGGTTTTCAGGCATGCAAAATGCAAGAGTTGTAGGGTCATGAAGGCTTCTACCTATAGTTCAGAAACATGCCTGGAAGGCCAGACAGTTTGCCCCTGAGAGAGCAGTTCAAAAAGCTGTGAGAGTGAAGTTGAAAGTTCAGTGGAGACCCCATAAAATTATAGATGCTAGGAACATGGATTGTTTGCTGAGGAAACTCACAGTTCATGTGTGGAACCAGCCAAAGAGAAAGCCATGTGGCCTCCAACTAGCAAATGCACAGGCAAGGCCATCCAAACTCTTTAAAGCCTACATCTTACCATTAACTGACCTGGTTAGTAGACATACAGCTATAAGATTTAATGCGTGTCCTGCTGGGTTTCCATCTTGCTTTCCATTCCCCAATTTCTCCTTTTGGGAATGGAAATATTTACCCTATGCCACTGTATGTTGGAAGTATTTAATATTTATTTGATTATTGTAGGGACTCAAACTAAAAGTTTGCCTTAAATCTCAGAGGAGACTTTGGACTTGGATTTTGCAGCCATTCATGGACTGTTAAAACTTTGGAGACTCTGAGAGATAGACTAAAGGCATATGATATAATGAGACAGACATGAGCCTTACAGGGGCTGGGGTAGAAAGTAATGGTTTAAATTTAAAATGTCCCTCTAAAGTCTAATGTGTGTGAAAGGTGAATAGATCATGTGGGCGCTACACTCATCAGTGGACTCACCCATTCATGAGTTGAGTAGTGAAATGTACTATTAGGAGGTGGGGTTGTCGTTGTTCACTGGGGCATGACCTGGAAGAATGCATTCTTGTCTCCCCCACTCCTGTCTTCTATCTGTGCTTCCTGGGTTCCATCAGTTGAGTATCTTTTCCTTTGCTATGCCCTTCTGCCATCTTGTTTTTGCCTTGGAACCAACTGACCATGGACCAAATATGTATTTTAAACCTTGTTGAATTATATTTTACAATTATTACATTATTTTAATAATATTAACAATCATAGATTGCAAACATTAAAAGTTCCTGCAAAAAGTTCTAAATTAACATGCAATATAGTCAGATTTCAATATCAAAGTGGAAACTCTGTCCCCATTCTCTGCCCTACCTCCAACCCTTAGCTCAGGTTCATCTGAGCAAACCCAGCCAGAGTCCAGGAGTTGAGAGGACTGTACACACATCCAGCATGAGACAAATAGAAAAAAGAAAAGGAAAAATGGATTCAAACAGAAAAGAATGATCTGACATACTCTACAATTTAGTTTCTCACTTCCTCCTCTCCATTAGATTTTTGTCTATTCTGTAAGTAGCATAGATCTTTTTCTTTGTGAGATAAACTTGCTTATTTACTTAAGCATTTACTTTTAACTAATTCTGAAGAAAGTGTCACAAAAACAGCAAACTTCATTGTGTTTTCCCCTAAATCTAAAGAATAAAACCTGGTACAAAGTAGGTACTAGGTTAAACATTTTTTGAAAGTATGAGTGAATGTAAGAAACTCCTGCAAAAACCCAGTTCTAAGTTTGACCTAATTATCTCCTCTCTTGCCTGTAAGTCAAATAAATACATACATGCATATCACTTATATAATGTTTATATTTAGTGTATATATGTATGCATAATAATAAGTATTATAGTACATTATAATCATTGACTTACATATTTTACCCTGGGGTATGAGTAATACTATTTCTATAATTTCTAGGAATAATACACCTCCTTATGTCATTTGTGAAGTACAGTTCCTTATGTGCTCCACAAATATCTCACTTAAAACTCACTGTAAGATCTGGGAGTGGTGGTGCACACCTTTAATTTCAGTACTTGGGTGGCTGAGGAAGGAGGATCAACATGAGTTTGAGGCAAGCCAGGGCTAAATAGTTTAAGGCCAGCCTGAATTGCATAGAGTGTTTCAAAACACAAAGAAAAAGACCCTGTTTCAAAAAACAAACAAACAAAAGTCCTCACTGTAAGTTTGTGTGTCAAGTGTTGTCTTCATCTACAATCTAGGAGGAAGAGTTTACTACCATAAAAATTTTATGTAACTTTTAAGTGATAGAGTTACCTCCTAATCGTAATCTTTCTGAATACAAAGCTGCCTGTGCTACAAACTGAAGTTCTATGCTTTTTATTTTAGCAAAAAGTATACACATTCATTTCTTGCCATTGAAAATTATTAAAAATGTCTACTCTGCTTACCATATATAATAAAAGATGAAAAAGAATAATTTGCTAATCCTGAACTGAAATTTTATATTTAATTTTCTTCTTAGAATTCTTTTCACCTTTAACCTTTACTCCCAAAGCCAAATCTTGTGACAAATTGTCTCAGTGAGAGAGGAAATTTAGGTCCTTTCTTCAACAAAAAGGCCATTGATCAATGCAGTGTATGTAAGCTAACTTTCCATTTCTTTAGTAAGAAACTACAGAAAGTTTGGAAATTCAATTGTATGCTATTATAAAGGAGACTATATTATTTTACCACTGAATCAAGCAGAATGCATAAATTTGGTTATAGACATTTAATTTTTTGTGGATCTTTTGTCTCAAGCAATTGACAAATCCCTACAGTTCAAGATTTGGTTTTTCTATTCATTTTTCTCTAACAGCAGTAATTATTGTTCCCTGATCCCTTCACATCCCCCTTTTTAAGATTTTTGTAAATGTTTTAAATTTAAAATACATGACCTTGAATTAGGGACAAAGTTTCTGGCTGGGGAAAAAAAAGGAGAGAGAATCCCATGAAAGGATAAAGTTTGATTTTATTGGAAATGAAAAATGAATTGAACACATTTCTCTATTGTTCATTTAGAATCACAACTTTCTGTTTTAGTAAAAACAACAAAAAAAAATCCTGACAAATATTTTGGTACTACAGGAGGGTACCTGATTTTAATTTTCGTCATTTATAATCTCTTTCTTTGAAACACAGCCCTCTTTAAATTCCACATGATTAGAACCTGGTTTCAATCACAGTAGCTGCCAACCCATTCCCATGATAATTGCTGCTTGATTGAAGCCAGGTCTTAGAGGTATTTTTCAGGAAGCCAAGCTGTGTTCTTCAGCACAGACTAAGTAAGAAAGTAGACTGTTACAGCTGAGTTTTTCATGCTATCGACAGAGTGCATTTTTTCTCCTACTTGGATTTTGTCATCATTTATGTCTTGATGTTCAGATCTTCCTTAAATTACATGAGATTCTGTGTTGTACATTTTTCTTTCCCCTCCAGATTAAATCTCTGCTCTCTCTTCTCTCCCAGTTTTCCAAAGTCTGACCTCAGGGATAGAATCCTGTGGACTGCTCCCATATATTTTGACGACTATGAGACAACAGAAGGGGCCAGGAAAAGGTGCAGGGTGAGAAAGATAATTGGGGTTTTGTTCCCTTTGTCACCTTCCTCCTTGCTCCCTCTCCATAGCTCTGTGTGTGGCTATTTTTCTGTGTGGCCACACGTTGTGTGACTTTGTCAATGGCTATGGATTGTGCCCTGTTCAGTAACAATTTCCTCTCACTCACCACTTTAGCTGTGCTAATGACTTTCTGCTCCGGCTAGTTCCATTGTGGCTGTTTCACCATTCTTGGTGCCCTGAACGGCTCCCATATCTCAGTAAATACTTCTTTCATTAAAATATCAATGAAAACTGTTGAGTGTCATATTTTTCCTGCCAGAACCTTGAGAGTTAAAATCTCCCAATATATGTCTGGGAACTTTCTTTGTAAGAGTGGATATTTGTTTCCCACATTGAAGGATTTATCCTATTATTTACATTCACAAAAATTCTTCTTTGTAAGAAATCTTTGCTAAACATCAACTGTACATCAAACATAACCTCTGTTAATTCAGGTGAATAGAAATGTCTTTACCTTTGATTTATCTATTACATTCAGTCCGCCAGTATCTCCTATTTTCTCTACATTTTGGATCTTACAACTCCTTATTACTTTGTCTCCTTAAAATATAAGCTCAAAATCCATAGCCAGAGTGCATTTTTTACTATAGAAGCCAGGCCAGGTCATTCCTCTAATCTCAGTCCTCTCAGGATGACTGTTCCATTAAAGTCAGCCTCCTAACAGTGGTCTCCTAAACTCTTTACTGTCTGATCCCACTGCCTACCTTCCAGTACCCCATACTGTGCTCCAGCCACACGAACCTGCTTTTCTGTTATTCCAACCTACCTGGCTTCCACTTCCACTTCAGGACGTAGCTCTTGCTGCTCCTTCTACCTGGACAGTTTCCTCTCCTCTCAACCCAGTGTGTGCTTTAGGTGATCTCAATCTAAACTTCCCTGATCATTTTACATGAAATAAGGCAAAACTTCTGCTGTAGTTTGGGATTTTGCAAGAGAGAAAAATACAGGACACATAATTTATAAGATTATTTTATAATAGTCACCCAAAGAGTCATATACAAAGAGAGTACAGGAAATCTGTCCACACACTAAGACCAAAGAACCCAGCTAGAGTTATGGATCTTACAGCAATGTCCTTCATGAGTCCAGCTGAAGACCTAGCGACCATCATAATGTCTCCCACAAGTCCAGCTGGAGGCCGAAGGCCAATGGCAATGTCCATGTAGACCTATTTCACGGATTTGCACTGGGAGGGCCCAAAGGTCAGTAGTGAAAGCTAGAATATCTGTGCCAGAGGAATGAAGGATCTGTGCTAGCAAGCTGAGGGATCTGGACCGGAGCCAGGAAGCAATGTTCAAAGGAAGAACCAGAGCTCGCCTGAAAAGTACCACAGCCATCCTCAGCAATGGTGAGGTTCTAAGCTCCTCTGACAATGAGAACAGCAGAGTCCATATCAAGAACGCCAGCATGGGGCTGGGGATTTAGCTCAGCGGCAAAGCGCCTGCCTGGCAAGCGCAAGGTCGTGAGCTCGGTTCCTGGTACTGGAGAAAAACAAAAAAACAAAC
>NW_004955446.1:17045226-17093848 GCF_000276665.1 Chinchilla lanigera | reverse complement strand
AAAGCTTCTCTAGGAGACTGAGCAGTGCAACATCTTCCCCTCCAGAGCCAGGAAGCGATGCTCAAAATGCGGACCAGAGCTCCCCCAAAGTGAACTGCAGCTGTTCTCAGTAACAAGGACCCTAGCTCCTTGGAGGATAAAAACAGCCACCTTCATCAGGAAAGCCAGCATGACAAGCTCCTCCAGGAAAACCAACTGCTCCTGATAGCTTCCCAATAGCTTCTCTTCTTCCTTTCCAGTTCTGCCTCTTATGCTGCCAGCAACAATCCTCAGGTGGGCCTCACACCCAACACATCACTGGTTCAGTTCAGCGGGGTGTTACAAGTTGACCACCAGTTATCAATCCACCACAACTTCTTACTATTTTTGGTATCTCATCCCTGCTTTGTCTCTATTTTTCTCCATTGCAAGTGACACCAAGTCATATCTACAACACTTTTTACTTTTCTACTTTGTAGACTGTCTTGGTCAGTACAGTCAAGTGCTTACCCTGATGGTCACCTGGCCTTATTTGATTATTTTTGAATGAATACAATAAGGTATCTATCTATTGGCCCTCCAGGGTAAGAAATCTACAAAAATGTTTGCACTATTTTTTGGTAACTATAGAATTATTTTAATTTTTACTTTCAATACAATTGACTAAAAATTATAGAGATACTTTTATCAGGTGAAAAAATTCACAGAGTATTTCCATTCTATCTTTATTCAAGTTTCATATGTGTTTCATTATAGAACCAGTATCATTTAAGTCTGATTCATAAAAATTATAAAATCCTTCATTATTACAATACAAAATCAATCAAGTAACTAAATACAAAAGAAAATGACTCCAAATTCTACTTTGCACAATTTCTTCAATTTTCTAGAATTAAAGAAAAGAAATATGAGTGTATTATATCACATGCACACTAAATTGTATTTTAGTAAGGAAAACTTTATTTATGCAATTTCTTTAAAAATATAACTGGGCAGTAGAAATTCAGTGGTAGCTTATTATGGCATTCATTAGAAGTGAATAGAAATAGAACACTGGATCTTTAGGTCTACACTAAATGAATGAATGATCCTCATTCACCAGCAGCCTGGAAGATGTCAAAGGATAGAAATTAGGTGATTCACTGAGGACCATTACTTTGCTAAGCCACAGTACTCAGGAAGAGCAAGACTTGTGTGTAAAGAAAAACTGGTCATTCCATGTTCAGTCCAAGCAGGTAGAAACCCATCCACAGATGCTGAGAGATAGAAGAAGATTTAGACAACTAGTCTTGTCTCTAGAGTTTGGTTGGAGTAATTGATAGCATGATTCATGAGTTAATGAAAAGTCCTTTTATTCGCCTTTGGATGTGATAACACAAATGGGAGTGTCAGTAACAGTATCTGCAAAACTGGTGAGTGAATCATAGAAGCCCACTGGTAGGAGCCATCTGGCAACTACTGATAAGAAGCTTCTTAGGAAAACTCATATCAAAGAAAGAGGCCAGGAATCTGGAATTCAAACCATTAAAACAGTCAAATTAGGATGGACTGGCTCTTGAATACAGTGTAGTGCTTGTGAATGGAAGTCCCCTCTGCCTAACCTTTCCTATGTCAGAGAAGAAATAAAACAACACTCCACTCACATTTATACAAATAAGTGAAATTGATTTGGGGAATTTTTATAACAAATTGTAATACTAAAGAAAAGAGATTACTCTCACTGATCTGCATTGACTCCCATATCCAGCTGCATAACTATTTTCCGCTCAACAAAGTAGAAGTGAAGAACATTTTAGTTTTGCTAAATGTAAATTCAGCATTATTCAATAGTTGCTACAGAATATGGAAATTTAGGTTAAGTGAGGAGTAGCTTTCCTGCCCTTCATGAAGGTGATCCCCATGTGAAGATCCACAAAGACTTTTTTATCATTAGATAAGATTTGTATTATCATTAACACTAGCAAATGTATATCTCCTAGGGAAATGTATCCCCCCAAAAATCTGGGAGATGAAGGTAATATAGCCATCCTGCCCTTCAATTATTTCACTTACAGAGATAGTAATAAATCTCTAACTCTTTTAAATGTGTGTAGATTGAAAACCCAGAAAGTAATAGAAAAGCAATCCTAGTTTATTTGGACTAATAGGATATGGCAGTTAAATAGTGAAGCTGACCTTAGTGGTTTTACTTTTTAGCACTGACTTCTCATCTCTTACAGCTTTCAGATTTTATTTTAAGTAATGAGTTCCCTGACTATGAGGTGTCATGGCGGCATACTGAGTTAGTCTCTGCCTTTCCTCATGAAATCTGAAATGAGCCAAAAGCTCTTAAGAGATGAACCCTTTTTCTTCACTCTAGAAGAATCAAGGTATTTTGAGTAGAGTGCCACAAAGATAGCATAAGGATGTATTCCATTTAACAAAGGTTCGTGGATGAAACTAGTAACCTCTTTGGGTTCCCAAATGCCTTGGAGATGACTGTTGGTCTCTGCACTATCCAATCTGGTTTCTTCAATTTTATCTTGTGAATTTTCTTTTTGTTTAAATACTTGTAATCAAATATCCTGACACAAAAAAGTGCCAAGGGTGGGTGAAATATTAAGGATTAGGAAGAACCAGGTAATAATTACTATGAAATAATATAAACAACATGAAGAACTACTCCTTTATTGTTATATAGGACTTATTGCCAACTAAACTATTCTTTCTATTTGTTAAAATTTTTATTATTGACCTTTCTGTACTAGCGTATAAACTACAAGTGGGCAGAGACTTAACTGGTTTGCTCACTTCTCTAATTCTCTTAAGGCTCTGACATGTTGTAGGTATTAGAAAATTTAGGTAAATGGAATAGAATAATTGCAGGACAATGGTGTAGTACAACTGCTACTGACAATGTGTTAGTTATGAAGCCACTATTTCTGAGGTCTAAATGGATCAGTCACTTGTATCAGGGGCTATGTGAACCACATTTCTGTACTGCCATGAATCACTGTAATAGAGGGGACTGAAAAGATGAAAAAGGAAAAAAAATGTGTATTATTTGTTTCCTTCTCTTGTCAATGTCACATAGCAGTTGTTCTCAATGGCATTCATAATATTTTGAGCAGCAGGAATTCATTCTCGTTTGCAGATTTCTATACCCACATCTTTCCTAGCATGTTCTCTCAGGAATAGCAGGGCCAGTGGAGAAGTGTTCCTTCCACAGAGAGCAGAACCTCAGCATCACAGGATCATGGAGAAGGCAGAAATGTTAGACCTTGCTCTTCAAAATTCCAACATGCACAGATCTTAAATGGACCTCACATGGACCTTGTTACAACAGCAAAACTGTGGATGATGAACACATAACTGTTTCAAGTCAACAAGTCAGAAAGTCTAGGCCTTGCCAGCAGTTTTCAGGCCCGAGCCTCTGCACAGCCCAACTCCTTAGACTAAGGTGGTACTTCATACACTTTAGGAAAGACTAAATTATATGGCTTATTAAATAGTTTTGGATTTGATTCCCTGGTTTTCTCTGCTGCTTTGCTTTTCTTCTAACCCACAAAGTGGTTCTCCTGTTATCTCTCTACATTACCCTTTACTGAGCCCTTTTCATCTTTCCGGAGCTTCTTCAAACTAACCCAATTACTGGAGGTTCAGACAACCCCTGTTGATATTAATCAGCACGAAGCTGATGGCAGTGAAGTTATCATAGCCAGATTCACCATGACCTTG
This sequence comes from Chinchilla lanigera, assembly GCF_000276665.1. Taxonomy (NCBI): domain Eukaryota; kingdom Metazoa; phylum Chordata; class Mammalia; order Rodentia; family Chinchillidae; genus Chinchilla; species Chinchilla lanigera. The sequence goes on along the minus strand of NW_004955446.1, from coordinate 17,090,152 downwards.
ATAAGATTCAAGCTTTCGGACTCTTAACTTACACACTAGGAGGACCTTAGCAGTGTAACACTGTCGTTTTGCTTTTTTATTTTTATAATTTGTTAACATTATTATTTTTAGCTGAAAAGTGGAATTTTAAAACAAATTCTCCTATAAGCATGCCTCATGGGATCATGAACATAATTATTTATTGAGTTCCTATCTGTTCCCAAAGTCTCTGTTAGGCCAAGACAGTGATTCATACTGGTGCCTCAGTATCCCCTTAGAAGCAGAGTTTGTTCTAAATTTTTCAGTTTTTAAAATAAAATATTGGGCTGGGGATATAGCTCAGTGGCACATGCGCCAGCCTGTGCAAGTGCAAGGTCCTGAATTTTATTCCTGGTACTGAAAGAAAGAAAGAAAGAAAGAAAGAATCATATTGAGTGCTTAAACTAAAGAATAATTGGAAAGAGTTTGGTAAATGAACAGGCCTCATCTAGAAATATGTGAAACGTATTGTGCAGTAAACTGAGTTCTTGCAGTGGTACACATGGAAACTGTCCAGATACCCAGAAATGACTGGCTGTCCTTTCTCCGGTGCTTTTCAGAGATGATGCATCTAATGCCTCCCTTTTGGGGACAGCATGAAGGCGTTCACTGCTAACACAAGTCTCCTTGAACCCAAGAAGCCAGGGATGCCTAAGTTTTTCAAGGATCCCCGTGGAGTGGAAGAATCAGGGAATCATCTTGCCCCACCAGCCAGATGGCATACTGGCCACTGTGCCAGGACCATGCCAGAATCTTCAAGACGTATGAAACTTCCAGCTGCGGCTGGTAATGATGAGGTAATAATATGTGAAAATTTTGTTCTGAACGTGGTGCTGAAAACAAATGAAATGGAGAGGTCATATGATGAACCCTCTCACACTGGACAAACATTAAAAAAATAATAAACGACAAAGCAGGTATCAGAATGATAACATTAATAAGTTTTAGTTGCAAAGGATTAATTTAATTGTTTATTAATTTTACTGGTACATTTTAGATACACATAATGATCACATTCACCAGAGAGAAGTTTGTACCTGTATGTGATATTTCTTGATTCTTATTTTTTCGCCAAACCTCTCTCCTCTCTTCAACCTCTCTTTTCCTCCTTGTTTACAGAAGTTTTGTTTCCATTTTCTTCCTTCTATGCTTTTTTTCTTTTCCCTTCCTTCCTTCCCCCAACCCCCATCCCTTTTTCTGCTTCCAATTTGACTATTTTCTTCCTATCTCCCAGTATCTGTTATGTATTTTGGTCCTTATTTACCCTTTCAATTTCCCCCATTAGTGAAATGATGTGATATTTAAACATGTGTGTCCAATTTATTTCATTTAAGAGTACGGACTTTTTTCTCCCTTCCTTCCTTTCTTTCCTCCCACTCCTTAACTCCCCTTTCTTTTGAACAATTCCTTCCTATTTCACAATACCTCTTATATACTTTGCTCCTAATTTACATATTTAGTATCTCATATGAGAAAAATGATGAGATATTTACACATGTGAGTTCAATTATTTCACTTAAGAGTATCATCTCAAGGTACATGCATATACCAAGAAATGTCACAAGTTTATCCTTTATGGCTGAGTAGTAGTCCATTGTATAAAAAACCACATCTTCTTTATCCATTCATCAGTTGCTAGGCATTTGGGCTGTTTCTAAGATTTAGCTATTACAAACTATGCTGCTATAAATATGGGTGTGCACATATCACTGTGGTATGAAGTTTTTAATTCTTGTGGGAAGATACCAGAATGGGAATGCAAGATCAAATGGGATCTCTAATTGTAGGTTTTTGAGGAATCTCCACACTGATTTCCCTAGTGGTTGCACCAGTTTATACTCCCAACAGCTGAGAAATGTTCCTCTTCCCCACAACCCCTCCAGAATTTGTTGTTGGTTGATTTCTTGATGATAAGCTATTCTTTCCGGGATGAGGTAGAATCTCAGCATTGTCTTAATTTGCATTCTCAAGTGACCATTGATGCTGAACGTTTTTTCACGTATTTGCCATTTGTATTTCTTCCTCTGAAAAATGTGTATTCATCTCAGATGCCTACTTTTGGATCGGGTCTTTGAATTTGAAAGATCTGATTTTTTTTCAGTTCTTCACATGTTCTAGATATTAGTCCTTTGTTTGGGGAACAATAGGCAAGGACTTTCTTCCCATTCTGTGGGTTGTCTTTTCACTGTATTGGTAATTTCTTTTGCTTTGCAAAAGCTTTTTAATAGGATGAGATCCAAGTTACTGATTCTTTGTAATATTCCCTGTGCAATCTTGGTTTTGTTCATGAAATCTCAGCCTACACCTATGTCTTCAAGCATTCTACCTATTCTCTCTTCCAGCTGATACAGTGTTTCTGTTTTAATGTTTAGATCTTTGACCCATTTTGACTTTAATTTAGTGCATAGTGATAGACATGGGTCTAGTTTTAGTTTTTGGCATGTGGAGAATCAGTTTTTCCAGCACTATTTATTAAAGAAAGTGTCTTTCTTCCAGTGAACGTGCTTGGCCCCTTTGTCAAAGATAAGGTGGCTGAGTGTGTTTGGTGTTTGATGTTGTTTCTGCATCTTCCAATCTATTCTCTTGACCATCAGGTCTGTTTTGTTTTTGTTTTGTTTATAAGGTGTTTTTGTCTTTGTTTTGGGGGGTTTTTCTTTGCCAGTACCATGCTGTTTTTCTTTCTTTGTCACAGTAGCTTTGTAGTATAATTTCATTTGGGGACTGTGATGCCCCCTGCTTTTTTCTTTGTTGCTTAGGATTGTTTTTGCTGTTCTAGGTCTCTTCTGGTTCTAAATGAATTTCAGGGATTTTGTTAATAATTTAAAGTGGTATCCTGACTATGAGTACAAATGTTGTTGAAAATATTTCATTTGAAATATTTATAAATTGAATGGAGAAAATTCTCCACAAAAATACTGTAAAAATTACTATTCCATTTATTTTTGAAATTCACATAATCTATACGTACAAATGCATTTTTATAGAAAATTCTTTCTAAAAACCAATTAGTACATTAAGTAATTTTAATTTTTTGTTACCTTTGTTCTCTGTTAAATGTCCAAGATTGTATTTTGATTTTATGATGGGTTAGAATTCACCTCCTCTTCCAGACAGAAGCATCTCAGGAGATTCCTGACCTACCTAATAAGATATTCTGGCAAAAAAGGGCCAAGTCTAAGCCCCAGAACTCCTTCTCCCAGGCTAATTTTTAAATCAAAGGGTGCCATATTCCTTATTCAGTCATGGAATATGTTACACTTTTAAGACCTAAAAGATGGGATGCCCTTGATCCTCAGGATGCAGTATACCAATTTCATTTTCTGGTTTGTGCAGGATAGCAGAAGGATGGGTTTTAGAACACAGCAGGTGATTATGACCCAAGCAACCAGGATCCCATTGAGTTGAGTTCCAGTTTTGCTTTCAAAGTTGCTGTAAGTCATGATAGCCTCTGATATTCAGTATGCAACAGTTACCCCAGTAAACATTTTCTATGTTCCAATTTTTAAGTCACCATACCTCAAAATTAATTCATTGCACTTTGTGCCACAGCATTTACCACACATTTCCTTGTTTTCTGGTGTAATCATTATTCAAAATGAGCATTACAAACACTTGCCTGTGTTATAAATTAAATATCAATAATCAAGGAAACATTATCTTTACATAAGGCACCATTACACGTTTATGATCTGTTGTAAATTTTTATCACATTACTAATTTAAACCTTACACTATTTAGCATTTCTAATGTATTTTATGCTACATTTAGGTACTTGATTTTTTGGATATAAAATAATCAAGTTCTCCTCTGGATAAAATTACCTATTGTCCTTCCAATTGCCATATCTTCAAATTCTCTATCTCAGTATTTATTTAAATATTTTTTCAATGAGACAGAATGTGTGGCAAGCATTTGTTTCATACTTTTAATTATATTCAGTACAAAAGTAGAAACAGCTGACTCAGATATTATCTGGTGAGTCTGATTGATGCTTTCACAAAATCATAGTGTGCTAGATGAAGACTTTTATTCTAACTCAACAGGAATTATAGTGGTATTTGTCTTTTCCAGTGGCATCATTTATCCAAGAAAAAGGAACGGCAGGCTTCCAAAGCATTAGTTGCTGCCAGTAACTGGAAGCACACTTGTAAGGGTAAGTTCGTGCTGAGTATTTACTGATAAACTTGGAACTGACATACTACATACATCAATTCAAAGTCAGCTTGCTTTAAAGATAATACTATTTAGGAAACAATACTATTCAGAAGGGAGGTGGAGGGCTGGGGATATAGCTCGGTGGCATGAGTGCCTGCCTTGTGCAAGCACAAGGTCCTGAATTCAATTCCCAGTACAAAAGGAAAAAAAAAAAAAAAAGGAGGCAGAGAAATGAAAGGAACTGGGTCATATAGGGAGCATAAGGAATAACAAGAACAATTCTAGGTAAAGAGGAGGCATTTTTTCTCCATCAAATCACTCTCAATTTTTTAATTTCACCATTTTATTGAACCTCCAGAATCATAATCTTTAGACAATATGAGAATCAATAATTATTACTATAACAAGAAACCATAAAAACTGAATTTTTGCCAACCTTGTATTTGAAAAAGTAGAATGCTATTAATAACAAAACTGATTTTTCTTATGAAATTTGCAATATTCATTAACAACTGCCAAGACCAGGAATGGTAAGTACTTAACAAAAGCGTAGGCATACCCCCAGCCATCACTGTGCCTTTACACTGTGGTATTGGATCATGGTTTTATGTTCCACTGAGTCCAAATGAAGCCTCAAATACCCTTTTTCTTTTTTTAACAGGACATCTGGGAAGATTACCAATGATTTATTGGCATCTTACAATATAGTGCTGTCTTGGTTACTTTTCTCTCATTGCTGAGACAAAATTCCCAATGCCCAAAATGAAGGAAGGAAAGGTTTATTTAGCTTACAGTTTGTGGAGGTTTCAGTCCATACTTGGCTGGCTCCGAGGTAGAGGGTAGCAAAGCAACAAGAGCAAAGGGGGGAATGGCAGCCAAACAGCAAACAGCCAGAGCAAACAGGAGGAATGGTGGCAAGCAGCTTCTTTCCCTGTCTTACTTTGTAAACAGGCTACCCCGACCTAAGGGGCGTGTAGGTCTCACATAATCTCCATGCCCTCCTCTTCCACAGGCTCAGGATGTATACAAAGTAAGCACCCTGGCTTCCTGCTGAGTCACTTAGCCAAACCTCTAGACTCCCCAAGTTGACACAATGTATCAACCATAACAAGTGCTTACTTGTCTTTTCTCTTTTGAAATACTAAATGCAGAATAAAAGTACCTTTTTATCCACGTTCTTGTCTTCTCATTATATCTAATATGTTTACCATTAATTCCTAGGGAGGGATAATAATTAAATACACATGAAAAGGAAGAAGAATTTTCCACAAAGTTCTTTTGACCACTCAAAATGTTAATTTCTGTTTTGGAAATCAAGCTGGCTTCTGAAAAATACTCTCAATTTACTTCAGTATACTGTTCTTACATTACAGGAAACTAACAATTTCTATTTGTTATATCTCATTCATTTAAAAATTCTTTGGATGTTTTGAGCTTCCTATAATAATCCCAAAGGAGCTAGACCATTTGAAATTATAATCCTGTATTTACAAAACTATCTCCAAAACTTCCTTCCACTGGATAAGTCTGGCTGTGCTGTGATATTTGTTGTTCTTGGTATTTCTTAAAGGATTTACATCTTCTAAATCTCAGAGTATTGTATTAATTCTCTTTGTAGTTAATGAGCTTCAGCCTTGAGGTAGCTAGTGAATTCAGAGGTTGAAAATGCTGGAAAGAGGTGAGAAAGAACAATAGTCTTCTTTCGAGCTAGTAAATGAAAATCTCCTGCAAAGATAAAATATGGTTGCATTGAACACATTATACATGTAAATATGCCTGAGTCATTCAAGAAAGCTAGTGTTTCTAATTTTGCATTTAAGAAATTACAGAGCATGAGAGGATACTACAAATAATTCTGCCAAAAATCTGATAGCAACGTCCCAAAAGAAAAAATTTCAGGGTTATCATTCCTAGCATTTCTGCTTAGGGGACTCTGTGTCAAATTGGTATCTTGCAGAGGAAGCTTTTTCACCTATTCAAAAGGCCTTAATAATATATTTTAATCAGGTCTGGGATGGTATTCTAACTAATTGAAAAATGTATAATTTGAAAATTATGGTTTTATTATGGTTGATACAAAATTTAATTATTTCAGCCAATAATTTATAAAAGGTAAGGGACTTTATTTGTACATTGTTTGGAATTCTTGACCCATAATTCAAGACGTATTTGTTACTTACAGGTTTGCATAAAACTGGAATTTTGTCCACATAAGCCATCTCAGAGAACAGGGTTATATGGATGTAACTCTGATGGCAAAATATCATTAGAAAGAATCCTTTTATCTTATTCTTTACTTTGAAGTGTCTTTTCATTGAAATATCATCATTGCCACTGATTTATACAATTTGCAGAAGGGAAAGAGACCAAGAGAGGGAGGGAGGAGGGGAAGGAGAAGGAAAGGCAATGAAAAGAGATTACTATGTGTTACATACATGCGCCAACTTCTCACAAGGAATGTAATCATTATCGACTACAAACATGTACTAATAAAGGTAAAAAATTTTAGAAACCTTTTTTCTTTTCCCCACAAAGTAAGATTCCAGTGTTGTTTTAACCTAGGGAACTTGATCAACATTGAAATGTTGAGGACTTAGTTGCCTCTGAAAGGTAGGTACTTGCTTAATTGACACATTGCTATCTGGAGCCTGTTTTGTTATCCTGTGGCCTCCCAGGTTACTTGAAAATTTGAATCCTATGGCTGTTTTCAATGAAATTGAACGATTTCATCACATAAGTGTTGTAGCACAAACTTACTTTTGATTTTTCCATTCTTCTCTTTTTTCTTTATTTTATTCATCCTGCACACTCATCCCTCATCTCACACTTGTAGCAAAAAGAAAAGAACAATAACTTTCATTATGCAGGGCTTATCATATCCCAGCTGCTGAACATTTATGTTACTACGTTTGATCTTCTCAATCGTCCTGTGTTAGAAATCAGGTTGAGAGTTTATTTAACTAACACAAAATGCTATGAAGTAGTCAAGACAGTGATTACAATGCCCTTTCTACTTCTTTTAGGAAGGAGTCCATTTGGAGCAGTGTGGTACCTGCTTTTCAGCTGTGTATGTGTTTATTGACAACACCAGCTCGAAATACAGGCAAAATCATCTTGAAGAATGCTTATGTTCCAAAAGTTGATTAGTCAAGCCATTAGTTTGTAACTTAGAAAATAAGATGAAGCTATGCATGCTATGGCAAAAAAACAAATAAAAAGGGGACCAATCTAAAAGCTAAGAAAAGCACTGAGGAAGGGCACTAACAGTATCTTTACTGGACATCTCCACGGCATCATTCTGATCTTCTAAATGCCGTATCTTTGTGATTTTTCAGCTATTCTTCTTCAGTTAAAAAAAACTGATTTGTGAATTTCTGTTCCTTTATTTCTCCTTAGTTATTTTAAGGCAGTGAGTAAATATTTTGATCCCATTACATAAAATCTATATACTGATAATAACTTTTGAAATATCTGAGCATGAAAAATGTTTGAAAAGCCCTAGTCCTCATATGTTATTACAATGGAAGTTGATCTTGTTTATTGCTATATTTTCCCACTTTTTTTCTGCACCTTGAACTCTCTCTCACGGCCACACAAGAACAGTGGTCTTTGTCCGCACTCCCACAGTGCATTCTTGCTTTCTCTCCTCCTTCCCCAAAACACTCACAAACAACTACCTCCTTGTAGTTCATGTGCTATTTCTAAGCCAAATTTAGTAGAATTTTACAAATGCCAACAAAGCATGGGAGTGCAGCAATCTTAACATGATGACCAGGCTCTTCACTTTGTACAATTAGGCTTTCAGAACCTTACATATGAATTATTTTTTTCTTTTTGAGATATTGTATGAAATATATGGCAAGAAATACTCCATTTGACCTCAGACAACATGGGTGAGATTTCATTTCTCTTAGCTTACAGCTGACTGTCTATTCCTTATCCTAATCTGTAAAGTTGAGAAAATAGCATATATTTTCCAGGACCACGGCAATAATTAATGGAAAATATATTTAAGGCATATAAATATGTATGTGCCACAAAAAGTCACTCAATAAATGGGAGCTCCATCTCTGTTTTCTCGCATAACTTCTTATTTACCACATACTTTTTAAAAACCTACAATATTCCTAGCATTTTGCACATAGTTATATATAGTCATTCTGAAGTAGCCAAAATAAGTCAAGAGTTCAATGTAATTTTGTATTTGTAGTTTTGTATAGGTATGCTGGAGTCATAGGTATGTTGGCAAATATAATATATATGTGAGGATGATAAAGTTTGATGTGTTTTTTAATAGAAAATTCATCCATCAAGTAGTTTCTTATGGACAATACAACAATAGTTGAATATCGATGAGCTATCTTTTATCAAGTCAGTGATTGATGCCATTTGTCAATTTTCTCTTATTTTTCATGTCTTATATTTGTCTATTGTCCTTTGCTGAGATTTTCTCTTTTTAGAAATCAAAAGCATATACTTATATTCCTCCTTCCAATTCCAATCATTCTTCCTCTACTTCAGTTTCTTAATTCATAATGGTACAATAGCACTGGATAAATTTGTCTTTATCCTCTGAAACCTCCTAATACTTAGCATAAAAACAGTGGGATTCTTCTTATTCTCGGAAAATAAATGAGGTTAGAAAATTGTTTCTGTTCACTATTGTACTGAATTTCATCATGCTTAAATCTCTGTGAAGTTTCACAAATGATAAATTTTACTGATGTACAAATAAAAATGCAATGTTTGCAAAGTCTCATAAGAAAATTCTCTGATTAAAATTAAAAGAATGAAATGTAGTACAACATGTGTAATAGAACCAGTTCTGATTTTAGCAAATACCTAAAATAATACTCTTAGGTCATCTAAGCCAAAAACTTGAAATCATTCTCCACTATTCTCTCTCCTTTACCCATGCAGTACAATAATCAGACAAGACTCCAGGGTTGATTTCAACGTATTCATTCTATAAATGCTTTTCTGTGGCAGATACTGTCCTCAAGTCTAAGAGGAAATAGCCATAAACAAATAGACAATAATTGTCTGCAGAGCTTAAATTATAATATTTTGTTGGTAGGTAGTAAGAGAATGGGACAATCAAATAAATAAAATATACTCTATGTCAGAAGATTATAAGTTCTAATAAAAAGTTAATCTTAAAGAAAATATATTTTGTGAGCCAGAAAGAAAGGCAGTACCTCCCTCATCAAAGAACCAGATGGGGATTAGGAGCCAGGGATGAAGAATGACCCGGGAAACCCTGCACATCTTCTGGCGACTGATATAAATAGGGATAAAGAGAGTAATGAGATTTTTACCGTCACATAAGAGGAAAGGATTTCTTGCCAGAGGATTTCTCACCAAGAGTGTGAGGAGCCCAGGGAAGGGTATCTTATGAAAGCATATAGAATTCTTAGACCTTTTTTGGACTCTAGTCTTCAGGGTGTCCTTAAGTTTCTTCAAAAACAGTCCTCTCATTTCTCCATCTCTCCTTACGGTATTCTGGTTCAGGGCTATAGCTTGGTCTAGGACTTCCGTCTTGCTTCTTACAGTCTATTTTCAGGCACCATTAGGGAAAACTACAAAAAATAAATAAATAAATATGGCCTGGTCTATTACCTTCCTGTTCCAAACCCTTCTGAGTAAAATTCTGAGCATATAAGCTATCTCCTTTGTTAATCATAGACCCAAAAGTACCTGTTGTATATTTTATGTTCAAATAATACAAAGCTGTTTTTAGATCCTCACCCACAGTGTCCTACTTTAGTCCCACAGACTCCGCTTCTTTCCATTCACTTGATGGAAGTGCTTTTTCTCTTTTGTTAAGCTGAGTGAATCTTTCAAAACATCATTCCAGTGTCTTCGTCTTCAGTGTGTCCTTAACACAGGGCCACTTTCCAGAACTACCATTCCATTCTGGGCATCTTTGGGTAGTATTTAAAGTATGCAGATGTCGGGTCTTCAAGATAAAGATTATGAATTTTTATCTGGTACTCACACAACACAGTAAGGTGTTTGTTAAACAGACAAATAAAAAATAAATAGACTACAATGCAACCTTATTTGCCAATAATGACTTCTTACCTGATACAGTAGAAATTATTTGGGAATGGAAATTTTCTTTTTCTTTTCCCTCTACTTTAGTCCATAAGTGCTGTCTACATTGCTTCAAAGAGAAGATTGTCACAAGGAAATAAGGAAGAAAAAAATCAAAGAAGCCTCCATATTCAGTTTTTCACTTTCCAAATTAGGCTTTGAAGGATAAAACAAAATGGCCCAAGAAAGTTAAGCAAAGATTTGGGGCCATATTGACAGAATACACAAGCAGGAGGGGAGATAACTCACTGACACCCAAAGGAATGCAAACCTTGGCAGAGGGTAGAGATAAAGGACAGCGCTTGTCTTAGAGGAGAATGGTAGTCAGAGAAAAAAAGCCCTGATATGTGGTGGCTCAGAACAGAGTATCAAGATCGGCTCTGTACTGATTTATTTTAAGCACAAAAGGGGAAAAGAGCCGTTGCTGCAGGCTACCCTTGGCTTCTGAGGCAGAGCCAAAGCTTCCCAGGCTGAGAGCCACGTTAGCCCTTCCCTGTCAGGCCATGAGAAGCTCGATGTGGTCAAGGAGGATGGCTTCCTGCTCCTGAGGGGAGCTGACCGCATTCTTCCCACTTCCATCTATCCTACCACCTCCAGTTCTTCCCAGACAATCCTAAGCTCTGCTTTCACAATGTAAGAATCTTTGACGCTCAGAATAGCAAAGGCGCTGTGGAAAAGAAACTCCAATGCCAGACAGAGGATAAATCCGCACTGGTTTGTGTTGTTGCACTAAATTAACTCGTAGATTTGAGATGGCCTGATGACCTCCAGGTGAAGAGTTCACATGAACAAAGATTGAAGCTAATTCAGCATTCAAACTTTACCTAAGGCTACATCCTTATTTTGAATGTAATATTGCCCCTTAAATTTTTATTATTGAAAATTATAAACATTCTCAGAGGTATAGTGAATGGCAAAGTATATTTCTACGTGTCCGATATTACCCTGGTTCAACAATTCTCATTTTATAGGTAATCTTGTTTCGTTCATACGCCTTATCACTCCTTCCACCTAAATTGTTTTTAGATTTCCCAGACAATCAAATAACATCTTTCATAAACATTTCCTTACATACCTTTAAAATAATGACTGTTTTTAAGAAACAAAACTACACTACTCATTTCTCATCTACAATTTTAACATTAGCTTCTTAATATGATAAAACATCCAGTTAGTACTTTTTATTGCCTTGAATGTCTCTTAACACTTTTTGAATCATAATTAAAATAAGGTTGGTATGCCTTCCATGTCTCTCAATGTGTAGAATTCTTTTCTCTTTCATCCTCTCGCACAATGTAAGTCTTCAAGATAATGAGTTGTATGTGATATGGAGTTAGTTGCAGTTTGAATTTTGCTGTCTACCCAGTGTAATTCACCATGTTCCTCTAGTCCATGTTTCCTGTGTATTTGTAGTTGGATAGAAGGGCCTCATCAAAAATTTGCTCATGGCCATTGTTCTCCAAGGCCACGAGCAAAATAGCTTTTTGTGTACTCCCATCATGAGCATGTAATATCTGGCAATCCCTCTTTTCTGTGATATTAGTGGCCATGAGTGATGACTGCCTTTATCCATTATTTCATTAGATATGGAAAGTGATATTTTCATTTTAATTCCTTATTCTTTCATCCAAGGCATACAGGGCATGAGGAAGGGCCGGAGCAGATGATAGCTGTGCATGCCTTGGCTGCCAGGAAGCAGGAAACAAGAGAGGAAGATACACCCACCTCCAACCAGGCCCCACCCCTAACAGCACACTCACTGCTGAAGTTGTGAATTGATGAAGCCACTGACAAGCACAGCTCCTCCATGAACCAATCACTTTCCCAAAGCACTGCCTTATAGCACATGAAAGTTTGGGAGACACTCTAGATTGAAGCCATCTGGTCCTCAAAATGTTAAGTTTGTTCATGAAAATATTAAGTTGGTTCAGTAGCAAGCTCCAAAAGTAAGCAATGAGGTATTTACTTATTCATTTATTTTTAGTGGTGGGAATATTATTGATTATGAGATGGTAGATATGTGTACACATTATGTTTCAAGAATTCAATTATTATTGTTTGTTGTTTTTATTCAAATTGTTCTTCCTTTGGCCAGCGACTGCTTCATCAGCAGGCCCTGAAATCTTTTTCGCCATTGACACTCTTGGATAGTCTGCACGCTTGCTTTCTGATGTGACAAGCTGTTCCATAGTAACACGGTGCATCTCCTGCCTCGATCCTCAAGTCAGACACTTCTCTGAAAAGTCCATTTTCCTTTAAGAAGAAATATGGTACCTAGCACTTGTTAACCCATTTATTTAATTCTTCATTAAACTCACCCTGAATTGAAATTTTTTAAATGATAGCTTGTTTTAAAAATAGATATTTTCTTGTGTCACACTTTTGTGCATGCTTAAAAGGTGACAGTAAAAGTAAAGAATTTAAATTTTCTAAACCTAGTTGTGCTTATTACTAAAATAAGTATAACTTTCCTGTTACATACAAAGCCCTGAATTTTACAGTAAATGCACAATAGAAGATCTCAACACCTGTTCTAATATGAAGATTTTACTTTCTGAGCTGATATTACTTTCCTTTTTGACATATCAGATAAACAGAGATAGGCCTGGGTAGAAAGAATACAGTCCCCAAAGTTTTTTAATTTTGTCTCTAAATAGTAAAACCTATTTTTCAAAGTAAACTTTTTGAAGAGTCTTTATTTGTAACTAAGGAAAAACAACACCATTTTGGCTAATGGAGGAAGCCCAAGACCCCTGTTCCCTCAGGCAGCCTGGATATGCCCCCATGAATTTAAGGGTTCCAGAGACCTTGACTGGAAAATCACTAATCTGATCAACTTTCCTATTTTATGGTTTATTTTCCTATTTTATGGTTTAGAACACTGAGTTGTGAAGTATTTAAATTGTTTACCCTGCAGTAAAAACAAAAACTATGTATTAAATATCCTGGATATTTTACTGAAACTCAGTTATTGGTTCACTTTTACATATACACCTCGAAGACGTCCTCTAAAATTTAGAAGTCAATATTTTTTGCTAGGTTAAGGATGTGGAAAACCATATACTTACCAAGAACAGGTCTTGGGTTTGATCCCCTAGCATCATAAACACACAGACACACAGACACATACACAGACACACACACACACACACACACACACACATTGTTCTTCAACTGAGGAATGTTTTAGAAGCAATCATCAATCAATAAATGGGAAAAATATGTAAAATACATACAAAATCTACTTTTCAGCTTATTTAAAAGTCACAATATCAAATTACACCACTGGTAAAGTGGGATTTGGGATGTATGTTATATTATATCAAGGAATTGCTTATCAAAGAGAGGATGTCACACAATACAATTAAATTGATATTTAACAGGGATTTATGCTACATAGTCTCTACAAAAACAACTTAGAATATACTTTATTACATTTAAACCAGAACATTTTTAATGTTTTGTAAGAATGCAAAATAATACTTTTATTCTCTTATAAGTCATTTAATATATATTGACAGACTTTGGTTAAATAGTGTTTGGTAAAGCAATCAGATAAAGAGACTACTTGCCTAATGTCTGATCCTCTTCCTATTCCTCTCTGTGACACTTGTATCTCTTGTGGATCACAGATCCCTGACAAGGATAGTTTTGAAAAAGGAGAGTGTTAGATTTTGAATTTAAGGTTGGCTCTCACAATGTCACTTTCCAACATGATTGAGAAAGAACTCCCTGTGCAAATCGTACTCTTCTTTCTGTCTGTTATGTGATACCATAAATTGTGAGTACTTTAAAGATGGTCTATGGAGATAATAATAACACGTGAGAGGCAGAACATTTACAGTAATAAATTAAGGACAGACTTGATTTATAACTTTATTCCCACATATTATCCCTGCATACATGCAGTTTTATTCAACTTTGTCCTGATAATGTTCATTTCATTTAAGTGTTCGCTGAAATGTCAAAATTCTCTATTATACTAAGAGTTTAAAATAAATCCTAATGTGACCTAGGCACCAAATGCTTGTCCCACATAAAATTACTGGAACAAATTTTTGCTGTACACCCTGGCAAAGTTCTTTCTTGCCCCTAAATAGTTTTTCTGAGGGTAGAATATAGTTGCTTTAATAAGAACTGTCACTTAATAAATTTTCCCCAGGGCATAAAGCAAAATGTATGACTTGGCTGAAGGTAAGAATTTAGTAGTGGAAAAATCTAACACATAGAAGGACTAAACATTATTATATCTACCGTTTTAAAATACTGATATGAAGGATATTTCATTATATATATCAGGCCCCATTTCCAAACTTGAGGCTTGTGGGGGACATGTTATTCAAACCATAATGCTGGAGGACTCTTTTCTTATAAAATATGCTGTACTTGTTAGAGAATCTAAATTCTTTAGTAGAATTCTTTAGAGATGGGAATGCACTCTTCAGATTTAAAACCAACTGGAAAGCAACATTAATCTCATTTATCAGAAATTCATATCGATACTTATAGAAATATTTGAGATCTGGCAGTTTTGTCTGTAAGTCATTTATTGGGGGTGTTCCCAGGAAAAAACAAAGGAGTTCTAGAAGCAAGATAACAAGAGAAAAAACAACCAGGAAAATTTGCAATTTCAGGCAAAACCATATGGAGGGAGTCTTTAGCCTCATTCTGGGATCTCAGAGTTTATCCTAATTGGAGGCTAGGAAATTGAACTTTACAGTCCCACACCAGTCAGTAAATGGCTAAGAATTTTAAGATGAGGTTAGGTGGGTGTAAACTCCAAAATAATCTGGCACTGTAATTGCATAGAGGAGGCAGCTTTAATAGCCCAAGGGCTTTCCTCCCAAAAGGAAGATGTTTGCCACAAGCAGAACTATAGAGAAACCAGGGTAGGCATGCCCAGAAGGAGTAAAAGGCATCTGCAGGAGTCTGATAGATCTCTGACGGTGCCCATCACTATATAGTAGGTGTGCTACAGACCTTCTAGTGTGTCTCAATTTAAATCACTTGTTTTAAATTAAGCAAATGATATAAGACCTTGTTAGGCTCCAAAGAGCTAAAACCTTTAGACCCTGGAGCACATTTGGTCCTGTGGACTGTTAGGTATTTTTATTTAGAAAAAAGGATGCTTACAGAAAAAAAGGCTTTAACTGAATATCTATAATATGTCAAAAGCTGTACTAGACAATTCATGCCTATAATATCATTTAATATTTATAACAATTCTACAGGGTAAGATTATCATTGTCATTTTGTAGAAAGCCACTAGACTCTCAGAAGAAGAGGAAGGGACTGTAAAGGGGATTGAGGGAGAGCAAAAATGAAAAAACCTCGCTTTACAAATTTCCCTATGCTCTACCATGAAAAGTGAGCTTAATTGTCAAATTGATTGCAGTAAAAGTCTCATAGAAGGGCAACTGGATCCCAGTGTGCCATACTGCACTCATGAATGGATTGATCAAGTTATGTTAATGCTGAGTGTGTTGTTAGAAGGTGGGGATCAGGTAAAGATAGGTCACTGGGATTGTGTTTTCAAAGAGTATATTTCTTACTTATGTTGCTCCCCTACTATGATTCTTACTGGGCAGGAAGTGCTCTTCCATCATGATACTCCTACCCTAAAACCATTTTCCATTGGCTGAACCTTCTGAACCATGAGGCAAGTTAAACCACTCCTCTTTTAAGTCACTGCTGTCTAGTATTTTGTACCAGAAATGGACAGCTGACTAATACACTTGCTTTGCCTGTTATTATACAAATTATTCTTTGACCTAATTAACTATTAATTCATTCAATCAATTTTTGAATTATTACTATTTCCTGGCTATGATCTGAATCCAAGCACTTCACTTCAAGATCATAGGAAATGAGTAAAAACTAGTAAAGTTTTACTTCTACAAGCTTTATATTTTCTGGTGGAGCGAGACAGACAATGCATAATAAGTAGAATATATAGTTTGTTAGATATTGATAAATGAATAGTCAAGAAAGACATCACTGGTATGAAGTTATCTGAGCAAAATTGAGGAAGATTTTCAAAGAGAAATCCCAAAAGCAAAAATATGATTGATATGTTAAAAGAATCCCTAAGCAAAATGAACAAAGGAGAATGGAGAGATAGTAGCATTTGAGTTGCCCAAGTTGTGATATGATTGCAAGTGCATAGACATATGGAAGTAGAATGAACATTATGATAAACATAAGAGGCACAGAACAGGTAAGGACAGTCTCAAAGTCTCCAAGCTGTGCAAAACAAAGTAGGAGATTGTTATTTCAGGAGATGAATTCTAAGAAGAACAAGGAGTTAGTGCGGGGGTAGGGAGGAGAAACACAGGTAATTTTATTGCTAATTGTTTCAAAACTGACTTTATATTTCTTTAGAAAATAATTCTGATGAGTACAAATAGAGAAGTGAAACTACTTTTGTGTACTCTTTCCCTATTCCACTTTTATGCTTGTATCCTGTCGGTCCTTCTTCCCTCTCCTTCTCCCTCTTTTCTTTCCTTCCTTCTCTTTCTCTTTTCTTTCTTCTTTTATGTTTCTTCCTCCTTCGGCTTTTCTTCACTTTTTTCTTTCCTACTGTCTTTCTTCCTTTATTTCTCTTTCTATGCAAATTTTCTCTATTTTCTGATAATCTGTGGTCATAACTGTAACAAGAGACTGAAAAGCACATTCAGGTTTGACGCTACTGGGAAAATCCTGGAAGATTCCCCGCCAAACTCAGAAACATAGTGAGAAGAGACATATTGGAGATGCTTTCATTTCTCCTTTTGTTTAGGTAACTCAGTCAACTCCCTAGGTCTTGTTAAAAACAGAGCAAGAATGTTAAGCAATATTCTTTCTTTATCTGTTCTCATACATATCACTTGGTTTGTTTAGAATACCAGCTTGCCCAAATTATGCATAAAGCCAATTAGGTGGGAACTATATTTAGAAAGAAGCAAAATATTTACAAATTTAGTTCTGCATATCTTTCACTTGTCTTAATCCTAATTATTAACAATGAGCAATAATGCATTCCATTGTTAGTATGGAAATGGTAACAAGGTTATTTTTCTAGTGTGTATTTTTATATTTTTGACTTTTTGAACCCTTTTTGGAAACTATTAATTTACTATGCTATATCACTACACTTATATTGCTCACTACATTAAAAAATGTAAAAAGATATCTAAAAATAATAGGTTTCATAGAAATACATATGAGTGGAACCCTTTTAAATCATTTTTTTTAAATATGAGGTGCAGAATATACATCTATTTCAGCTGATTTGGCCACCCAAGGTCAGAAGCAAAACTGGCTTCCTTCCAAACTGTCCACCCCTAGCCTTTGAGCCCTTTGGGTATCCAGTAGGTCAGGGCTATGACTCCTAATGAGTAATGCAGTGGTACTCAAGCTGTTGCAGATGGGATGGGAATAGGAAAACCACGCCTCTCTAATTACATGTATTAGCCCTCTAGCGTTGGAAGCCTCTAACATTTGGTGGGGGGGCAAGCAGAAAAATTGCATGAAAAATACAAATCTGCGGGAGCTGCCAGAGTTGTCCCAGATTCTAACTGCCAGACGGTCTCTGGCCTAGTCTGATATTAGTATTGACAGCCTGCCTACCTCCTGTGGATGTCAAAGCCAAGGTCAAGGCCAAGGGAAGTGAGCAAGCTGTCAGCCTACCATAAGAAAACAGTAGCACATCACAAAGATGATAGGAAGTCTTCATAATTGGCAGAAATATTGGGCAGAAACTACAGGTCATAATATTAATGGAATCTGAGCTCACTTTCTCCCTAATGCCCCCACAGGAAAGCAGAAAAAACACTATTTAATGAATCAGTATTGTTAGGCACCAACTTGCACTCTCCTACACTTTTCAAATGCATTTCCTTTTCTAGACTTTACATTCTTGCTTTTTATAGGATATACTTTGTGAAAAATGAATCTGAATGCTAGTTAAGAACTAGGCAATCTATGGCTTTGAACAAAAAAATAATGGTCAAACAAAAATAAAATAATTTAAGAAAAATTAAAAATTGACTCCTCAAATTTCTCTTTCATAAAAGCTTGAAAAATAGAACACTAAATTTGTTAAGTGGCTTCAACTTTGGAATACAATTAAAACAAAAAACTATAGAGCTACAATTTAGAACAAGGTCTGAAGATCCTTAGTGTGATTTCATAGACTTAGCTGATTTCATAGACTGCATAATTGTAATATAGTAGTATACTATACACTATATTGTAATAGGGTGTTACAATAATACTAATGAAAGATATACTGAGATCATAAACTAGATGATTATAGTATAATATCATACACATTATATTGCAGTATGGTAGTGCAATAATATTAATTAGTGATTACTAAATTCTTCTCATATGCCAGGCCCCATGTTAAGCACTTTTATAGAAATTATTTATTTAATCTACACAATAAGCCTTTGAACTAGGCAAGTATGTTTGGTTGCTTACAGAAGTCGCTGATCAAATAAGTGGTGAATATGGGCCTGAATACTGAATTTGCCTCTGATACGAGCAGTAAAATGATTGAACAACAAAGTCAATATCCTGAATGAAATAAGCCAGACACTGAATTATATGACTTGCAAGTTTCATTTATATGAAATTTCTAAAAACATAGAGAATGAATCCACACCAGTGGCTACATGGGTCTGAGGCAGGTGTTTTCTAAAGCTAAATTATTATAGGGCAAACCCTTAAAAAATATTCAAATATACATAGATATATATAATGAATTTTATAGTTTGTGAATTTTAGCTCAATAAAACTAAACAGCTAGAAGGACAACTAGATTTTCCTGAGAAATCATTACCATGTTTTTACTATTTTAAGACACCACTATGTAGTTCAGGCCATCCCAGCTATGTAACCCAATCTGGCCTTGAACTGGTGACATTCCTGCCTCAATTCCTAAGTGCTAAAAATACGGAACCAGAACTCCTGGTAGAGAATTCATTACCCTTAACAATACACTGTTCTTTATGTCTTCACATTTTACTCTGCAAAGTTTCAAAGGCATATGTAGTCACAATAACCTGAGAAAGGTTAATTGAATGTGTTTGCTTTTGTTTGTAACTTGTTTGATAATTTAATTATGTTTAAGAAATCTTTCCAAAATACCTCACAGTTACTCAGGGAAGTGCTCAATACAAATTCTAACATATGGTGGGGATAGAAGGGAGGTTCTTCCTACCAATAGAAAGAAATAATTACATATGAAAATATTATATATGTTATATAAAAATTATATGTGTGTTCATTTATACATATATGTAAATATAAATAGTCATAACATTGCTAGCAATACCCCCTTCAAGTGTTGAAAAAGCAAGCTTATTTTAGAGTGAAAACAACAAAGGTGGGCTGGGAATATGGCTCAGTTGTAGAGTTCTTGCCTTGCATCACAAAGCCCTGGGTGTGATGCCCAGCACCACCAAAAAAAGAGAAAGAAAACAGCAAAGGCAAGTTTCTGCTCAATCATAACCAAAGCAGTAGTAATAATATAAGAGATTACCTAACTAATAAGTGTAGATGAATTAATTCTGAAAACATCTTAAATATGTTACAAAATTGAGCAAATGTGTTCACGATGTTGGGAGCCAGAATTCTTGCTGTGGAAGAAATAACACAGAAAGTGGAGAAGGGCAAAAACAAAAAAATCTATGGAGACAAATTAGACTTGTAGATTTCTGTGTAAACTCCTGCTTCCCACATGTGTAACTGTGTACATGCATGTGTTTGTGCACATGGATATGGAGATGCACATTTTTTGGTGCACACATTAGAGTGTCTGTGTTTTTCTTAGGTGTAACTGCAGACAGGGCCTAGAAATCATGACGCCAAAGTGAAAATAAGCATACACCAGATTATATCTTTAACATTCTTCATTTCAAGAATGCTGAATTCCTTGGAGAAATGACTGGATGCAGGGCTCAGGAGAGGTAGAAGATGGTCTGGAAAAATCTTTCCATACTGGGCAACAAAGAACTACTCAAATTAGTGTCCTGCAGGTTGTGTTTTCACTCTGGGAGTGGTTTCTTTTGCTGTGCAGAATCTTTTTAATTTGATGTGATTCAAATTTGTTGATTCTTGGTATTATTCTTTGTGCAACTGGAGTTTTGTTCGGAAAGTCTTTACTGTATCTATCTCTTCAAGAGTTTTACCTATTTTGTTGTAATATCTAGAGTATATAAAGAACTTGAAAAAATTACGCCCTCCCAAATGTAAATACTTAATTAAAAACTGGGCATCTGAATTGAATAGACACTTACCAGATGAAGAAATACAAGCAGCCAATAAATACATGAAAAAATGTTCAACATCATATACATTTGAGAAATGCAAATTAAAACAACTGAGATTTCATCTCACTCCAGAAAGAATGACTACCACCAAGAAATCAACCAAAACAAAAAGAAAAAAGAAATCAATTACAAATAACCTCAAGGCTGTGGGTAGAAAGGAATCCTTCAATCTGTGCATATGATAATTAATTTTATAAGGTCTTATACAATAAATAATGAATCTGATGCTAGAAAAATAAAAGGTATAGAAAAAGGGAAAAAGGGAATTAAAATGCATTATTTACATGTACTAATGCTCTACAGTGAATGTAATCATTTTTGCGCTGCAGGCGTACTAATGAAAAAGTGTAGCCAATTACAGGGACAAAAGTGGCAGATTGGGTGAGTTCCAGTGTCAACATCTGGGTCATTTTTAAGCATCAAAATAATGAAAAATATTCATAAGTTACAAATTATTTAAAATAAGACAGATAAAAGAAAAGTGGGGAGGAAAACCTCTTACAATATAATACCAACTATGCAATGGTGAGACATTATTTTGTAATCATCATAGCAAGACGGATATAGGTAAGAATCACCAACCAAAGTGAAATCCAAAGGGAAAGGGAAAGCTTCACAATAGGTATTTAGCTGTCCAAGTACTCAATGATAATCAAATAATCTTTGGCATTTTGAGTTTTTCAGGTTTTTATCATGTATCTCCACACTTTATGTTCAATCAAAATCTGTATGTATTCATTTGAGAATGGATCTCTGAAAAACAAGGATGAGAGTTAAAAAGCTTCTAGTGCCCATGCCTTTGAATAGCTTCAGCATCACACTTGCAGGTACTGGGTGTCAAATTAAGCAATCAAAGAGAGGGAATACCAGCATAGAGCAGAGTGGTGAAACTGAATCTTTCTGAAGAAAAAAAAAACCAAAAACATAGGATGTTTTCCAAACTAAAGATAGTACCATAGGAAAATAAGCATCTTAATTGAATCCTCACAATTGCTTCTCATCAATTTGGTTAACATCAAGTGCAGTTGAACAGGGTGTGGTGGAAAAATGCCTGTAATTCCAGGACTCAGGAGGCTCAGGCAGGAGGATTACTGTGAGTTCTAGGCCAGCCTATGGTACATAGTGAGTTCAAGGCCAGTCGCAACTATATAACAAAACCCTTGACTCAAAAAAAAAGAAAGAAAAAAAAACAGATCAAGTGTGATTGGATTCTCAGGAAATAACTTTTCTAATAATTTGTACTATTTTAAAATGAAGCTAAACAGTTTAAATCACTTATTTTTATTGAACAAAATAAACTTCTGATTGCAAGTATGAGATATTATTTGAACACAAAAATGAATCTAACATTTATTTTCCTTTACTTAATAAGGAATAACTTTGCTGACAAAACTAGATATTTCAAATATACAACCTTTATATGACATGGGCTTTTTATATCTACATTAATCTTCAAAATCATATTTTGAGTAGAAAAAGATTTAGCAGCTTTTCATCAGATATTTTCCTCTTTTTTATCAAGATGTGCTTTTCAGAAGAACCTACTATGCTCTAATTCTATTCTGTCCCAGAATTTGTTTTGATCTAGACACACACACACATGCATGTGCAATCACAACTTGTACACAATTCCATGCATTTGCTTACTCTCAGAATCAGGGAGTTGTTGTATATATGCATCTCTTCTACTAACCCTTTTACTAGGTAATAGATTGGCACTATGTTTTATGAACTGCTCAGCTCTGTATCAGAGATTTCATGAAATTCAGATGATGACAGTTTCATTTTGCAGTCATTTCAATCTGGATTGCATTAGTCTCCTTTGCAATCAGCCTCATAGAAAGTTCTAGAAGATAGATAAAATGTAGACAAGTTCCTTGCCAAAATGTTTTACACATGGCCTCTAGTGCAGTTTCCAACAGAGTTCTTGTTCCTAACACAAATCTCTTGATCCTAGCCTTCACTGTCTGAACTCCTATCATCATTCTGATTTTCTGAGATCTAACTAGAATCTCTCATCAATCTCTGTTTACAGCAGTCTAAAATTTCTGCAATTTGAATCTTAATCTTTGCAAATTTCTTCAACCAAACAGTTCTTAAAGTTTGCAAATCACATGGTCAGGTATATTTACAGGAATTACCCACTCCTGGTGTTGATTTTCTGTATTAGTCAGCATTCTGATTTTTTTGGACACAATACACCCACAATTTAAAAGAGGAGATTTAATTTGGCTCATGGTTTCAGGGATCCAGTATTTATGATTAACAGGCTCCAAGGAAGAAACAGCATAGCTGAGGGACAAGATAGAAGACAGCTGCTCACCCATGGGAGCCAGAGAGGAGAGAGAGAAGGGAAGAACTGGAGAAGGCGATATACCCTCCAAGCTCCTGGTGACACACCACTTCCAACAAGCCCCACTTTCTAAGAGCACACCACTAACTCATCAGTAGATCAATCCACAATCCACTGATGAATACAACACTTCCTATAAATCAATCACCTTCCCAAAGACCAACTTGTAAACACAAAAGATTCTTGGAGGACATTCTAGATCTACACTGCAGGAAGCAGTAGGGGTGAACTGCTGACGCAGTCAAGGTTTAAGAACTGAGGAACAATGCATTTTGGGTAATCACACAGACACAGATCATGGTTAACTGGTAACCTGATTTTCTGCTAACTGGATTTCTGAACTAGAAGAAATTTGCAGGAGTCAAAGTCCTCAGTTGCCATCTTACCTTGCTTTGAGGTACCAGAACTTCACAGATTGTTTGCTGGCCTCAACTCTGGCCTTTGGCTTAAAGATACACCTGTCCCTCAGGCAGCCGGGGACCTCACCATAAGTCACCTAGGCCTAGGAGAGACTCTCAATTTATTTTTATGCCAGTTTATTAATATTAATTATTACCTACTTCTACCGTGTCAAGCAGGTCCTCAGCACTAACCATAACAACTTATTCATCACAGTTCTTTTACATAGAACACAATGAGAATTATCCAAGAAAATGTTACGAAGCACACTAAAAGGTAAAAATAACAGTTTTAAGAGGTTAAAAAAATCATTGAAACCAAGTCAGACATTGTGGAAATATTAGAATTACCAGATCAATGTGCTTTGTCTTTCTTTCTTTCTTTCTTTCTTTCTTTCTTTCTTTCTTGCTTTCTTGCTTTCTTCCTTTTTTTTTTTTTTTTTTTTTTTTGAGATAGAGCCTCTCTGTGGAGTCCAGGCTCACCTTGAACTCACTATGTACCTCAGGCTGGCCTAAAACTCATGGTGATCCTCCTGCCTCAACTTCCTGAGTGCTGGGATTATAGGTATGAGCCACCACACCTGACAATATATTGAAGGTATTAAAGGAAAATGCAAGAATGGGCAGATAACACAAGCAGAAAGACAGAAATTCTAAGGAAAAAAGGAAAAGTTAACAAGCCAAATGTATCATAACAAAATGAATAAGGCATTTGGTGGTCTTTATTAGACTGGGCATGACAGAAAAAAGAGTATCTAAATAGAAACTTCCAAAGCTGGAAAGAAAAAAGAAAATGTCCAGGAAGAATAAATCAGATTATTTAAGAATTGGAGGACAACCACAAAGTATAAGCTATGAATAAAAAAAATACGGTAATTAATATACAACGTAAAAGAAACAGAAAAAATACCGGGGCAATAATGGCCAAGAATTTCCCCAAAATGCGTCAGTCACCAAACTGCATATCCAGGAAGCTCAGAAAAAGACAAGCAGTATAAATGGAAAAATTTCTACATCTAAGTATGATATATTCATGCTTCAGAACATTATGGATAAAGGAAAAGAATCTTAAAAGAATTAAAAGTGGAAAAAAAGCCTTATATATAGGGGAGCAAGAACTGAAATTATATCATGCTCTTCCACAGAAATTATGCAAGCACAAAAATAGCAGAGAAAAATACCACTAATCTAAGCTTCTGTAATTTGTGAAATTACACTTCAAAAGGGAAGGAAAGATACAAATTCTTTTTCAAACAAACAAAAATAGGATTTGTTGTCAATAGTCTCGCTTTACAACTGTGAGAGTAAGTTCTTCAGAGAAAGAAAAATAATGCAGATCAGACACAAGTATCTACATAAAGGGAGGAAGACATTAGAGAAGGAATACATGAAGTAAAAATGAAAACTTTTACATTTTTTATTCCTAATTTATCTAGAATTTGTTCAAAATAATAAGAAAAATGTCCTTGATTATGTTTACTTTATGTACTTATACATTCAATCACCTATGCACTTATACATACTTATATAAATAAAGCATTACAGTAATCATATAAGAGAGAAATTTTAGGAATATTTCAGGCCAGGGATATAACTCAGTGGCACAAGCACCTTCCTGGCAAGCATAAGGTCCTGAGTTCGATTCTTGGTACCCAAAAAAAAAGGAATATTTCATTATTATAAGCCATTAGCCATAAGGTCCTATATTATTTGAAAGAGGATTGTGGATAGTTACACATGTGTATTGCAAAACTGATGTAAAGGTTTTTTTAAGTGTAACTGGTAGGACAAGGAAAGAGAGAAAATAAAATCATATAAAATGTGTGAATAAAAGTATAACAAGGAGAAGAAAAAATGAAAAGAAGGAAGAAAGGAGTATTAAATAGAATACAGTTACTCATTTGGTAGATAATAATCCAGCTATGATAATAATCTCATGGTCCAAATATATCAATTAAAGGTAGGCTTTGTGACAGTGGATTGGAGAACAAAAGCCAACTACATGTTGACTACAAGAAATCCATCTAAATTTAAAGGCGTAATTTATAGGTAACTGGATCAGAAAAAGATCAACTTTGCCACTACTAATCAAAGCAAGTGGGAGTAATTATATTGCCTGGTAATGTGGACTTCAGAGCATAAAAGTTATTGGAAATGAAAGGCATGTATGATCATAATGATAAATAACAATAACAATCCTGAATTTGTGTGTGCCTTTTAAAAACTCATCAAAATCCATGAGTCAAAAAATGATAGAGTGTTAGAAGAAATTGTTGTATCTACTGTAAGAGTTGCAGAATTCAGCATCCCTCTCCCAGAAACAGACCATTCCAGCAGGCAAAAAGTCAGTAACATTACAGTCGAATTCAGTCATCTAAACTCTCACCGTGGAAAACTACAAAAAGGAAGAGTAAATTGAATACCAAGAAATGATAATAGAAACATAAAAATGAAAGCAAAACTCAGTGGAATTGAATGGAATTGAAAACAGGAATTCAGCAGAGATAATCAATGAAATGAAAGAGTATTCTTTGAAAATACCAATAAAATCGAAAACTTGTTACTGGAGGCTGAGAAGTCCAAGACCAGGAAGCCATATCTGGAATGAACTTTCAGCTGTATCATCTTGTGGCATGGGGCAAAAGAGCAAGCTGGAAGATCTAATTCACTCATATAATATGAGCGGAATCAAATTTAATGGTTAGAGTCAGTGTTGACCATATGGGGAACTTTGATTCGGTTCTTATCTAGTTGGGTTTGCAACCAGAATGTCAAGGAGAATTGAGTTCATTAACCAAGGTACCACTAAAGCCTACCCATGAGAATGCAGCCTTCCTAGTCTAATTATCCCTGGAGGACCCCATCTCTGAATGCTGCTACAATGGTAATTACATTTTCACATTAATCTGGAAAGAACAAGCATTCAAATCATAGCATAGGATCACAAAGTAGTGAGGAGATAGCCTAATATATTTTGGTTTACTGTGTGAGAGCAATACTGAACATTCTTTTCAGAAATGCTATTTAAGAAATAATTGAACCACATCCATCAAAGAATTTGCACTTACAAATTTGACATTACTAAAATTCTCTGAGCTTCATTTATTTCACTATTGGTCAAAACAGTGATATCTGCAATTCTAGACCAAGTTTTCATGAGCTCAGTCCCATTTTTTAAACTTCTCTCACAGAAGTTGGTTGGGAGGAAGTGGGCAGAATGAGGCGGTTATTAACAAGCGTGTTAAATAACCCCCAATTCCTTCTTTGTCTTTCTCTCTTTGACAGTCAAGAATTTGTGATGAATTAGAAACTATGAAGCCAATTTCTGCAATGAGACTGTCACAAGCAAACTTCCTGGCAAATATCCCTAATTCTGGCCAAGAGCTGTATTATGAGATAACTGTTCCATCTTCTCCTGGGCAGGGAATTGGTGTCCGCTGCCTGGAATTTCTGCTTGAGCCAAAGATTTACTTGGATCGCCACTGAACTCAAAAAGAGCCTAAAAATAATAACATCTTACATGTACCGAGCATGTACAAAGTGCAGGCTCTGCATTAATGGCTTTACAATCAATCTGTGGAAAAAAGGAACTGCTACCCACCCTCAATTCATGCATAGGCAATGCCCTAAAAGTAGCCAGCTCTCATTTAGAAAACAGATGGAAAACCCAGTCTCTGTTTATGGACTCAATTGTTGATTTGTGAGAATACCATTTAATCATGTATTGCCTAAACATAGTAAAATGAATTTGATTTCTCTGGTAACATTAACTTCCAATTCAAAGTACAGATATAACTAGAACAAAAATATTTGCCGTATAAAACTCACCACATATCTGGGGGAAAAAAAGCATTATGTTAGTGAAAAGTACTCAATTTGGAATCCACAAATTTATATTTCCAGCACCAGCTTAATTTTACTAATTCATGATGGGAATCAAGTCGCACCTTCAAGTATAACATTTACAATATAAGATGGCTGTTTTTCTGGGTGCTTCTTGTATGGAATGTAGAAAGGTTTCCTGAAGATTTTACACACACAAACATGTAAGTGAAAATGTATTTAAATATGCATATACATACAAACAAATTTATTTTACTTAGATGTCTTTTTTGGAGTAGCAATTGTATGTTATTGAATATTATGAAGTCATTTTCTTTGAGGTTTTTGCAAAGCCATGTTTAGTTTCTTAACTGGAAATATTTTTTCTAAAAATATATTACAGGTATTTAGTCTTATCTGGGTTTAGGGATTTTTTATGTCACTATTCAGTGCATAAAAATCTTTATTATTTTTTATCTTATTCAACTCTGTGCATGGTCTCTCAACCTTGGCAGACATGCAGTGTTCAATCGTGCTCAAGAAATAGAGACTGATCTAAATGACAATTAAATCAGTATTCCTTACCTACCACCTAAGCAATATATTTTACAACTAAGCAAGTACTTGTATATATTTATGATTAAACAGATTTCTTTAGGGAAACAGTTTTTGACATATAGTAGAGTACAGATTGTGCACACTTAATAAAACACTTGGACACAAATAATTAACATGTTCTGTAAAACATCCAGTGCACATATTGCTTATGATATCCAAAGTTTTTTAATTATTTTGGATTTTCCAAGAAGTGATCTATAAGTGTTAAAACTTTACCCTCATAACAGTAGCAGAGACAGTTTCTGCTGCTAAAAAGATTATGCAAAAAGGAAATAGCATTGCTGAGATGTTAAGTGTTGTGCTCAAAGGCCAGAGCAGGCTTTAGATAAGGAAATGGTTTTCTGGGTAAAATGACTGATCCTACACTCAGACCTGGGAAAGAGGGATCTTTTCTCTGGAAGCCAAGTCCAAGAGGATATTACAAGTACTCACACAAAAAGATGTACTCTTAGGTTTGGGGCTCACAAGAAAAGATTTGGAAAGTTAGGCACCATTTTGAGCTATGGAAATTACGGAGGCAGACACTGAACAAAACTGAGCCTCTCAGGCTAGAGGGTGTGTGTGCGAGCATGCGTGTGTGGGCACAGGTGTGCATGTATAGATATTGTTGTTGTCATTGAGGGGGTGAAATGAGAAAATGATAGCCGTTTCCAACAAAAACAGAGAAAGAGTGACTGCCCTTGTTCTAGTTCCACTGTCCTGTATCTTTGGATGCCAGCGGCATAGCAAGTATTGCCTGGAAATCCTGCGTCAGGAGTGATATGGCAGAGGAATGTGATTGCTCTATCTGGCTCTTTGGCCATTCTCCTTCATGAGTTCAGGCAAGTCCTGTCACCACCCAGACCTTGCCTGCACTCTGCCTTGTCATTTCAAGTAACTGTTCACATTTAGGCTGCTAGACACTAGGGCTGGCTGGAAATTGTTAACCATTTGGACTCGTATCCTAGGTTCTCAACCAAAGAAGAGCCTTGAGTGAGGGTGGAAGAGTGAGAATAATCTAGTTTACATCTTCCGCACATCTGGAAATATATTTGTGGTCTCTTGCCCTGGAGTCTGCAAACACTGGGAGAGAACATGAGGTTTTCCACATCATCTCACTTGCCCTAGTCTCTGAGTCTAAGGAGAAACGGATTTCACGAGTTTTATTTATCTCCAAGAACACATTATGCATGGTATATGTTGGAAGGAAAATGCACCAAGAATATGTGATTGTTGGGTCACTAACAAGGCGTTACTAGACCAAGCTAAATTCCACAAATGTGCTTTCATTGTGAACTTACACGAAAAATGGCAGATTCTCAGATAGCAATTGGTTTAATTCTTTCCTATTTTGAAGTCAAGAAGACAGAGTGAACTTTCCTTATTGATCTTTTTATTCAATACCTATCTTGCATGCCAGGTAATGAGTGCTGAAAATATTCTGAAAGCAGTGCTGGAGGATATAAAATGAGAGGAGGATCGTGGTTTCACTACAACAGTCATTTGAAAAGGTGAGGGCATTTGAAAAAAGATATGGATAAAGGAGAGAAAGGGAGCCTTATAAATATCGAGGAGGAGAACATAAACCTACAGCAAATGTAAATCCCTGGGGTAAAAAGGAATGTGTCTATTGGGTTGAGACAGTGAGAAAAGACGAAAGAACAGGAAGAAATGGGACCACAGAGGCATGTAAGGCTCGATCATACACTCTTCTCTGGACACTTTGGATTCTATATAGTGTAATGAACAGAAATGGAAGCTGACAGCAGGAGAATTACTCGCTCTGATTTATGAATATGAAAGGACCTCTGTGGCTGCTGTGTCTTTATGAGCTGACTGCTGCTACCAAGTGCTATCCAGTGGAAAGGTAGGCTTCTACCAATGTGGATGTGTGTCCTCATCTTCTGTATTCACCAGATCTAGCAGCCTGTGTCTTTTGGATCTTCTCCAAAGTCAAAATGACCATAAAAGCTAAATGTTTTCTGATTCAGGACATAGAAGCAGCCACAACAGTGCAACTAAAGAAGGAGGACTTGCAGAGCTACTTCAGGAAGTGTTCGAGCGAAGGGAAATATTTTAAGAAGAATTAATGACAGTATGATTTTACTGTAATGGTTGCTTTAAGTATAAACACTGATTATACCTTCTGATCATGTTTTGTATATTATAAAAAATTATAGAAATAGAATATAAGTAGAATTTTGAAAATTATGTTCCTCATGCCTACATCATGTGCACCCCATTTGGGACACACCACTAATATTGTGGAGGCTTCACTCTACACTGTCTGAAAGGTGATAGCTTGTCCACTGAAACTTTAAGGACCTCTAATAGCATTACAAAAAGAAGGAACTCTACACATGACATTGGAGACTTTGAGGTTTACCTCCAGGACAGAAATCAAAAGAACAGAGGAATGGAAAAAACTGAGCAGGTGAGACTCAGTGAGAGGAAGGGAGGGGTTACCAAGTGCAGCTCTGTGTTGACAGAGGATTGATTTGAAAGTAAAATACAGGAATACAGTCGGCTTTGACTATGCTCCCGAGTTCTGAAAGTTTCTGACTAGCTAATCATAACACTGTTTTCTTTCTCTCTCTCTCTCTCTCTCTCGATGTATATATATTTGTGGAATCCTTATTGAAGAGCTTCACCTAGCACATACCTGTATCGGGATTTATGCAGCACACTCTGCATGTAAGCACTTGAGAACAGGGAGGAAGAACATTAAGTTGCTCAATATACAGCATTAACTACTACTGTCAACTCCTTTACCTTCATTGCTCCACTACTGACTTAAAAGCAAAGAGGTGTGTAATGGATGTTTAATTTGAAATGTGTCCCAAATAGATGCAAAAACAAGTCTTCCAAAATGCCCTCAAAAATGCCCTCAATAGGCAAAATAATTGAAATTTCCCATTATTATATACACAAACTAAATGCAATTTTGAATACCATTAATATTCTATGTGAGTCAGGCAGAAAGTAGACAATTCTCTAGTGCCAGAGAAAAGCTCTACATCACAGTGTCTTCATTCATAATTCATTAAACAGTTAACTCTTGAGCCAATAAGCTTCATAAACACACAGACAGATTGATTTTGCCCTCAAAGCTTTCCCATTCTAAAGAAGGAGACAAAAACCCACAGCAAGAACAAATTTAAACAGTGTTTGCTACTTTTCATAAACGTGACTGTGTCTATCTCCTCAATTCCCTTTGTTCTCAATTTTTGCCCCAAGATGATCTCTGAATTCCAATTAATCATATTATATATATATATACATATACATACATATATATATATAAGGAAGGGGAAATATTAGGTGTGGAAAGGTATATCTTGAAAGGCATCTTATCAGGAAGTTCATGGCTTTATCTGTATTTAGGACTATATTTATTTTCAAAATTACTGATTCCATCAAATGTTATAATATAGAAAAAATGTAACACATATTCCTGAGCCCATCACACAGCTTTATTGAGAGTTTAAAATTGTAAATATATCTGCAGCCTTAGCATATTCTTTCTCACCATTTTTCTGTCCTCATTCTCTTAAGTATATTATTAGATAAATGCTAGAATTTCCTTCTTGATTATCTATGGTTATTACATTTTACCCTATTTTTATCTCTATGTTGGTTTGCTCTACCTTTTAGATTTCTGCTTCTATGTCTTTCCATGCTGCTTTTATGAAAATATATTTTGAAAATGGTACTTTCTTATTCTCTCATAATTCTCCTTAAAGCAACATTTTTATTTAATATAAACTTTTATTAAAACCAACATGATCATGGAAATGATATTTTACTGCTTAGTTTGATTCACAAAGTAATATCTATTCCCTTTAATATTAGATGTTCTGTCTATCTATGAATGTTTTTCCCTTCTACTATTATTTCTTCAAATGCTTGCTGATTTCTGGTTGTTAGTTCATGTTTAGAACAAAAGTCTAGATCAACTAGTAGAGGCAGCCAGGGTGGGAATCCTCTGCCATTGGTAGGTTTTTTTTTTTCAACTTACATAGCTTTCCTTTGAATGGTAACACTGATATTGTTCTACACATAAGGTACAGTGCTTCACTTGCCAACTCCTTTTTATCTTACACAGTGTAAAGAGAGCCAAGTGCTCTAATTTGTGAACACAGTTCTCCTATTTACAAATCCAGTATTACAAATCCAGTATATACTCAGGAGAATACAGCTTTACAGTCTACCAGATTCGTGCGCACAAACGTTTCTTATTTCAATTGTCCATATTTCAATGAATTAAAAAACAAAAAAATCAGACTATTTATGAAGATTTTATTGTTTCAAAAATAGTGTGTAGTTGGGTGTGGTGGCCCATGCCTGTAATACTAGCACTCAGGAAGCTGAGGCAGGAGGATCATTGCAAGTTCAAGACCAGCCTGGGCTACAAAGTGACTTCAAGGCTAGCCTGAACTGCATAGTTTTGAGACCCTGTCTCAAAAGACAAAAGAAAAAGTGTGTACAGCATTTCACATGTAAACTGTTACACCCATAAGATCAGATCATCTAGACTGCTCAGAATTGCTCTGCTGTGTCAGTACTGCTTCCAACAGTCATGTGAGCTTCTGCAAGTTAACATCTGTCCTGATAGACTGCATGCATTCAAGTGTCCCAGGGTGGGAGATCATGCCAAATTATCTCAGGCAAAGAATGCTTAGGAGGTGAGGCTGATGAGACAGTTTGAGACGCCAGCTGTGGAATGGGTAGAAGGTTGGACATTGTTGGCTCTCAGCTGCCCTTAAATTTGGAATGGAGCATAATGGTAAGTGCTCTCCTGGCCTGCTCACAAAGGGAATGAGGGCAGTTTTTCTTGTTTTCTAGTTACTTTCAGGCAGTTAGCCTGCTACTCAGAAACAACAAACTAGTGCCAACTCCTGCAACCTGATGATCCCACAGACCTGTGAAAACATTCTTTGTGCCCCAATTGTTTGGGACTTGTAAGGTAGTGGTCAACTTTGTGGATTAGGACATAAAAACTCAATTGACCAATAGTCTAGCTGAATTAAAAGTAAACATGGTGCATTGTTCCAATCATTTGAAGTCTTCTATGGTATTTTGAAGATCAAGTCCCTCCTAATTCCAAAAATGAGAGTGTCACAGCAGCAAAGCGGTAAAGAATTGGCCTAAAGATTTGTCAGCTGTCCCTCAACTTCATCCTTTTAATTGAATCACTGCTCTCTCACATTTATCCTCAGTAGGTCAGTTAGATTAATGAATATTTAAAAGCTTATTTGATTTGCATGCTTTTGTTTACACAAATTGAATAACTTCCCATTTCTTCTACTGGAAGTGCTATTTTCAGATCTTTTTAAATTCATGTCTTTTTAAAATCCTTAGTTTTAGAAAAATAAAATTAAATAAATAAAATCTTTAGTTTTATTGCCTCTGCCAAAGTTAATTACTTCCTATTCTTTATTACTTTGAAACATGGGAATATTGTGATTTTTTATTATTAATGAACATATCTATAAAATTGTGATGGTTTGCATAATGGAATTGCCTCCCCTACTAAGTTCTGTGACTTATTTATCTTTATAGTAGTGTTGTCCAACAACTCAGGGATACAAAATTTTTCTTCCAATTCAAGATCACTGAACATTGTTTTAAAATTCCTCCAGAGATGAACTGAAGGGGAAAAAACATGTTTAACGCAGAAAAACATTAGAAAATATGATGCTGTTCTTTACTATGAAATTTTAGTACAACTTATAAAACAATGGTACATAGAAAAGATTCTAGATAAATTCATTTCAAAAGTTACAATTTTCGTATACTTGTTTACATATTTCAAAATAGTGTTTTATAAAATTTGGCTAAAAACTAAGAGCATATTCTCCTTTCTTCATATTTATGAATTGTTATAACAAAAGAAATTGGAATTCATCATGTTTTCATAACAGCTTCATAAAGTAGAATTCCAGATTCTCTTAAGAAATATGTCTCTTTTTTTTTTTTTGGTTTTTCTCCGGTACCGGAAACTGAACTCACGACCTTGCACTTGCTAGGCAGGAGCTTTGCCGCTGAGCTAAATCCCCAGCCCTAAGAAATATGTCTTCTGAACCAAGCTGACTCTTGTGTATTCTTCTTTCTTCTATTCACCTTGCCAGGAATTTGCCACACAATTCAATTGTAAAAGGACTTGTTTTGACAAATTAATTAAAAGATTAATTATGAACATCTATAATTTCTAAGTGTCTCTACAACTAGAACAAAATGATTTTTACCCAGAGTATACTCAGGTACATTGGAGGACATATTTAGTATTTTAATGATGTTTGATTTTATTATATAATCAAGGGATGGATAACCTTACAAACTATTTGATAGCTAGAGAGAGATATATGTTTAACGCATATATATTTCGCCTTTCTCCTCCTCATTGTTTTCTGTGGTGAACTGACTTCCTTAGGATATTTTTTACCTTTCTGAAATGCTGTTTGCTTCAAGTTTTATTTTATTCTGATTCAAATTAGCCTATACTATTTTCATATTATAGGGCACAGTGTGATGTTTCTATATTTGTATAAACTGTGTAATGATCAAATTTTTTAACATATCAGTCACCTTAAATATTTATTATTTTGTGTGATGAGAGCACTGGAAATCCTCTCATCTATTTATTTCAACATGCACACTACCTATTATTGCCTGATGCCACCGCAGTGTCCTGTGGGACAGCAGGACTTATTCATTCTAGCTGTAGCTTCATTCCTTTTGACCACTTTCTCGCCATCCCCTTCCCTCCGCCCTCTCCAGACTCTCACGGCAAGTTCTCGCCCATGAAAAACAGTGAAATCTTGTTATCTCTGCAAGGACATTATGTTAAATAAAATATTCCGACACAGAAAGACAAATACATGATCTCACTCATGGTGAAATCTAAAAATGCTGATCTCATAGAAGCACAGAATAACACAGTGGTGACCAGAGGATACTCATTTTGAAAGTTACACCTGACTTTGATGAGAGAAAGCCTGCTTCATTTAATCCACAGAACATGAGAAGTATTTGAAGATTAAGGTTTCCTAGGCCGCAGATGATTCCTTAGAGATATGCAAATTCGTCCTGAGCTGATGTGTTTTTAGGTTCCTGAGTGTCTGATGCAAAGACACCAAGGCAGTTGTGGCTTTCTGCTTCCCACACACTTTCATAAATAATGATATCTAATAGCTCAGTGAAGGATGATTGGTGAACACCACACCCCACACACATACCAACCAATGCCTCTTCAGCCAACCCTGTTTCCACCAAATATACCATTCAGCACTGCTTAAGTCCCTTGATAAGCATTGTACCCTGCATAGCTCTTTGTGAAAAGTGAACAAAGACCTGTAAACCAAACAGACTTTGGGCCATAACATACCTTTCAAAGCATCTATTTAACGATTTCAATCTGAATATGAAATACTTTGAAATTGATCAGTGTCAGTCCTCTTATTTCTTCAGTATTAAATTGATTATTGCCAGTCTTTTGCTCTCCATATAAATTGATCATCGCTTTATCCATTTCCTCTAATTAATTATCTGATAGTTTGACCGTTATTAAATCAATAGATAAAGTTAGGAATAAGTAACACCTAACACTTGTGAGCCTCCCTTTCCGTAAACTTGGGATATCTCTTTTTTATTTAGTTCTTTATCTTATTTAGTTTTCTTAATATAGATGTCTTCATACCTTATTAAATTATACATAAGTACATTATGTGGAGTGTACTACATAATGGTAACATGTTTTTAATTTCAAATTTCTTTCATTCACTTTTTCTACATATCCTCACCCTTATCAGTCAGACTCTGATAGTCTCTTAGCAGAATAGGCTCTGTTTTTTCTGAGGACATGTCTTGTTAAGAGCAAAGTGGTTTTGTCTATTTCAAAATAGTGCCATGTCCCCTTCACCTTGTCAGAAGTATAAAAGGGTTTTTGTCTGTTATTTGTGGAAACCTAGTTGAGCTCCTAGAGGTTAATCTCACAATATTATGTGCTCTGCCCTTACTCCAAGACTGTGTCTCTTCGGAACTTCTAACTCTGTCCACAATGTGCTTCCAGCAACTCAATTATGCTTCGCATTTTCCTGTCCTGGCCCTGATTGTGATAAAGTTCTCCAGTCACTAGCCCCACTGCTGGTAGACATTGCTTCCTCTGTTCTCCTGTCTTTCTCTCCATTTGAGTGCGGTGGTCAGTTTGTCCTGTGTCTCCCCCTCTCTTCTGATCTGGGTAGAGTTGTTGATTTTTTAAGACTTCTGAGGAGTAGAACTTCCAAGTTCTTTACATGTGAAAGTAGAAATAGGAAATCCCTCTATGCATTTTCAGAACTCATATTTGATTCTAATACCATTCTATACATAGAAGTTATTCAGTGCATGCTTTTTGGATGAACACCAGCACAAAACCACACTGGCATGTGCAGTTTTATGCATGGAAGGAGACAAGAGCTTTGCTAGACCTTGGCAGATGTTTCAAGACATGGTTAATGTGCCAATTCCTTCCTCAGATTGGGATGTGAGTTTTTCTTTTAATTCCAAAATGAAGAGGAGGACACTGCTGGGACCTATGTAGAATAAAGCCCTTCAATTAAAGAAGTTTTATCCCGGGTCACAAGCTAGAGCGCAATTTATATCCTTTAAAAATTATTTTTCAGAAGATTGTTTTCCAATGGAACATTAATTACCAAAAGAGATAATACAGAGTTCTTGACTCTATATTTGGACATTAAAAGTTAATTTACAGATCAATGTAATACCACATGACCCAGAGTTGCCATAATTTTAAAAAGTGCATTTCAGCATAATTTTTAAAATAGCATTTCAACATAGATTGTTGTTTGAGATCTGTGAGGTGATATCATATATTCTCAGCAGGCAGCACTCACAGAAGAGAAATAACTGAATAATGAAACAGGGTAGATGCAAAAGATAATCATCTTACTCTTTTATTCATAATTTCAAATATGGCAGTATCATTTCACTGTTTGATTTCTCAGTAAAAGTGTGAATCTCTGTTTAAATATATGATCTGAAAATATCTCAATTACCAAAATGAGTACTCACAAGAAACCTCAGCCATTGGTCACTGTTTTCCAAAAAGAAATATATATGAATAGAATAACTTCAATGAAGTCAGACAAAAATGACTAAAAGACTGTCTCCTTTCCACACTTACAGAGACCTATTGTACTTGTAATATTCTGAATTCAAAGAAAATGGCAATCGTTACCTGTGTAGTTACATAAAATTAAATTTGTTTTGCTATACTTGCATCAAGAAAGAATCCTAGCAGCACCTTACTATATGGTTGACCTTTCTCCATTCAAAGATAATATTTCTATCTGTATAAATAGTACTTCCTGATAGCCAAAAATATTTGAGCACAGAGAAAAGCATCATAAATTTATTATCAGTAGGATAAGTGCTGGTTGGTTTTGCATGACCCTATGTTAGCTTTCATTAAAGAATTTACCTAAATGCCTAAATTTGATTTTGAAAAATTATGGACTGATTAAAACTTCTTAGCCGGGCATGGTCATGCGTGCCTGTAATCCCAGCAGTCAGGAGGCTGAGGCAGGAGGATCATTGTGAGTTTGAGACCAGCCTAGGCTACACAAGTGAACTCAAAGCCAGCCTGAAGTGCACAGTGAGACCCTGTCTCAAAAAGACAAAAAATAGATAAATAAATAAATGAATAAAACTTCTTAGAGGTTAGCCACTTTGTAGATTTTATGAGTAAAATATCATTCCAAATATAACATGGGATCAGTTTTGGTTCCTTTTCCTCATTCTTTTCCCATTGATGTAAAGACTTGTAAAAATGCAATATACAGTTTTTATCCCAGTATGAAATCCTGATTCACAGGTTCAATGGAATTCTCATACCGTGCAGCAATCCCAACATATATGCTTCATACACTCCACTTTCCTGTTAATCCTTTATCTCATTTTGCACTCTAGGTTTGGTAAATGTTTCTCTTTCTTCCAAAGTCCATTCTTTCCACTTTTAAGCATGAAAGTTTACATCTCTGTCCTTTATTACACTTTTGACTTTTATTCATTGAAAATATTCTCCAGTCTTTTATTTAAAGTCAGTCTAATACTGGGGATCCGCTGCCTCCAGAATTCCCCCCATATTTTGTCACCAGATCGTCCTGTACTTTTGCATATAAACTGTTTCCCATTTTAATAGGATACATTCTTCTAGTAAGAAAAGACTAAAAACAGCCCTTTTTCAATTTGTAACTACCCTTCTATCTGGTAGACAATATCTGTGATGTATTGCCATTGACTCTACAGTAAATTTTCCTGGCGTGGGCTATGTATAACAGGTAAAAAGGTATGAGTGATTGTACGTGTGTTTATGTGTAGGAGATTGAAAATCTGTTTCCTCCTACGTTTAACCATGTTAAATAAACCTCTGAGACTGTTTCTGAAGATTTTGGTTGTAGTTGTTATGTTCACACTTTAGTATAGCTCTTTCTATAATGTGCATCAGAAAATATATCGTATGAGTTATGGTGTCAGATTTTTAAAATTTTTTCTATACTCTTGAATCTTATGACTTCATGGAGAGCTTGAAATTCTCCCTGTCTCATTTTAAGCACCCTACACCATTCTCTTCCTTCATAGTTTTTCATGCCAGAATACTCACTTAATGCTACAGGACTCTCATTACTGATTCATTATTCCATTACACATGTACAAAAGTCTGCACCAGGCATTGTTCTTGGCTCAGCAGATACAGTAGTGAACCAAACAGCTTCAAAGTACTTTCAGTCTATGGAGGGGACTAGTAACAAAGTAACAGACAAAAAAACAAATAATCACATCATGTTAGTCTGTATGGTTTTTCTTCTTATAAGCACCAAATCTCACATCATGATGTAGCTTTCAATTTTTAATCTGCAAAATGTATGTTCTCCAGATGCTGGGATGGTGCTGGTGGGAAGAATAGCCTTTTGCTTAAAGATTAAAAAAAGCAATCTTTACTTTAAAAGTAAACCTCTACAATTGCTGAGCAACGTCACTAAACTTCCTTCACCTGCAGTTGCCTGGGCAGTACTACATAATGGCATTCTATATGAACTGGATAAAAGCAAGTAGAAGAAATCAATGTGTAAGCTTTTCAACACGATGGTGAGGCCTGACTGTACCTAAAGCATTTAAGTAACTCTAAGAAAGGAAAGAGATCATAGCTTCATTGTCCTAAGCAACAGTCATCTGTGTAAGCTAAATCTTTCTTTTCAGGGCTGTGGGGTAGACTAGTTGGTTGTCTCCGTGTTATCACTCTTTAATACAGAAATATTAGTTATAATATTTTGCCTCATTATTGCCAAAGAAGAGGGAGGCTGGTTTCATTTTTCATCTCAAGTGAGTCCTCAAAAACGATTAAAAGAATAACATCATTTAGGTCCAACATTAATTCTTTAAAATCTCTATGAATAATGGAGGTCTGGCTTCACAGGAGAAGCGAAATTGGCAACTAACATTCTGAATACTTAACCGTAAATGATTCAGTCTACTGACCTCAAGTTTAGCATCAGGAACATATTATTAGTTAACCATGAAGTTGAAGATATACAAAACCTTAGGTTTTCTCTTACTGATAATTTATTTTCAGCTTTGACTATTAAAATCTAAAATGCAAAATCTTTATCAGTTTAACTTATGTAAAAGCAAAACACTCTCATATGCAACTCAGCTTTTCTAAGGTTTTACTGATGGTAATAACCTCAGATGGTTTCAATCGTGTATATAAAATGATTTCATTAACCTGGTAAAAAATATGCCAGCATTACTCCCACACAAGCCACTCCTCCAAAAAGCTAGAATTTTTTATTTGTTGTTTCCATGTTTCAAAAATACCAAAGGGGGATAAGATGGGTTAGGAATAGGGAAATCATAAGCAGATACCTGGTACAATTTTCCATAATTATTTGCCTAAATGTTAAGAGGTTGTGAATTTCAGAACATATTAGAATATCAAATATATTTCCATATACCTAAAAATAGAGTTAGTAGAGCAAATATTTCTATTGTTTGAAAATATGACTTCATTAATTTTAATGATTTCTAAAATTATATTTACTGGTAAATACAGCATTTGAATTGCCTTGCTTCAAAGGGAGGAAAGAGTTCTCAAATTTGTTCATGGCATAATAGCTATTAAAATATTCACAGTATGCTTCTGAATATTATGGCGTCAAGCTCATCTATTGTGTACAATTCCTAAGCCAAAATCTCAGATAAATGTGTGAAATCATTGATTGGATCTGAGTTTCATGCACTGATGCTTACATTCATTTACAGTATAAAAATATTTTGAGACATGGAAGGGATTAATAAAGCCAGTTATGTTTAAATTAAATATGGTTTATAACTCTACAATGTGTACAACCATGCTTCCTACTTTAGAACAAAGAGCAAGCTCAAAAATTGCATCTTATTCAAATGAAATGATTTTATACTTGAATTAACAATTGCTTTCCTCTAAATGCATATAGCTATTATGCCCAAGATATTTTCTTCCTCTGAGAGTTCCAAAGCAGTGTTTTACAGAATCCCTCAGAGTTTAAATCCAAGATAGCAAAAGAGAGACAGCAAATGGTCAGAGTAGTTCCAATCAGAGATAACAGCCCCCTAGAGTTTAAAATGTCCCCGGTATGTTGTTATGGTTGTTGTTATTTTAAACTTAGCTGAACTTTTATGTGTATCCATACATTAATGGGTATAATTGTTACAGAACAGATTTTTCAAAAAGTAAGAGAAAAACAGAAGAAAGAAGCATGAAAACTAAGGAGCAAAGAAAGAAATATTTTTTATCCTTTACAAGATGTATAAATATGCACACATACGAATGTACTTTTTTACACAACACATATTAACTTGTTTGCTATCTTTCTCATGCTATGATATTTGTATGGAAGAAAAAAAGCATGATATACAGCAAAAATTCCTATTTTCTCATTGAATCTTTTTTTACTGCTCTGTGCTTTCTTAACCCAGTCGTGCTTTTCACTGCACTCCATAAACGTCTCAAAAGAGAGAAATTCCTGTACTATGCTAAACTTGTGGAACACTCCAACAGTTTCTCTCCTAAGATAGAAACCTCTTAACCCATGACAGAAAGGCTCATTATTGCATGCATAATTTTATAATCAACCAGATATTTCAATTGGACGAAAAACTATGTTATTTCATAATACTTAAAGTGATCCCTGCCAAGTAATACCATGTTATAGTACAAATGAACACTAAGCATAATTGTTTCAGTATTTTGAGGATGACCTGTATAGCAGGTCATTATTACTAACCATTGCTTCATTAGATGAGCATTACAACTTACACTCACACAAGGAAACTGAAACTTAGGGGTCAGTTCCTGGATTCTGTCCCAGATCCGATCTTTAATTCTTATGTCAGGGTACAGAGTCCACCAAGGAGTACAGATTGAATGTTATTTTCTCACTCTGTAACCTTTACTTTTCATACAATTTCTGTATTTTTGATGCAATAGACACAGGTTTTTAATTAAAAGTCAAGTATGCTTGTGAGGAAAATAAAAACAGTATGTTGATAAGAAAATAATACTAAGACTAAGATATATGATCCTAATAAGAGGAGATTTCAGCTGTATGTAAAATAGAAAGAGCCTATGTACGTCTGAATCATCCAGGTTCACTGTGACAAGTTTTAATAACAACTCAGGTATTAAACTAGAGGCAATTTGGGCTTTTATGTGTCAGGAAGTAAGACTTTAGTTAATTGGCCAACCACTGGTGACAGATTCCAAGTGCTATGAGACGTAGTTTATGCTTGATTCCCATAATGTACTAAAATATGGACTGTCACTTTCCCCAGGAGCTTGCTCATTTTATTTATGTTGAAGGTCACAAGAGTTTTCTTTGTTTTTCCCAAAACATTTTAACAGAATGAAAACCTTGAATGATGCATACTAAATTCAAATTTTGAAATAAATTTGTCACTGGGACAATGAGGCATTGACAGTTGCAGTAATTTAAAAATGTCAAAAAAAAAAAAAAGCAAAACACACACATATGTTTTAGTAATACAAATTTGATGGAAAAGCAATTCATTTATACTTAGGTTAACCTCATCTTTTAATTCCAGAAATTAGCTGTTTAGATTTCTTGTTTCTTGTTCTAACAAAAGGAAAAAAATGTTAAATTATTAAAGCTCAAAGAAACAGCTTAGCATCCACTTTCTCTACTATGCATTTCTGGTATATTTATCTCCTCTGAAGTGAAAATGTCCATTCTATGTAAAGAAATAAAGCAAGTAACTGAGGGTGTTGCAATACTTTTCTATCAATACTATATTCTGACATTCAGTCCCTATGTAGTAATGTTGACTATATAGGATATTATGCATTGATTATTGGTGAATTTACAACCTTATAAAGTAGATGACTCATTAACTCTACGTTTTTATAGGAAAATGATTTGATTGGTTCATTTTACATATCACAATGATTACATTAATCATAGGAAATTTGTACCTGTACATGATATAACTCGATTCTTTTTTTCCCATTTCTCTACCCTCCCTTCAACCCCCTCCTTATTTATGAAAGATTCGTTTCCATTTTTTTATTTTATAGAAAAAAAGTGAAGCAAAATTTCTTAACAAAATAATAGAATAATAATAGTTAGTATGCTATATGTTGTTATTTTTAAAGTAGTTGCTCAGGGTACGAGATATGGCCATAAAAAATTCTCCAATCAGTTTTAGCAAACCTTCCATTTTAATGAACTAAGAGACACTAATAGTATAACTGACTTGCATTTTTTCCCTTTTCCCTGCTGTCCTTTCCCCTTTCACTGATCCTAGTTCCTTTTTCCTTTTGAACAACTTCTTCCCATTTCACAATATCTATTGAATATTTTGGCTCTTATTTACACTTTCAGTTTCTCACACCAGGGAGAAAATGTGATGTTTACACATGTGAGTCTGATTATTTCACTATAAGTATGATCTCAAGTTATATCCATTTATCTATAAAATGTCAAGTTTATCCTTCTTTATGACTGAGTAGTACTCCACTGCATAAAAATTTCACATCTTTTTTATCCATTCCTTGGCTGATGGGCATTTGGGTTGTTTTCAAGATTTAGCTCTGACAAATTGTTCTATATATAATATAAACACTGGGTGCACATATATCACACCGTGTTATGATGTTTTCAGTTCTTAGGGGACAATACCCAGGAGGGGAATAACCAGCTAAAATAAGACCTGTAATCCTAGTTTTTTGAGGAATCTCAACACTGATTTCCACAGTAGTTGCAACAGTCTACACTCAGACCAACAGCGGAGAAGGGTTCTTTTTCCCCACAGCCTTGCCAGCATTTGTTATTGGTTGATTTTTTTTATTACAGCCATTCTCTCTGGGGTGTGTTTTAATTTGCATTTCTCAAACTACCAGTGATGTTGAACACTTTTTCATATATTTATTTGCCATTTGTATTTCTTCATCTGAGAAGTATATATGCATCTCAGAAGCCCATTCTTGGATTGGGTCTTTGAATTTGGGGGGGCCTGTTTATTTTAATTCTTTATATGTTCTAGATAAAAGCCCTCTGTCTGAGGGACAATTGGCTAAAATTTTTTTCCACTTTGTGGGTTATTTTTTCACTCTGCTGGTAATTTTTTTCACTATACAAAACTTTTTAATACAATGAGATTCTAGCTTTTGATTCTTTAAAATATCTCCCCTGCAGTCTAGGTTTTCTTCAGGAACTCTCTACACACACCTTTGTCTTCAAGATTTCTACCTACTTTCTCTTCTGGTATATTTAGTGTTTCCGAACTAATGTTTAGACCTTTGATCCATTTTTACTTTAGTGCCTAGTGATAGACATGGGTCTAGTTTTAGTCTTCAACATGTAGACAACCAGTTTTTCTAAGATCATTTATTAACAAGGTATGATAATGGTATTTTGATCGAGATTGCATTAAATCTGTGTAACACTTTTGGTAGACTGGCCATTTTCGCTATGTTGGTTCTTCTTATCCATGAGCAAGGGGCATGGTCCCATTTTCTGATACCCTCTTTCATCTCCTTTTTCAGAGTATACCAATGCTATTTTTGAGTGCTGACTTTGTATCCAACTACACTACTGAATTTGGTTATTAAATATAGAGCTCTTTTGATGGAGTTTTGGGATCGTCTATGCAGAGTATCATGTCATCTGTGAATAATGGTAATTTAACTTCTTCCTTTCCTATCCTTGTTTTTTTTATTTCTCTCTCTTGTCTAATTGCTCTGGCTAGTGTTTCCACAACTATGTTGAATAAGAGTGATGACATTAGACACCCTTGCTTATTCCTGATCTTAAAGCAAAAGCTTTCAGTTTTTGTCCTTTTGGTACGATGTTTACTACTGGTTTGTTGTAGATGGTTTTTATGATGTGGAGATAAAGTATCTATATCAATTTTCTCTAGAGCTTATATCATAAATGAGTGTTGGACTTTGTCAAAAGCTTTTTCTGCATTTATTGAAATCAAGATGTGATTTTTGTCTTTGGCTCTGTTGATATGGCATATTACATTTATTGATTTCCATATGTTGAATTGTTCCTGAATTCCTGGGATGAATCCCCCTGGGTCATGGTGTGTAATCTTCTTGATGATTTGCTGCAATCTGTTTGCTAGTATCTTATTGAGGATTTTTGCATCTGTGT
Organism: Chinchilla lanigera; assembly: GCF_000276665.1. Lineage (NCBI taxonomy): Eukaryota > Metazoa > Chordata > Mammalia > Rodentia > Chinchillidae > Chinchilla > Chinchilla lanigera. The sequence continues at coordinate 17,045,682 of NW_004955446.1, read as the reverse complement.
TCATTAGGGAGATGGGCCTATACTTCTCTTTTTTGGTTGGGTCTTTCTCTGATTTAGGTATCAAAGTAATACTTGCCTCTAGGAATGAGTTAGGGAGTATTACTTCCCTTTCAATTTCATTAAAAGGTTTGAGGAGTATTGGCATCAAATTTTCTCTAACTTTCTTGTGGAATTCAGGAATTAATACATCAAGACTTGGGCTTTTCTTTGTTGGTAAATTTTTAATTACATTTTCAATTTCATTGACTGATATTGGGTTATTCAAAATGTTTATATCTTCTTCAGCTTTGGTAATTCATATGTCTCTGGATATCTGTCCTTTTCTTCTATGTTTTCCATCCTATGTGAGTACAGATTTTCAAAGTAGGTATTGATAAAATTCTGAATTTCCACAGGATCTATAGTGATTTCACCTTTTGCTTTCCTCATTGCATGAATTTGAGTCTTCTCTTTCCT
>NW_004955446.1:17041475-17042936 GCF_000276665.1 Chinchilla lanigera | reverse complement strand
TTCCATGGACTCATCTCTCTGTGGAGGCCTCTGGGACAGCCTGTAGTCACCAGAGGGTTGCAGGTTTGAGCTGCTCTCCTCCCATGCAGTGAAGAAGAAGACACCACCTTCTACCTCCTGCACTGAAGTTTGTCTCTTCACTCTCCCTATGGACTTCAATTCTTCCATCAATTCATCCATCCAATTCCTGGATCCAGGGGACCCACTTCCTTCCTTCTTCCCATCCTCTAATTTCTATATTTCAGTGCCTGGACACCAAACCTCAGAGAGGCTCTTTCTCTGCTACTCACTATTCCACCAAATTCCCAAAAGTCTTTTATTTCTACTTTATAGATTAGGAAAACAAGATTGATTGTGCAAATTGTGCAAGTTCATCCAGCTAATGTCAGAATTAGAATACAAGCCTCAAAATGATATATGTTATCTTCACTGATCCACAGTAAATTTCAAATAGAATGGAAAAGAACAATGTCTTTCACTTTGGTATCAAAAATTTACTTTTCCTACTATATTCTGTTATGTGGCTATAGCATACAATAACATTAGGTTAAACAATGCATGAGATGTATGATTAAAAATCTTTTTCAGTATACTGTTATTTATGATATTTAATGGCAGTTTCATGGCATTCATTTATAGTTATTATCTATTTAATCAAAGGGTAATTTTTAAAAGGCAAAGATCTTTCTGGTTCATAGTAACTTGATAGATTTATTCATTTGCAAAGTTTAAACATCAAAAGGGAGATGTTTATAATAATCATCTAGGAAGAGCTAAGCTGAGCCCAGGACAGTTTCAGCAACCTTGGTGACTGCTTCCTCACCCCTCCCCCACCATCATGGGAACCAGGCTGGGTCCTAGACAGCTTCAGGAGCCTCAGTGACTTCACCCTGCCCACCCTAGCACGCTGGTGGAATCCAGGCTGAACCCAGGACAGTTAGGCAACCTTGGGGAGCAGCTCCCAGTCACCTTTAAGGGCCTCAGTGATGACATTCCCCTGACTCACACACTCACAGGAGCTGGACTGAGTCCTGGAATGCTTGAGGAACATCAGCAACTGCACCCTGCCTCCCCACACTGTCTCAGGAACCATGCTGAGTACTAGGGAACTTAGGCTCCTTGGCCCACCACTTCCACACTCTCATGGGACTGAGGTTGAACTCCAGGGAACATTCAGATCTTTGAAAAAGACAAAACAACAGAGCAAAATGCAATCTCAGATCTCAACTCCACTCAGAACAAGACCAGGAGACATTGACACAGAAGAGTCTGGAAGTCATACACCTGAAATTTCTGAAATGATAGCAACTGAAGTAAAGAAACTGTTCCATCAGGTCATAAAAGACATCAGATCAGAAATAATCTTTCAGAAAAAAAAAACAACAAGCATAATGAAAGAATTGCTCAGCACATCTACAGAAGACTTAAAAATATAGAGGAGCACAGAAGAATGATGGAAAT
>NW_004955446.1:17039206-17040515 GCF_000276665.1 Chinchilla lanigera | reverse complement strand
GAAAGTCAAAGGATGGAAAACTATACTCCATGCAACAGGAACTCAGAGAAAAGCAGGGATAGCTATTCGGTTTGCAGACAATGTGAACTTCAAACCAAGAATGATCAAAAGAGATGAAGAATGTCACAACATACTTGTTAGAAGAAAATTGCAAGAGGAAGAGATGACAATCATAAACATCTATGCACCAAATACAGGAGCAACCAACTATATAAGACAAATTTTAACAGATGTGAAAAATCAAATAAGCAATAACACAATCATAGCAGCGGACCTTAACACCCTATTGTCACAAAGAGATAGATCAACTAGACAAAAAATCAGCAAACAAATAACAGAATTAAACCAAACTTATAATAAATGCACTCAGTAGACCTTTACAGAGTGTTCCACCCCATAGCATCAGAATACATATTCTTCTCAGCTGCACATGGGACATTATCTAAAAGAGACCACATATTAGCCCATAGAATATGCTTAAGTAAACATAAAGAAATTGAAATTATCCCATGCATACTATGGGACAATAGTGCAATGAAATTGGAGACTATTGACAAAAGAAATCACAACTGCATAAATGCATGGAAATTAAGTAACACCCTCCTGAACGACCAGTGGGTCACAGATGAAATTAAAGAAGAAATTAACCAATATTTAAAATCAAGCAAAAATGCAGATACAAATTATCACAACCTGTGCAACTTAATGAAAGCAGTCCTCAGAGGGAAATTTACAGCAGTAAATTCTCACATCAGGAAAACAGAATGAGGAGAAATAAACAATCTTATGTTATACCTCAAGCTTCTGGAAAAAGAAGAGCAAGTCAAACCCAAAGCCCAAAGCCTAAAGAAGACAGCAAATTATAAAGAGCAGAGTAGAAATTAATGCAATGGAGACTAAGAAAACAAGACAAAGATTTAGTGAATCGAAGAGTTGGTTCTTTGAAAGCATAAATAAAATTGGTAAACCCCTAGCCAACCATATCCAAGAAAAAGGAAAGAAAAAACTGAAAATCACGCAATAAGGAATGAAAGGGAGGAAATCACTACAGATCCTGTAGAAATTCAAAAATTCATCAATATCTACTTTGAAAATCTTTACTCTCATAGGATGGAAAACACAGAGGAAAGGACAGATTCCTAGATACATATGAATTACCAAAGCTGAATCAACAAGATGTAAAAATCTTGAATAATCTAATATCAACCAAGGAAATTGAAAATGTAATAAAAAACTTACTAACAAAAAAGCCCAGGTCCTGATGGATTCACAGCTGAATTCTACAAGAAATTTAGAGAAGATTTAATGC
>NW_004955446.1:17035815-17036966 GCF_000276665.1 Chinchilla lanigera | reverse complement strand
AATGCAAATTAAAACAACACTGAGATTCCATCTCACCCCAGAAAGAATGACTATCATCAAGAAATCAACCCATAAGAAATGCTAGAGGGACTGTGAGGAAAAAGGAACTCTTCTCCACTGTTGGGTAGACTGTAGACTGGTGCAACCCCTGTGGAAATCAGTCTGCAGATTCCTCAGTAAACTAGGATTAGACGTCCCATTCAACCCAACTATTCCTCTCCTGGGTATTTTTCTAGAAAAACTGAAAACATCATATCACAGTGATATATGTGCATCTATGTTTATAGCAGCACAATTTGTAATAGCTAAATCTTGGAAACAACCCAAATGTCTATCAACTGAGGAATGGATAAAAAAAAGGTGGTATTGTTATACAATGGAGTATTACTCAACTATAAAGAAAGATAAAATGGAGGCTTTTATAGGTAAATGAATGCAACTAGAGACCATACTCACAAGTGAAATAAATCAGATTCAGATGTGTAAATATCATATTTCCTCCTTACTATAAGAAACTGAGAGAGTACATAAAATCTGGAAGGTATAGTAGATATTATGAAAGGGAAAGAAACTGCTCAGATAGGAAGGAGCAACTGGGATGAAGGAGGGGAGAGGAAAAAGAAAGAAGGAAGAGGAAAAAAATATGTACATGTATACACAGGCTTGCTAGGATAATTGTACTACTGATATCTGTTGGTTTATTGAAAGGAACTGTTAATGTGTAATTGTTTGATCAGTCTTACATGCCTATACCTGGTTATCTGTGCAACCATTTTAAAGATAATGTTATGTAATATAACAACCATTGTTAATAGCCTATCACCATATTTTGAAATTCTGTATCATTTTTATTGTTTTCTGTGCTGTTTTGCTTATGTATTTGTTTTTGATATTTTGGGTTTTTTTCTTTTCTCTTTAAAAATTAAAAATAAAATTTATATGTATATACAAGAATAGCTTGGATAGGTGTAATTGCTGATGTCTGTGGTTTATTGAAAGGAACAGCCAATGCTTAAAATTTTCTTTTTTCTTGACTAATTTTGCACACTTGAATATGGTAATCAGAATGACTGATCTGAAAAGAACAACATGCAGCATAAGAACTATTGCTGAACTCCTACCATCCTGTATGATGAAGCTCTGCATCATTT
>NW_004955446.1:17017209-17034855 GCF_000276665.1 Chinchilla lanigera | reverse complement strand
TGTTGTTGTTTTGTTATTGTTTTTTGTTGTCTTTAAAATTTAAAAAATCATTCAGGATGTACTAAAGTACATATATTTTTGTCAATATTTATGTGTTCACAAGAAACCCTCAAAACAAAATATAATATCTTTTTTTAGTCTCAATCTTCAATATCAGCCACATTGTGTGACAAAGGCCTTGGGACTATAAAATGAAATGTCCATCTGTTCTCTGAGCAAGCACTCTACCTTTTACTTGGAAATATTTCTTCACATCTTCTACCTATGGATCCATGTCATTCTAAGATAAGTCCCCAAAAACTCTGATAGTATCTCAGGTTTTAATATTTGAATCTCTTTTAAAACCAACCCAAATAGATCAGATAAACTTCTGCACTTGCTTGGACCATTTCTATGATAAGATAGCAACAAGATAAAAAGGTAAGATAAAAAACAAATAAATTAAGCTTAAAATAAATTCCTTCAATGGAGAAACAAACCCAAGGAAAACAGAAATATTATGACTTAATCCTAGAGAACATATGGCTTCAGATCCAATGTTTTAGATTTTTAAAAAATGTAAATATTCAAGCAATGCACAGCCTTACTACTATATCAGAGATGAAAAAAAAAATCTTGGCACTCTACAGCAGAGTGAATGTAATAAAATAGCTTATGATTTTTGAAAAATGAGATATTATTATAACCTAAATGGAAAATTACCCATCCCTATTTTCTCTTAACATTTTATGTTAGTATTTAGAAATACTCATCCTTTCAGATGTCCATGCTCTTACAGTCCACTACTATACAGAAACAACTATACCGATGACATGTGTTGCAATAAATTTTTCTTTCATAAAGATAAAGAAATGAAGCCTCATAAGCAAAGAGTTTCTAGTGTTTATTCTAGGAATGCAGAAGTGTTGCATGAAAGAAAAATGGCGGGTTACCTTGCAGACACCTATAAAACATCAAGAATATAAGTTTAAAGAGACCTAAATAAATTAAGACTATATTCATGGACCAAAAAACTATATTTTCATGATGTCTGATCTCTGGTCCAGAGATGTAATGCAATCTCAATCAAAATTGTGGCAATATTTTTTGTAAAAGTAGACACATTCATTCTAAATTTCATGTGCAAATAAAAAGCCTAAAATACCCAAAACTACCTTTAAAAAAAGAACAAAACTGAAAAAGTAACACTACTTAATTTAAGCAATAGCAATCAAGACAGTGGCATTTGTATACAGGGAGACTAAAAGATTAAGGTGTGTGATCTTGCATTAGACTAAGATTGCTTTGAAAAGAAATTAATGGTACTAGATAGATGATAGATAGATAGATAGATAGATAGATAGATAGATAGATATACACATTGAGACAATTGTATTACATTACAATTAAAATTTTTTATCTGTGAAGGATACTAATAAAGTAAAACAGAAATTATAGATGGAACAAAATGTTTACATGTCACATATTTAAAGATATATTCCAAATACAAAGATTATCAAAAGAATAAACAATCTAATAAAAATAGGCATAAAATTTAATGGAGACTTCACTGAAGATAATAGAAGGATAGAAAATAAGTACATGGTACAAACAATCAACATAGCTAGACATTAGATAAATGCAAATAAATCCACAATGTCATAACCCCACATTAAATTTAAATTAGAAAGTTTGACAATGCCACGTGTTGGTGAGGGTATAGAACAACTAGAACTCTCAAAGAATGACAGTGGAAATATAATATGGTACAATAACTTTGGAAAAACATTCTAAAATATACATATTCACAATAGTACATATTAATATAGTTTATTGTATAATACAAAATATAATAAACAAGTTAAATAAGTTGCAATAATAACTTCATAAATCACACATTTACTATATGACCTACTCTCTCAAGTGAAAAAAATACAGGTCCATATAAATAAAGTCTTTTATGCAAATGTTCATCCCTATCTTGTTTGTAACAACACAAACTGAAAGCAGCTCTAATACCTCTCAATACATGAATGAATGAACAAATGTTCATTTGTGACATGGATTCATGTGACATACCTGAAAATTCATTAATGAGTGAATTCATTCATTTCATGTGGTATAGCTCAAAAGTGGAATTACACAGCAATAAATAGGAATTCACTATTTTAATGCATCCCTTGTAAATGAATCTCAAAATTATGCTGAGTTGAAGAAGCCATAATAAGAAGAGTATGTGCCAGATGATTTCATCTTAGTAAAGTTCTAGAAAATGTAATCTGATCTGTACAGACAGAAAGCACTTAAATAGCTCTTTAACAGTAGATAAGGTGAGGAAGAACGGAATGTGACACATGTAAAGGTTTTTTCAAGAATAACAGGTATGTATGATAGTTTTACACGTATATGTTTATATGTCAGTCAAAATATTTTATTGTAAATATGTACAGCTTTTATGTGTTAATTATTTCCTAACAAAACTAATGTTCAAATTCATAAACAGTATGTTTTAGGAAAGGACAAAGAGGCTAAAACATTGGTAAAACCAAAGTGGCCATCATACTACCAAAAAGTTAAAGGTGATAGGCTGAGTTATGTGATGGAGTTAAAAAGATGCGACTGTGGGTGTTATAGGTAGTACTCAGTGATAAAACACCTCTGCACCTGTTAGCTCAAGACTCCTTGTAACAGAGAAAAAATCAATGCCAAATGTCTAATTATCTAAGTAACTGTTAGTAGTTGGTTTTTTATTATATGCAGCAGCATGAAATACTGACCAGTGAAAATGTTAAGGTATAATGATGGAACTCAGCTTAAACAAAGACAAGATAGAATTAATTTGTTTCAGAAATATGGGCTGTTAAACAAAAACAAATTGAAAAATAAATATAACAGAGCTCTACAAAAAGAAGACGAATAATACCAAGATCCAAAGAGTATTAGTAGTTATATTCTGAGATAGTTCTGTCCGCAGTAAATTGTAGGTATTTGGGTTCAGCAGGGGACTAATAGAAAATATAGAACTAGAATTAGAACAATTAACAATTGATTAGGCAGGACACAGAAGAGTAGAAAGTGGCCATACAGTGAGTTGTTCTCAATCATTAAAAATTGTTCATCAAGGCAAAATCATGCACAAGAGCTTATCTCAGAAACAACATCGATACTTAGCAAAGGTTGTTAAATCAGATCAAGGACAAAAACAGAATGCAAGTAATACAAGGAGTTCCTGTTATGTTTTAGGTCTAGAAGATCCCCCAAAGGCTTCATGTATTCAGAGGTAGAAGTTTTGAAATATGATTCGATCCTGGGGGTGCTGCTCCCGTTAGTAGATTAATCCACAGATGAGTTCAGAACTGTGTTACTATTAGGATGTGAGCTCTCACTGGAGGTTGGCCATTGTGCCATGACTTGGAAGGGTGGACCTCCCTTCACTGCTCCTCCCTTCTCTCTCTGCTTCCTGGCCTCTGAGACATGAGCAACTACCCTCTGCCCAGGCCCTTCCACACGACCACCTCTGCCTTGGAGCCAGCTCGCTGGGGACCGTAACTGTGTCCCAGGATAAACCTCTCAGCCTTTAAATTGTGAATGTCAGCAATTTGTTCCCAGCAGTAAAAAAGTGATGAAGATAGGAAGAAACAATTATGAGAAAATTGAGTCTGGGGAAATGGTAGGATTTGGAAAGGATGCTTTAGGCAGAGCAAATTGTATAACAAAAAACCATGGAAGAAAGCTGTGCCCTAAAAGCCTCGTTTTCACAACAGAATGCATTCAAAATATTTAGTAATTTGAATGATAGTTGAGTGTAATGATGATTCAGAAATAAAAGCAAACACGTTGCATAGTATGGATCTTGACAGTGTACAATATGATAAAGAGGGAAAGATGAGCTACATCACTGTTTCAGTTTCCTTTTTGTAAAGAATAGTAGTACATCAATGCAAACATACAGCAAGAATTTTTTAAAAATTGTTAATCTCCCTTACAGCAGGTAAATTAAGTAATATGTAGGAATTTCTACATTTTATTTCATTTTACCTGTGAACATTTGACAAACATATGTTAAATCTGTTTTTCACTTATTTTTTTAATATGATATACCCAAACTCATGAGAAATTAATGTGGATAAAAGACAAAAATAACTTAATTCAAGTATTCAAGTTACAACCATAATTTCAACTGCCTGAAAACATTGGACAATTCACTTTTTCCAATGAGATCATGATAAATCTGTTGGTTACATAAAAAGTGAATTTAGGGAGGAATAATAAAATAAAATATATTATGGAGTTATTTCAATACTTCTGCAAGATTTTGAATTTCAGGTTGATAAATGGCTATCACTACTCTAAGCATCAGAATTATAATTTTTCTCCCAAATTTCAAACAAGATAATAGATGTAGTGCTGGTGAGCTGTTGATTTAGATCCAACATCTTTTCTTTAAACTATGATCTGCTGACCAAAGTAATCTATTGTCTTTCCTTCATTATTCATACCCACAATGAGCAGTCTAGCATTGATTTCAAATTTTGCTTTCTTTAAAATTGAATCAAGACCTAACCTAAAATCACTTGAGAGGCAATCTAAGTTCTTTTTTGGAGTTTAATGATTTTTCCACCCACACTTAATTTAACAGCCTTTTAAAAGCAACTCACTTTCTTTAAGTTTGCACCAAGTATTCAAACAGTTTTTTAACATTTTTTTATTTATTTACTTTTCATAGGTTTACATAATATTTGTTTAAATCACTTCATTGCAAAATAAGTACAACTGACATAAATGTCTTTGGTACAATATCAGAAAAACACAGTTCACTCTAAGACTCATGGTCAATTGAATATGTCTTTGAGACTGTGCAACAATATTGAACCTTCTTTAGGGGTCTGAGAGATTTTGCACAAGGTGAATTATGCTTTCTGGAAGTCATCTTCCCTTGAGGTTAAGATGAGGGCACGTTAAGAGAGGGTAAGTGGCCTAGATTCTCTTTCTGTCACTAAGCAGTATGGAAGTCGATTTTCTAATGGTAGTGAGGGTTATTAACCTTGGTTTTCAATAGCTACAGTGTCCCTGACTGTATAGACTCCAAGCAATGCCCCTCTTAGACCAACATAACTGGTATATCTTAGCCATGTACTTCCCCATGAAACAAGTGTGTCTAAGGCTAAAGAAATGTATCAACCTGAAGCCCATGCTTCTACAGTTTATTTTGATAAACTTAAAAAACTCCAAACCTTAACTTTTTTATTTTGATAGACTTAAAAAACTCCAAACCTTAACTTTTTTTGGGTACATAGAATTTTTATGGAACCCATTCAAGTTTTGCTAGGTTAGTCCTGCTAAAGACAGACTACACTGAACTATAAGTATTCTAGACCACAGGGTCTGTAGACCACGGGGTTTGTAGACATGGACTAGGGAGTTAATACAGTGTTCAAAAGGATCATCTTGGGTGCAATAGTTAGATGTGTGAAGCAAACAGAGGTCATGTTCAGAGTCCTGCTTCAGCTCCATTGCTCCAGTCTCCACCCTCCTCAAATGTCAGGGTATTCTTGCCATCAACCACATTATTCTGGCCTTCATGGAGGTCTAGTAAGCTAGCTCATATATTAGAGAAACAATTTTCCTCTTTACACTAGCCAGAAGATGCTGTTATGTGAAACTCACAACTCTAACCGACACACTCGATATCCCTACAGATAACAGGTAAGGGTTGAAGTGTGCAAATTCACTAGTGGATGAACCCTTTGTGATGAATGTTCAATGTGCCAGAAACACTAGTCTGTTTAAAAGTAGAATAAAGAGACTAAATGAATCAGTGCTAGTTCATCACAAGGGCTTCTGTTGTCTTTCTGGTGATTACATTTTGGACACTAGTTATTTGGAATTATGATTAGGGGGTGACTCAAAGAGCTAGACAGAGATGGTTTAGTACTTTTATGGGCAGGTTTGTGGGATAAGAAGAGAAATCTCCAGGTTAAAAGGTAAAACGATCATATTCTCTATCATTCTTTCTAGTCGAATCCAAAGTAACTACAAATCATATAGCAGACACCATCATCTGGCATTCTTTTTTGAAAATGATTGTAAAGGTCAAGAAGTTTGTATTTTTGGAAATAATAAGTGTAAAAGAAATATTTATTGTAGAAGTATAGTAGTTATTAATTTAATGTTGCAAACAAAATTAATACTACCATTTAGGTTTTTCAAAAGTCTAAATCAATCGCAAGCAGATTCTTAAAAATGTCATTTGAGGACACTCAAATTTCCTGATCATGTCTGCTGTAAGATATTTCCTCTTTTTTGTTCATCCAGCAATCACAAAGTGTTTTTTTTTTCTGTTCCCCTGGGAGGTGTTTTGTCTTGGTTACTTTATACAAACACTCAACAATTAAATTAAGACTCCATTTTGATGAAGACTTTATTTTAATGAGGGTGACATGTGGCTTCTTAAAGGCATCTCACCAAGCATTGCTTGGCTTTTGCTCCTCTGGGCACCCGAGTAGCTGCTCGGAGGCTCATGCATTTTCAACTGCTTTGCGTCACCCATAAGTAAGAAAAAAGACGTACACGTACTCAATGATATCCACAGCTAGGCATAAAACAAAGGATGACCAGAACTACTTCAGATTAGCTAAGGAAAAGTTTCATTCCATTAATGGGCTCCTTAATGATACCCAGCTTCACTTAAAGCAGCTATTAATGCCATGACTTTGTCCTCCAATACCCCTCATAGACACAGAGTGAAAATAAGAAAGGGCGGATATTTTACCCCACCCTAATCTTGAAATGACTACTTTAGCTACATTTCTACTTTGCCCTGACCTTATTTACCTTGTAGGACAGTACAGGATGGCTATTGCCCAAAGGAACCTCTTCAGGTTTCCTCTAGGGTAGCAGAATCTGGTTAGATCTAAAAAACTAGCCAGTAACCACCCAACAACCTCCACCTTCATTACCTGCATGCCAAGTAACACCCCCAGGACCCTGAGAGTTCACTGTTGCCACGAGGCTGACAGCGAAAAGGAAAACCATAAAAGAGTGTAAAGAGGCAGCATCGAAATTCATGGAAAAATTTTCTCCCATTTTCAGAAAAAAAATGACTTTTCCCCACTTCCTCAGCCTATCCCTCCCTCTGATTTCTTTTACCCCTATGTATACCCTCCTCATCCCTGGTGGGCTGAGAAGTTGATTTGTAAGTTTAACTCCTATTTTTTCCTATTCTTTTTTTTTTTTATTTTAAAGAGAGGGAAAAAAACAGTAAAAATGATAAAAAATTTCAAAGCAAGATGACAGAAAATCAACAATGGTTACTGTATTGCATATTGTTATCTTCTAAGTAGTTGCTCAGATTACCAGATACAGACATGCAAAATGGTTCAAACAGTATAAGCACTAACTGTTCCCTTCAACGGACTAATAGAAATTAGTAGTATTTTCCCTACTCTTGGTGAAGGTTGAAAATCTCCTTCACTGCTCAAAAAAAACCGCTGCATGACAGTAGTGAATTACTTGTAATTGATTAACTTTGTGATTCTTCATATGAAATGTATGAATTATGATTTTATAATAACATGTTTAGTATGCATATTTTTACTGAATTGTAGCTGAGTATTAGGAAAGAAATGAGTAAGAATTCAACATTAGTCAAACTTAACTCCAAATCCTTTGAGCAAAAAAAGTTTTTATCTGGCATACCGAAAATTGGCACCAATTTTAAATAATAGGCAACTAAAAAGGCATTGATGTCTACAGAAAAAGACACTCTGAGGTTCATTTCCACATTAAGAAAAGCTGGAAATAGCATGTCCTGAATAGGAAATTTACTTACTAGGGTGAATCTCCATTCAATCTATACTGTCTAAATTTCCAGTAATGCACTTTAGTAACAATTTACTGGCTATAAAAGAAAATCTATGCAGAATAGAGATATATTTCCACTGGGATATGTATATAGGCTTCTAAATTAGCTTCTTATATTGAAGACTATTTTCTAACTCAAGCACATACTATTTTTATATCTATTTTCAAATTGATCAGAAATAAGATTTAAATTTTCTGCAACTCAGTTTTTTAGAAAGCCATGGGCATGGAAAAATATTCAAATGTTCAGCATGATGTATTTTTGTCTCAATAAAAAACATTAACCTCTTAACAAAACATGGGTGACATTTGCTTCTATGTATTATTTAGCTGCCGTTTGCTGTTCACCAATTTTACCATAGTCAGTAATTATCTTTCAATACAGATTAATGCAAATAAAAATACTATCATGTACTTTAAACAACACAAATGCATAGTTCATAACTTTATACTTAAAGTAATGAAAACAGAGTACACGTGCTACCTCCCAGTGGCTGTAGATAGGAACTACTATATTAATTGCAAAATAGAGGTGGAAGATGATAATTTCAATTCTGTTTTCATACTAAGAGCTACTCAAAAGAAAATATTTTAGCAATTCCTATGATGAATTGTAGCTTATATAGTAAGCTGTGCAAGGAGGAAGGGATTATAATATGGGAATAGAAATTATTATTGATGAAAACTGACTTTAATATCGCTAATGACAACAATTTTCTAAATGCTGAATAATAAATGTTTTATATTTAATATCAAAATAAGGCTGTATTGATTATTGAATAAATTGTTTCAGTACACAAATACATTTTATAACAAAATATTAGAAAGTATTATAAGATATTATGAAGCTGAGAAATTTATAGGAAATGCAAGAAATGAGAAGGTACTGGGAAAATTCTCTTAATTTATTTTTGAAAACATAAATATACTCTTCGCTTTTTAAAACCTTTGTTTTATAAATCATGCACTAAGTTCTTAAACACAAAATTCTTAACATTTCTAAATTACCAATTGCTATGCATAAGCTTTAAGATGTGTCATCACTGGCAGAGTCTCCAAGCAGACAAGATCCAATTATGGACAAAGAAGGTGTGGCTAAGAAATATGCATACATGAACATGCACACAAACACACACAAGCACAGTTGAACAGATTATGAAGTAAGAACTAAGTCCATGGCCAAAAAAAAAAAAAAATTAATGTTTGGGAATACAGGCTAAATAGCAACCCAGGGTATAGACATGGCCCTTCCTATGAATAGGATGTTACAAGCTCTTGAAAAAAAGAATTCTTCAGTCTCATCTGGGCAAACATCACAATAATTGGAGTTCCTTATCAAATTGTGTTCTAATCTGAAAGTACACCATAGGTTATCAAACAAGCCTGCAGGCTAAATTTCCCTGTTAAGCAACTCAAAAATCTAACTGCTTAAAATCCTTTCAGTCACATTGCCTGGATCAGATGTCTTCATGGCATCTCATTCCTGTTTGACTTGGACTTACTCTTCTGACTTGAGCCGTCTACTTATCAGCACAGTAACCTGCTCCAACCTGCGAGATATTAACCTCTCAACCTTTCTGAGTTCAGCTTAACTTCTTGCAGGACTTCCTTCATTGACTCCATTCCAGTTACTTGCTCTAACCCATTTTGATCACATTGTGATCCCTGTATAAACAGTGTGCTCAAATTTTCCTACAAAAATAAACCACAGGGGCTGCTTATTTTGTAATGTGTTCTTTTAGTTGCAACCCTCTCCCTTCTCTATGGAGATTCCTAAGTCAACTAGGTCTGATAGGGGCTTTAAAATCTGGACTTAATAAGAATTCAAGATGATACTTAGATAAAAGCTTGATGAATAATTGTCCATCCATGATTTTTATCTAAATCCTACTATAGTCTAGAAGCCTAGTGATCTCCAGTAACAGCTCCTAAGTAATGTAATAATTTATTCTCCATCTGCTTCACAAACAAACCAAAAAAAAAAAAAAAACTGAGTCTGATGCTAGTGAGGAAGAAAATTAGGTCAAATTCTATAAATTACAGTCTTGGACAACCAGGAGTTATTCCATGTACTGTCTCTGTGCTTCTAAGGTGGACCACATAGCACATCAGTTTATAGAGCATTCTATGTTTGTCTAATCTTCCCATCCACAATCTCCCATATACTTGAGATTAGTTGAATTGCTGGGTAAGAGAAAATCAGAGAAACTTTGTTTAGACAGCCTTCCACACTGTAAGAAAGTCTTTTCCTATTTAAAAAAATTTCTATCTTTATTACGTTCTCAATTCCTGTTGTCCAAACTTCTTTTATCCTAGGTTCATGTCTCTTTTATCTACCCTCTTTAAACTTGGCCAAAGTTTTTACAGGGTCCTAAATTTGATCAATTGCCTACTAGGATCAGTAACCTTCCATCTCACTGTTCTCTGCCTTAATCGACCTCACTGGAGTGGCCCACTTATTCTACAATAATTGCTATTTTCCTCCTAAGTAGATAAATTCCAAGTCTTAGCTTATATCCGTTTTCCTAATTCAGCTGCCTTCAAAGTCCTAACAAATAGTATCTTTCATCATAAATAATCATGACATCTGTCTTCCAGTCTCTGCTGTTTAAGAAAAATTCCTCTGCAATACAGGAAAAAGTTCTGGAAATTCAAGAGATTCTGCTGTCTCATGAATCCCTTCATTACAGTCATCATCCTCCCCAGTCATAACTCCAGTAATTGGTTAGCAGGTCTCTTTCATGAAATCTTATGAAATTGCTCAACCTGTACTGCTGCAACCTGTACTGCTCAATCCCATCTGGAGACTCAGCCCACCTGAACCCCTAAATCAATGTTTCTAACTCCAGGAAGGAAAAACACAACGTTCTGAACTTTCTGCAATTCACACTAAAATGCTAAGGTCTCCAACAGCATTTATATTAATGCCATCAATGTCAAATTTTCCTTAAGGCACAAAGAGTCATCCAGAGTTTATATAGGAACAAAACCTAGTGGGAGCCATCTGTAGACACAGAATACCCCTACAAAAAGAAAACACCTTTATACTCCAGTTAAGATCCCCGTTGACTAAATATTGCATAATAAGAGCTACAATGCAATTTTCCATCACTGATGTGAAATACAGCCTATGTTGATAAGACTGGAGTTTATGAGGCTAAAAAGCTAGCATGGAGAGATTACGAAGAAAATCCTATGCCAGGTATAAAACTTTAATTTTATTCAGTAAGTAACAGAAATTCTATAAAAAGTTTTCAGACAGTTAAAAACTTGGTGAAAATACGTTTTATACAGATTGCCCTGCCAATATTGGGCAAGAGGGATCATATAGGTGGACAGAATCAGAAAGACCCAATTTTGAAGCAATTTTACTATCCTGATTAGAAATTATCTGAGCCTGAGTGAAAGAGGTGACAATAAGTTTGATGGAAGTGTATTGATGCATTGTACAGAAAAGAAAATCCACAATGTCCGGAGCAGAAATTCCGCTCTTAGGTATATACTCCACAAAAATGTTTACAGCAATCACCAAAATAAATGTATAAAATGATTATAGTAATATTACAAGGAAAAGTAAAAAGCTGGAAACAATTCAATGTCTATATAAATTGTACTTTTATACAATGGATTATAATGTAGAAATTGGAATAAAGAAATCCTTTCTAAAATGCAGCAATATAGAGGAATTTGACAAAATGCAACACTTAAGAAGCCAAACATAAAACAGTATATACAGTGTGATTCCATTTGTGCTAGATCCACAAACACACAATTTACTGTGTGGTAATAGGAGCAGGTTAATTATTTCCTTTCATGGGGAATAAAAATGGAAAGGCACCACAAGGCTGGTTCTGGGCAACTAGTCATGTACTATTCCCAGATCTCAGTTCTAGTTATACCAGAAGGTCTCCTGTGTGGAGACTCATCCAGTTGCTCGTTTATGTTTACTAGATTTTTTCTTTATTTGTTTTATTTCAATAAGTATTATTTTAAAATAAAAATGATAGAATGATTGAGATGAGAGAATGATTCAAAGAAGTTGAGTTAATCATGTAATTATTTTCTCACTCAAATGTCTATCGATTATTAAGTACAGTAAATTACAATAGACATAAACATAATATGATATGGGAGTTTTGATCTATACTTTAGGATATTAGAAATTGTTACATGGAGGAAATAGTGTCTGAAATCAAAAAATAGATGACTGAATAAGGTTTTATCAGATGGAGACTGCAAATTATGATATTCTTGGAAAAATAAAGATCATAGCATAATATTGACTATTCAAATATTTCAATCATAAAGAAGTTTGAATGTCAGGTTTGAACTTTACTAAACAGAAATTAGAAGGATTTGAAGTGTTTGAGTGGATTAGCTATAGGATGTAAATCATGCATGAATTATTTCTGGAAAGACACCAGAGGAGTTGGGAGGATTTGAGGTGCTACTATAAGGGTTATAATGAGGAACTCTGTGTAACCATTTTGCCAGAAGAAATGGAAAAAGCCAGGGAATGGGCACCGTTGAAGTATCATCCATAGAAATGATACAATCAGAAGAGAGATGAGAGGAAATACAAAATCCCCTGTTAACCATGGGTTGGCTTTAAAAAAGACTTCTTGGATCCTACCTCAAAAATACTTAGTCACATTGATGTCAAGGTACAAATATTCTTATTTAAGTAAGTCCTCCTTGTGGCTGTTATGAAAATTTCAATTTGAAATCCATATCCCATTATGATCCATAAAGACAAAAGAAGTTGGTAAACGTCTTGTGAATGGTACTAATCTATGAATGAATTTTAAAACATGATCACATGGGCTGGGGATATAGCTCAGTGGCATAAGTGCCTGCCTGGCAAGCACAAGGTCCTGAGTTCGATTCCCAGTACCAAAAAAAAAATAAAAAAATAAAAAATAAAACATGATCACAGATTGTAGTATGACACTTAGGAACTGCTGAAACTGAATAAAATAGAATTGGAGTGGATGAATGCCTAGAATGAGAATGCATCAAGAGTTCAGTAAGTACCTCTCTACTAGCAAAGAACTTGGGATAAAACTCTTCTTTAGAGTAAGCAATTGAATTAGTATCATCTACAAATATTCTCTAAGTCCTTTTATATCTTCTCCCAAGTTGAATGACTTGGCATCTGTGAACCTTTTTGAAGAGTCTCATTTTATAGAAGAAAAAAGAGAAAAAGAGAAGTGTGAAGTTCAGTGGACTTGAGTTCTTACCACATCTGAGAGAAGAGTTCACCTTCCCTGGTAAGAAAGTGAACAAACCATACCCAGGCACGGAGCCAAGCTTGGCAATTATAACTGAAAAGAAAAGCATCAGTGCATCCAGTGAAAAAGTCTGAAGAATTACCAGAAACTGCTTTAGCTCTTACTGATGACTAAATTTTACCATGCTCAGGCTGACTTGAGACATTTTTTTTCAACAATTAACTAAATCTCTCAGTTAACCCACTAAACTCTATGACATGTTAGCATTTTACTATTCCTTACGTGAATATTAGAGGATTTTTAAGGCAATCACTACTGGATAGAAGAAATTTGCCTGGGTGACTCTTAAAGTGCTACAAGGACCAATAAAATATTAAAACTCACCTCTGAAATCATGCATCATCCACTTTCTCACTGTGACGCTGAAGTGAGTCAGACCCTAGAAGTCTGAGACACGGCCTTGGTTAGAAGGACAGCCAACACTTAGACCCAGGAATCCTTACTTGTGGAAACACATGCTTTTTCCTACAGTGCTTTGGCTTTCTAGTGTGAAGAAATTTACATTTCTCATTTGGCTTTGTCAGCCAAACATTTAAGTTTCTGACAAAAATATCAATTTAAGTAAAAACAAAAACATTTTGAAGACATTCCAGCTAACTTTTTTTCATAGAAGTATAATTACAATACAGTAAAATGCATCTTTTAAAAATGTAAATGTCAGTGAGTTTTGACAACTCTATAGAGCTGTGTAATTGTCACAGTCCAGTTGTATAATATTTCATCACCCCCAAATGTTCCCCATGCCCCTTAGCAGTCAGTTCTCTCAAATACCCCCATATCTTTAGAATCAGGTGATTTTTGTCCCTACAGGTTTCTGTCTTAGTTTTCTCATTACAGAGACAAAATGCCTGATGTCTAGAGTTACAAGAGAGGTTTATTTCAGCTCACAGTTTGGAGAGTTTTCAGTCCGTAGCCGGCTGGCTCCAAGGCAGAGTGGGTGGCGGAAGGGGCATTGCTGAGGAGAAGCCGTCCACAGTAAGCAGACAGGAGAAAGCACATTAGCCCTCTTTCTGTCATTTATATTTTATGCAGGCTACCTTCCCTAGTTAGGCTGTAGCACTCACACCCTTAATCCTAGCCAGAACTATGCCAAACCAATCAGTGGACTGATTTAGTAATCACCAACTCTTGATCTCAGCACCAAACACTAGATCCAGCCACCTCTGTAAAGCTCCCCACTCTGACTGCATGAGGCTTTGAGGGGACATTTAGACACAAGCCGTAACAGTTTCCATTTCCCAGAATATGATATAAGTGGAATTATACAGTGTGAAAACTTTCTATGTGGCAGTCAACAAAGTGCTTTTGAGAGTCACCATGCTGCATATGGCATTAGTCTGTTCCTTTTAGTTGCTAAGTAGTATGCTATAGATAAACACAGTCTATTTATCCATTCAGAGTTTATCCATTCAAACCTGCTGTCCAATCTAGGATTAGCTTTTCCCCACTTACAGTATAACAATTCAGCATATTACTATTTTATACATGTTAGTAGAAGACAAAATATTCCTGAGGCAGAGACATAGGGCTTTACTACTTATACACCACCAGACAGCATCGGGTCTTTTGTATCACTTCACTGTGTGCACCAAATCCCATGCAGAAGTTAGGGAAGGCTTACAGCTCACATAGGCAGTGGGTTGAGTCAGAGGGGAGTACCGTAGTTAGGGAAGCCACCTCTTTTATACCAAGCAGTAAGTCAGCCTGCTCTTTGTTCCAGAAAAGACATACTCTTATTTCTCAAGGTTGTTCCTTGTGGTCTCAGCCATGAGAAATGAACTATTATTGTTTTGTTTTTTTGTTTTTGTTTTTCTCCGGTACCGGGAACCGAACTCACGACCTTGCGCTTGCAAGGCAGGCGCTTTGCCGCTGAGCTAAATCCCCAGCCCCGAGAAATGAACTAGTAAAGAGTGCTCAGGAGCATAAGTTCTTGGCACATCAAGCAAGAGTGTATAAGAACCCTCAAAGCCCAGGTAGAGCTGGATTTCCAAAAATGTTCAAACTTCTTGCAGAAGTTGCTTTAACTTTTTGCATTTCATCAACAATATATGAGTGTTCAAATTGCTCTTGCACACTTGTGATTTGGTTTCACTGAACTTTTCGATTGCACTACCTAGTGAAGTTGTGGTGTATCTCATTGCGGTTTTATCTTGCATTTTTGCTAATGAACAGTGATAATGAGCATGCTGTTGTGTGTCTGTTTGCCACCCACATATCTTATTTACTGAAATGTCTCTGTATTCATGTGACCAATTTTTTTGTATTGTTTTCTTGATAGGGAGTTACAAGATTTCACACATTCTAGATAGTGATCCATTGTCACAGATATATTTTTCTAAGTAT
Source organism: Chinchilla lanigera (assembly GCF_000276665.1). Lineage (NCBI taxonomy): Eukaryota > Metazoa > Chordata > Mammalia > Rodentia > Chinchillidae > Chinchilla > Chinchilla lanigera. The sequence goes on along the minus strand of NW_004955446.1, from coordinate 17,019,379 downwards.
TTTAGCCCTCTTTGTTAATCTTATTTGCTTGTTTGTTTGTTCATTTGTTTATTTATCTATTTATTTATTTTTGGACTTTTTGAGACAGGGTTTCACTATGCAGTTCAGGCTGGCCTTGAGCTCACTTTGTAGCTCAGGCTGACCTCGAACTTACAGGGATCCTCCTGCCTCAGCCTCCTGAGTGCTGGTATTACAGGTATGCACCATCACACCCAGTTTATTTTTACTTTTTAACATCTTCAAATGAGCATAAGCATTTAAGTAAATAAAATTCCAGTCATCAATTTCATTATTGAATCCTTTTCTGTTTTATCAATGCAAGTTTTGAGTAACCCAAACCAACACTATCTTAGTGTTTTCATATAAAGTTTTATAGCTTAAATTATATATATATAATCAACTTGAGTTAAATTTGTACATGATATAAAGTAAAGGTTGGTATTGGTTTTGGTACACATAGAGAGTGAGTAGGTTCCACCAACATTTGTTGGAAAGTTTATACTTTCACCATTGAACTATCCTGGCACGTTTGGTTTCCATGTGTGTGGTTGTGATTCTATTTCTGGACAGTTTACTTTGTTTCGTCAGTACATATCTATTCTTACTTCAACATCAGTCTTGACTTCAGGTGGACTAACTCCTTCACATATGTTTCTCTCTTTGTATGTGCATCCGAATTTTAAAATCAGCTTGTCAATTTCTCGAGAGAAAAATCCATGAGCTTTGATTGGAATTACATAGATTTAATAAATGAGTTTGGAGAAATTGACATCTTGAAAACATTGAACTTATTATCTAAATATTTACTTAGGAGTTCATTAATTTTCTCAGATATGTAGATTTTTGAAGTATAAATCTTGCACATCACCTTGTTAGATTAATTCCCAAACGTTTCATGTATATTGGGGCTACTTTCAATGCTATGGTTTTAATTCAGTTTCCAATTGGTCCCTGTTAATGTATGCAAAGTTAATTGGATTTATAAACATTAACTTTGTAGCCTAATACTTTACAATGACCTACTCTGCAGCTGATGACCTACTTATTGAAATGAGTTCATTATTTGATATATTCGTTCAAACATTTCTATGTAGATTATCATGTGAGCTGAAAATTAAGAGATTGTATTTATTTTTAATCTTTCTACTTTTTATTCCTTTTTCTCCTTACTACACTTAGAATTTGAGTAAAGTGCTGGATAGAATTACTCAACACATTGACTAATGACTTGGTCAAGGTCTCCAATGGAAAATGTAGTGTATTTGACCATCAAGCACGATACTACAGCCTTCTTCTTCACAATATCCTTTAAGAGGTTGAAGAAATTTCTTTGCATTCTTAGACTATTCATGATGCTTTCATGAATGAATATTGAATTTTGTCAATTTTTCCTGTATTTATTTAGAAATTCATGTTTGTGTACGTATTCGTTTTTATGTGTGTGTGTGTGTGTGTGTGTGTGTTTATGTTTAGTCTGTTCTCACCTTTAGTCTGCTCATATAAGAGATTTGTTGATGTTTTTAGTGCCTCTGGATTCTTCCACTCCTAGGTTTAACTCCACTTGACCACAATATTATCTTTTTTATATTTTGGTGAGTTTAATTTGTTAAAAATTTGCTAAGCCAGGTATGGCTACCCATGCCTGTGATCCCAGCACTCAAAAGGCTGAGGAAGGATGATTGCCACGAATTCGAGGCTAACCTGGGCTATGGAGCAAGACCATCTCTGAAATAATAATAATGATAATAATAGTAATAATAATAATTTTCTGAGGCTTTTACCTCTATGTTCACAGCCTGTACATAGTTTATTTTTGTGATTTTTATCTGGTTTTGGTATTGTAGCAATGCTGGTCACCTGTAAGTTTGATCTCTCTCTCTCTCTCTCTCTCTCTCTCTCTCTCTCTTTTTCTCTCTCCCTCCCTCCTCCTCTTTCTCTGTGGATTAACATTAAATCTTCCTTTATTATCTAGTACAATTCACGTATAAAACTATTTGGGCTCATCAACTTCCTCAGAAATGTTTTTAACTAAAATTACTATTTTAAAAAATCATTAACTAAGCTGGGCATGTCGTTGTATGCTTGTCATCCGAGCACTCTGGAGGCTGAGGCAGGAGGATCGTTGTGAGTTTGAGACCAGCCTGGGCTACATAAGTGAACTCAAGGCCAG
>NW_004955446.1:17013803-17014929 GCF_000276665.1 Chinchilla lanigera | reverse complement strand
AGCCAGTTGTTCCTCAGACAAAGCACAAATATATAGAACATATAAAGAGTTGAAAAAGATCAGACCCCCCAAAATTCAAAGATTCAATCCAAAAATGGGCATCTGAGATGAATACACAGTTCTCAGATGAAGAAATACAAATGGCAAATAAATATATGAAAAGTATTCAACATCACTGATCATTCAAGAGATGCAAATTAAAACAATGCTGAGATTCCATCTCACTCCAGAAAGAATGGCTATTATCAAGAAATCAACCAACAACAAATTCTAACAAGGCTGTCGGGAAAAAGAATAGTTCCTTCACTATGGGTGGAAGTGTAGACTGTTGCAGCCAATGTGGAAATCAGTGTGGAGATTCCTCAAAAGACTAGGACTAGCAGTTCCATTTGACCCAGTTTTTCCCCTTCTTGGTATTTTCCAGAATGAATTAAAAGCATCATATCATAGCAGTATATATATACTTGATGTTTGTAACAGCTAAATCTTGGAAACTACCCAAATGTCTATCAACCAATGAATGGATAAAAAAGATGTGGCTTTTTTTATTCAATGGAGTGCTATGTAGACATAAAGAAGGATAAACTTGAGATATTTCTAGGTAAATGGATGCAGTTTGAAACCATACTCTTAAGTGAAATAAATAGGATGCACATGTGTAAATATTGCATTGTCCTTCTGGTATGAGAAATGAAACTGTAAGTAAGAACTAAAATGTATAATAGATATTGTGAAATAGAAAGAAATTGTTCAAAAGGAAAGGGGAACTAGGAAGCAGGAAAGGAAGGATGGGAAAAGAAGAAAATGAGAAAAGAAAGATAAAATGGAAACAAAGCTTCATAAATAGGATGAGAAGAGGGTTTCAAGGGAAGGGAGGGAAATGAGGAAAAAAGAGAAATCAAGATATATCATGCACAGATACAAATTCCCTTTGATGAATGTGATCATCATGTATCCAAATTGTACCAATAAACTTAATTTTAAAAAAACAAGCTCTATTTCCATTTGAATGTCTCTCTTTTAAATCCCTTTTCCCTGACTTCCCTTCCCATCATCTCTTATTTCCCTTCTCATTTGGAAAAGATCACCCCACTTCCTGTTATCTATCCACCATTTTCCTCTTTAT
>NW_004955446.1:17011641-17013703 GCF_000276665.1 Chinchilla lanigera | reverse complement strand
CTCCAGAGTCCTAGGTTCTTACATAAGTAAACCAATCCAAAAAATCCAACTCACTTCTCACTATGGGTTGCCATACCTGGCTTAGCAAATTTTTACGCTAAGGATATTTTGCTTTACACAATCAAATCCATTTTTGTCTTGTTTCTTTGAACATGTTATAAAAGCCTCCCCTGTACTTTCTCAGGAGAAAGCTGAATTGCTTGTTTTTGTTATTGCTTGATTCATAAATCTGTGTGAACTGTTTAAGTGAATTATTTAACATGATTACTGTACCAAAGCTTATTTTTCAACAACACATATAGGAAAACCCAGTAAATCTATTTCTTCTGTAGATGTTCTTCTGTTAAATATTTAAAGGAATATCTCAGTTTCATCTAATTCATTTTGTTGGCTTAAATTTTTCCTATTTTTCTATTATTTCTGATATTGGTACACTGATTCTTGATCAGCATTGGTAGTGTTCACTCAAACAATATTTTTGATAACTTGGGGTTCTTTGTCAATAAAAAAGTCTTTGTTCTTCTCCCAGTGACAGCAGACCTTTTTTTGGTCAGTCCAGGATGCTACACAAGCTGTTCCCATTCTCCTCTTAGTGGCTTTGCTTCTGTTCCTCTTTCAATCACAGTGTACTTTTTAAAATTTGATTTTATTTCCTATTAGAACATGTAGTACACAATGATGACATTTGTTGTGGGAAGTTTGCACATGTCCAAAACATCCTCATTCTCTTTTGACCCCTTCCCCTGCTCTCCCTCCTTGGTCCCCTGAATCTAGCTCACTTTCCTGTTTGAAAAAGCTCCATTTCCATAGTATAATTTCAAGTCAGGAATTGTGATGCCCTCCTGCTTTGCTTTTGTGCCCAGAATTGTTTTTGCTATTCTAGGTTTCTTCTGGAACCGAATGAATTATAGGAATGTTTTCTCTAGATCTGTGTGGTATGCTAATGGTATTTCGATCGGGATTGCACTAAATCTGTACAATTTTGGACATATGACCATTTTCACAATGTTGGTTCTTCCTATCCATGGGCAAGGAATATCTTTCCATTTTCTGAAACCCTCTTTGATCTCTTTTTTCAGAGTACTTTGGTTTTCAACGTAGAGATCTTTTACTTCCTTATTAAGGAAGGAAGCAAGTACTTAGATTGATTCCTAATTCCAATTTTTGATGCTATTCTGAAAGGTATGGTTTCCTTAATTTCATTCTTGGTGAGTTTATTGTTTGTTTACAGAAATGCTGTTGATTTCTGAGTGTTGATTTTGTATCCAGCTATGCAACTGAATTTCATTATTAGATCTTGGTGGAGGTTTTGTGATATTCTATGTAGAGTATCATGTCATGTGCAAATAATTTTTACCTTCCTAGCTTTATTCTTTTTATTTCTTTCTCTTGTCTAATAGCTCTGGTGATAGTAATCCTTGTCTTGTTCCTGATTTTAAAGTGAAAGCTTTTAGTTTTTGACTAGTATGATGTTGGCTGTTGGTCCATCATAGATGGCTTTCATCAAGTTAAACTATACTACTGTGATTAAAAAAAACAACATGGTACTCACAAAAACACAGACCTTAGGATGAATGGAACAGATTAGAAGATGCAGAAACAACTCCAAGCACACTCCGACACCCTATCTTTCATTTATTGGTATATATTAGATATACATAAGGATCATATTCATCATACAGAATTTGTACCTGTATATGACATAACTTGATTTTTTCCATTCCCCTACCCTCCCTTCTACCCCTTCTCTCCTCCCCATTTACAAAGGCTTTGTTTCCATTCTCTCTTTCTTTTACTTTTCCCTTCTTTCCTATCCCCTTCTCCCTCCCTTGTTCCTCTCCTCATTTGAACATTTTCTTCCTATTTCACAATACCTATTATACATTTTCATCCTTATTTACACTTTTGGTTTCTCACGCCAGAGAAACAATGTGGTATTTACACTTGTGTGCCCACAAGTGTATTAGCTTATTAAGAAGCTTTTGCACAGCAAAAGAAATCAATACCAAGGAATTTTTCCATCACAGTGAAAAAAGAGAGCCCACAGAGTGGGAAAAAATTT
>NW_004955446.1:16972204-17010261 GCF_000276665.1 Chinchilla lanigera | reverse complement strand
GGATTGCCAAGGACCCTGCTCCTCCCAGGGACTTTATAGAGCAAAACTTCGAGGTGAGGCAGATTCAAGAAAGGGGGAAAATGGTAATTACAAGGTGGGCATGAGGTGGGACAAAGCTATGGTCAGCCAATAAGATTACAATTATAACTGTTCAGGTAAAATTGAGTAAACTGGGATCAAATGGGAAAGCAAGTCACATAGCAAGTGGGCATGAATACAGAACAGGGGCTTTTCCTGTAGGGGATTGGGCTACTGACTGTTTCTGGCTTTTTTGAAGGTGGTTGTTACTTATTTCCAATATCAATCCCTGATGTTCACACCTAGGGAGGTATGTGGGTGCATTTGTTTAGTCCTTTTGTCTTAAGGTCTGGCCCACAGGTATCTTATCTTGTCTTTCATATTGGCTCCTTCGAGGGCCTGTCCCTGTCTGACTGCCTATAATATTTCCATCTAACTCAGCTGCCTATAACAATACTATGGTCTTGCGGTGCATCCACTTACCTATTAACACCTCAGCGCACCTTTTTTACATCAGGGTAGTGCTCCCTTGTGTATAAAAACCGGAAGGTATCACATTACAGTGCCACATGCATATCCATGTTTCTAGTAGCACAATTTACAAGGCTAAATCTTGGAGTCTGAGCATTTTCACCTGGAACTCTAGGCAGGAGGATTCTTTGCCCCTTCACCAACATTGCAATTCCATTGCTTGTTACATTGTGCAAAGTTTGTGGTGGGATTAAGGGGTTCTCTGCTCCTCCCTCAGTAGCACAGAACATTTGTTTTACCCTGCACCCACATTCATATGTTTTTCCTAAGCCCTAAAGGCAAATGGTGTCTGTTTCCATTCTTCTCCACAGATACTGGGCTTATGCATGACAGAAGCAGGGGAGCGGTTCTGCTTCTCCTCCTCCCTCCCCTCTCCTCCTTCATTGCCTATTGTGTAGGAATTGCGTGATAAGCATCCAAGAGGTGGAAAGAGTTGTTTTTCAGGTATCTGGCTGACTGTGGCCCCTGAGGATAAGGGTAGCTCTCTTGGGTGTCTCGACCACTGCTTCTTGTGAGTTGCACTCCAGAGGCATAAGAAGAGCAAGTGTGTTAGGAGTCACAAAGATTTTGAATCGGTCACTACAAACTAGTCTTTTAAGAAAGTGTTAAAATTTCAGGCAGCTTTATCTTACTTTCTAGTACGATAGCCTCTTTTTCTTGTACACCGTCAGAGATAAAATGCTCCATGTGCCCTTTAGCTGTCCCAGGGATTAGGTCACACTTTGGCCTGTACTTACCAAGTTAGCCTGAATGCACAACTCTCTGATAGTCTTGAGAAAAGACACTATTTTGAACACATCTGTATTTCATTCTTGTTGTCAGGGTGTAAACAGTATATCCTTGCAGGCTTCTGCAACCCTAGGTAGCTTAGATAAGATTTAGAAAAGTATTTATTACCAGATTCTATCATTTAGAGTCAGAAGACTGGACAGTAATTTTTCAGCACATAGTTTAATTAATTTGTTAATCATCAAACCAGTCATGTAAGAGTATCTGGATATATGGTATTGATTTTGGGAAGAAAAATGACTTCTTATTTAGAGAAAGAAGACAGTGAGAATATATTAATTTAAATTATATGTCTCCAATGGGTTATTGAATTTGTGGAAAGGAGAATGAAATAATAGGTGTTCTAGAATTCAACAGCATTGAAACTTGGAAAAACTATTCATGTTAATGAGGATGAAATTAAAGCAAGCCAGAGTAAAGATTCAAACATTCACTAAAAAGTGTTTCAAAGGTATAGAAATCAATGCAATCTAATGTGAAGGAAAGATCATGTGAGTGAGTTTTTAGTGCAATTACTGTCAAGATTTATAACACTGTACTATTATACCTCAAATTTAGACATAATTTGGCCTAAATAATGTGATATGTGAAATAATGAGGCAGGATCAAAAGCCTAAAATACATATTGTCTCTGTTATTTTTATTTTATTAATACACACTTGCAGTACATGAAGTTTACATTCATTCTGTGGACTAGGTACATGTACACAGCACAGCTTTTTTTTTTTTTTTTAATCCCCTTCCCTTTTCTACCTACCTTCCTCCCTGCATGTCTAAATCCCCATTCCATTCCCCATTTAGATTCTTGTTGCTATTATTATTCTTAGCTCATGCTTATGACATATAATATTTACAATCATTGGGAGTATTCTGTACAGGTACACGGCATATCTTAATTCTTACTTCTTCTTACACTGCCTCTCTCCCCTCATTCTAGATCTCTTGGGCACCTTCCAGTTTGCAAAATATCTATCCCTTTGTTTCCTTCCATCAGTCCTTTATTATACTCTTTGTACTTTGCCTTACTCAGTGGGAGATACTCTACATATTTAGCTTGTGTGTCTGATTTATTTCACTCAACATTATATTTTCCAGGTGCATCCATTTTTCTACAAATATCTCAAATTTATCCTTCTTTATGGTGAAGTAGCATCCCATGAGGTATAGATATCATATTTTTTATCCATTCATCTGTAGATGAGCATACAGCACTTAGCTATTATGAATTGTGCTGTTATAAACATTGGTATGCATTTATCGCTGTGATGTCTTAAGCTATTTTGGGAAGATACCTAGAAAAACAGCTGGGTCATTTCTAAAGAACTAGAATATCTAGTTCTTCAAAATTTCTGTTCTTTAAGAAATCTCTATACTGATTTCTATAATGGTGGTACTAGTGTACAGTCCCACCAGCAATGTAAGAGAGTACCTTTCTCACTGCAGCCACATCAGCATTTGTTACTGTGACTTCCTGATGACCGTTATTTCTGATGTAAGATGAAATTTTAGTGTTGTTTTAATTTGCATTTCTCTAGTGGCTATACATGTTGAATATTTTTTCATGTTTATGGACATTTGTACTTCTGAGAGTGTCTGTTCATTTCACTATATTGTGAAATGCAATATGCAAAGATAAATAAAATGTGTGTGTTAATAAAATATCTGCTATTTTATTTTCATTTTTGTCATCTCCAATACCAAACTCTGTCTCTGATCAGCTTATGGCATCGGAAATGATTTAAGAGATTGGAATTATAGAAGAAGGTTTTACTTGATAAGAGAGGAAACATATAGAAGTTTTAAACAGCTATTATGTTTCTAGTTCAAGTAATTGTCTCAAAGCTGGTATGACTCAGGGATGAGAAATTTTGGCTCAATGATGATTTTGAAGAGGGTACTGAGTATGGCCATTCTTGGTATACTCAAGCTTGAGTAATCTCTGTATGGTTATTCCAGCTTAAACAATATACTGAATATTAATATTCTCTTTAATCTCTCACATTGTGTTAGATCAATGACTGGAAAATAAATGGAGAAAATGAGTGTGTTGAAGGAGTGAAAAGGAGTGAAGAAAATAAAGCTCTATTAGGCTTTATATGCCTAAAACAGTTCACTGGAAGGCCTTTGGGCTAAAATGGCTCCACATGGTTTCAGTTTCTACATAAGCAAACCAAAACTCAACTCAATGTGAGTGGTAAAATTTAAACTTATCCAATCAGAACCTGTCAACTAACTTCTACCTGGGGACTTTCCCCTTTGCCAATCAAATATGGCATCTCTGTCTTGCTTCCATGAGTACCTTACAAACGTTTTGTCCTAGAGACCCCTTACAAGAGCCTTGACCTGCTGTGGTGTCTGGTACTGCCCAACTCCTGAGTCACTATCTGCTCAGATAAACTCCTCAAAACTTTAATATGCCTGAGTTTTTGTTTTCTCACTACTTAAAAACTTAATTAGCATTTATTAAACAAACTAATTGCCCCTTAAGGCTTTTCTGGAGCTCAGAAGCAAGAATGAGCTATTTTCATTAGACAAAAATGTATAGGCATAAAACAGTGATGAATAAATCTCTATGCTTGGTATTCTCTTGTTATTTAAATTTTAGAAAGATTCCTGTTACATATTTTCAAATATCCACTGGAGTCATATATTATACCAAGTGTGATTAGAATAAGCCATTCCTCTATGAAAATTTTTAAAAATTAATATAAAATAAAATAAAAAGCCATTTTTTGTATCAGATTAAGATACCAGAAATATATGTTTTAGCTACTGATGCAAAATAATAGTTTTAAGCCAGAGAAAACAGTATGTGATATTTCTTGAAATAAAAAGAAAACAATAGACAGTAGTTTTTTCCAAATGTAGTTAGAGTAAAAAATATTTGGAGAACAAACATGGATAAGATGGAACTATATTTCTGTATTGACAAAAGAAACAAATCATTTCCAAAAATAAGTCAAGATATGTTGTTATTTATTTTATTTTAATCTTTGTATGTGTACCTTTGAAAACATGCTCATCAGGTATCCAGGAAAAAAAGCCAAATAATGTGCAATATAATAATGATAAATGGGATTCATTTTACACCAGATTTAGATGTTAATGAGGGTAACTAAATTTTTATTAACTTGATAAGGGAGGGGAGGGGAACAGGGAAAAAAGAGGAATCAAGATATATCTTGTACAATTACAAATTCCCTATGATGAATATGATCATTATGTACACCTAAATTTTCTTTTTAAAGGGAGGAACCGTAACAGAAAATGCTTCCTCCCAGCCAGTATACTTCATTTTCTTAGTTTCCCGGGTAATAGTTCCTGTTCCAGTTCCAGCTGTTCCTTTCTCTTAGAAATGACTGGCCACCATGCTGCATAGCTGGTCACTATGATGCACATTGTATAAACCAGTCCCCAGTTGACAAGCCATTCTGTCTCTACTTCCTGCTTAATTATCTCATATAAACCCTAGACTACCAGAGATCAGGGCCTGATATTTGGGGAATGATCTCAATCAGTGCCCATTGACATAAATAAATCTGCCTCCAAATCATAGGTGTTATTTCTCTGTTTCTCCTTCTCATTGCAATACCACCTGGCCCAGTAATTCCAGATAGGCATCAGTCACTCAGGCGGGTGACCAGAGCATCTGGCCCCTTCTTTTCCCAAAAGGACCTTTGTTCTTTTCATGTATCTTGGCTATGTGTCTTACTTACCTATTGGATCAATATTAGCTAAGTATCTATACTTGTAATCGGATAGGTTGATGACAGTTTGACCCATGCTGTACCCACAATGTGACTTTGCTATACAAATTATCCCCGACAAAAGGCTTCAGTGGCCACTTCATTCAAAGTCCCTTTTGGAAATCCAGGAGCTATGCTTTTTTCTTTATGTCTAATAAAAACTCTCCTAACTTCTTCCTTTGGTTTGCGGCTTTATTCCTCAATGTTGTGGTACCACAAACTTGACACTTTTGTTTTCTAACAGGTTGGGAGTTATATCATGTATAGGTCCCACCTAAGAGATTAGGTGGTGAAATAAATAGGATATGAGTTCTGAAGGACAACTGTATACCTAAATTGTACCAATAAACTTAATTTTAAAATTTGTGATGCAAAAAATTAATCAAAAATTAAATATTATCTTAAATGAAATCATTAAAAATAACTCATGAATGTATATTTTCTCTCCAAGTATGAAATCACAAAATTTATAGCTGATATGTTTACTCTGTTGGGCTCAACATATCATTCAAAATGCAATCCAAGATTGGTCACTGTTCATGTATAGATATGGAATATATGACATTTCATTCGGAGTTGCAAATGAATAAAATGTCAAGCAGTTTAGAAGCCCCAATTAATATCTTTGTTGTATTTATAGGAGCACTTGCTATGTATAAACCTGTTAGAGGACAGTGAATAAGGAAAAGTTGCTCCTCACATAAAATTAATATACTTTTAACTCCAGTGCAAAGGGAACTGATATGCATTCCTGTAATCTAATCTCTGTCTAACCTTGTTGAAATTATATAGTGATGAATGAACATAGGACTATAAAAGTGACTTACTTCTTTGAGTAAAATTTCCATAAGAATATTAGTATTGTGTTGTTATAACAAAGTTATTTCTATCATCAGCTATCTATACTAAAGTTTTAATAAATATGTACAAAGTTAAAGCAGAAAGTGTTAGAGACAAAATATTTTAATAAAAAAAGTAAATTGAAAACACTTAAAAAAAACTGTTGCTCAAAAATAAAATAGTATCCATTTTACTAGGGGTAGTGTTCAACAATTACTCACCCCAAACTGTAAATTGATAGCATTTAGATTACTCTTCTAAGAGCAACTTTATTCTTTTTAATTTTTTGTCTTTTTGAGACAGGGTTTCACTGAACAGTTCAGGGTGGCCTAGAACTCACTTTGTAGCCCAGACTGGTCTCAAACTCACAGCAATTCTCCTGCTTCAGCCTCCTGAGTGGTGAGTAGTGGGATTACAGGCATGTGCCACCACACCCAGCTCAAGTGCAATTTTTAAAAGTTCTGAGCCACACAAAACCATTTTAAAAGGGACTTTTAGGGCTGGGGATATAGCTCAGTGGCATTAGCGCTTGCCTGGCAAGCCTGAGGTCATGAGTTTGATTTCTGGTACCAAAAATAAAAATAAAAATAAAAAGGACTTTTAAATTTAAATCTGAGAATTAAGTGTGGCGGCCCATGCCTGTAATCCCAGCACTTGGGAGGTTGAGGCAGGAAGATTATTGTGAGTTCACAAGTTCAGGACCAGCCTGGACTATAAAGTGAGCTCAAGGCCAGACTAAACTGCATAGCAAGACCCTGTCTCAAAATGACAAAAAAAAAAAAAAAAAATTAAATCTGAAAGAAATTGATTTCTAATGTGATTATTAAAAAGAAAATAATTTATTGAATTTTGATACTATAGACATTTTATTTATGAAATTCTAGTAATATTGCTTTCTTTTTATGAAGATTATTATTTCTTAGTACATATTTGCCATATATAACGATCACATTCACCATAGGGAAATTGTACCTGTACATAACATATCTTCATTCTTCTTTTTTTCCCATTTCCCTCCCCTCCCTTCAGCCCTTGCTTTCTTTCCACTTTATACACTTGAAAATAAACGGCAGCACCTAAGGAGGTGCCATATTCTATTGGGCAGACCATTCTTTCATTTTGTAAAAGGAACCATTATATTTAAAGTTAATTCTATTATATTTAAATTCTATTATACTTAAAACCAAATGTGTTTTAATAACATAGAAAATAATTTCTCTGTATTATTTTCCAATGTGGTGTTAGTATCACAGTAAAAGACACAAACTAACCTCTCCAGAGTTAAGTGGGATGCCATCCATGAAAATAATGATTCATGCTGAAGTATCCACACTTTTTCCACTTCTACATGTATGGATTGACCATCCAAAATATTTACTTTTTCATGCTATTTTAGCAACAAAAGGGCAGTGTATACTTTTCTCCTAAAATTGAGAGTGGGGTACATAAAGTAGCAGGGAAAGCAAGCAGAAAGATATATAATGTGTTCAAACCTTTGCTCCATACGTACTGAAGTTTTTCTCTATCTGTTAGAAATCATTGCCCAGAAAGCCAGCCCATTGCTGTGGGATGACTCTTCCCAAATTGGAAACACCTTCAATTAAATGGGTAAAGAGCTGTGGGACTATACGGACTCCAGTGAATAAAAAATACTGACTACATTTCACAGAGATCTTCTCCAGTCTACCAAACCACAGCAATAAAAAATAGTGCCAGTCTAAATGCTTAGTTCTGCTCTGAAAAGAAGAGAAACACCCAGGAAGAGTAGCCATGACTTTTCTGTTGGGAAAACACTCCTCTGTTGACTTAAGTTTTGAGGGAACAAGACATTGTCCTCTTCGTCCTCCTCTTTTCTTTTTCTCTTTTGTCTGTTGCATTACACTGGACAGACTTAACATATTTTTAAAAATCATACAAGATGGGGAAAGTAAAACATCCTTAATTGTATTTAGCAGTGAATGAAATAGCATGAATGCAGTGAGTGAAATAAATGCAGTGAATGAAATAGTATCCACATTGATCGCCACTAAAGGTTGCCAAAGGACATGGAACAATAAGAAATCTCATTCCTTTCTAGTGAAAATGCAAAATGTATAGATACTTTGAAAGGCAGCTTGAAGATTTCCTATGTGTGTTGTGTTATGATCCAATAATTGCACTCTCTAGCGTCTATCCAAGGGAGTTGAAAACTTATGCAAACTTATCAGTCTGAAAAATCTACATACTCTGTGAATCCAACCATATGACTTCCTGGAAAAGGCAAACCTGTACCAAGAGTAAATAAAATGATGATGGCTGCTAGGGATCTGAATAGAGAGAGCAGGACAGACAAGTGGGACAGAGGGGGTTTCAGGAAGGTGAAACTTCTGTGTGATACTCTACTGATGGATACATACACATACATTATAGATTTTGTCAAAACACATATATCATGTATCAGGGGTACAAAAGGACAGAGCATGTATGAGACTCTCTTATTCACACTTAATTTTTCACTAAATCTGAAACCATCCTAAATTATAAAGTCTACTAATTGCAAATTATCCAAAAATTGGAGCACAGCCTGTTTTTCCCAAGCTAGTATAGCACAAGAAAATGTGGTTTCCAAAAACAAATAAAATATAATCCAAAATTTTCCTTACATATATTAATAATCTATACATATATGTATATAGAATAAACAGGTTTTTTACCTCAGAAAAATATTATTGAATTAACACATAACTATACTGAATGCATTTATGTGGAAAGCATAGCTTTGAGGTAATTTATAAAAATGAAAAATATTTTCGAAAATTTTGACCTCCAAAGCTAGAATCATAGAAGCATATGGTTTCACATCCTCACAATTTCTCTTCCTGAAACCTATGCAAAAAAAAAAAACCCTCTTTTCAATATTACAACAGTAAGCTATTACCAAGATGAACTATGAAAAAACAATCAGAATCCCAGTGGCATATAACAACAGGCATTTATTTCCCAAAAATCTGCAGGTAGATGTGTGTATTATAATAGCTTTTTTGGTGCAGCTTTGTCCACCGCAATTTCTGTGCAAACTCTGATCAAAAAAATCAGAGTGACATGCTTCTCAAAAAACTCTGATAAGCCGGAGATATAGCTCAGAGGCATAGCCCCTGCCTGGCAAGTGCAAGGTCCGGAGTTTGATTCCCGGTACCACAAAAAAGCTCTGATAAAAGCCAATAATTGGAAACATAATAACCCTTAAAGGCTGGGCTTGGAGCGAGCACACTGCTGCTGCTACCTGGCTCTATTGGTCAAAATACACCACGTGCCAAATCTCTTCAAATACCAACCTCTCAAACCACATAGTCACGTTTGAGAAGCAGAAAAGTGAAGATCCAGAGCTCAACTTTCTTTCTTTTTGGAGGGGGGAATTTTTAAAGAACTCTAATGGCAATTTCTGCCACTTCTCAGGAGATATACTCAGTCTTGTGAAAAAAAGGACACTTCAACCAAAAAAAGAAGAGAAATATTTATTTCTAATTTATTTTTAGTGGTAACACCAACAAATTCCAAGTTGTAAATTCTTCTTGTAATATAAAAATGTTTTCTTTATTTTCATAAAATTAATATATCTTTACTATTTTTGCTATTCTATGACTACAAAGTTCAAGTGAAGTCTAATGAAATAACTACAACATGTATGGTCACTGTATTGCTTAGATTGTATCTAGGTAGTGCCAAATCCACACTTAAAAGTGAAACTATTGCTTCTAGTTTTGGGTGTGCCACAAAAGGAGTTAAAAAGCTAAACAAGCTGGAAAATTAAAAACTCTTCAGAGATTCATCACAGCAGCGAGGTACCAGGGCAAGGTGCTTCCTTCATTATTAGGAAGGACGACAGAGCAGTACAGAGAATCATACGCCATCCGAGAAGAAAGCCATGAGCAACTGAAAGATCACTAGAGGCTCAGTGAGGCCAGGCCTGAGAGATTAAAAATGCCAGGGGGACCGTTATAAGAGGGGTCCCAGACTTACATGAATTTTGCCTCCACAAGTTTTACCCGATTCCCACAGTGATGGTCAGAAAAAAAATTCCTTCATGCTTCTGGCAGGAGAGAGGGGAAAGACACCACTGTGAAATATACTCTTCTTAATAAGCATATGTGCTCCTTCACAAGGGCTGCCAGCAGAAGAAACTACTCATTAGAACCCAATAGCTGCAGTTAAATCAGAGCCTGACCTGCCTGGAGGCAAATAAGGCAAATAAGTACTCGCTCCAGCTCCCTCTGGTCATCCTGTACCACCTGAGGAGGCTGGGGTTGGAGGAATACTGAGAAATGTTTGCCAAGTTCACAGTCAAAGGTAGAGGCTCACCAAAGACTGACTTCTACTCAAAGGGTCAGGAAAAACTTTCCTTCTCCCCTCACCTCACCACTACCATAAACATGTATTTACCTTCATTCCTTTTACCCAGTATCTGATGTCTACCTTACAAAATTACAAGGTATATTAAAAGGCAAAAACACAGCTGAAGAGACTGAATGAACAATAGAATCAGTTAGATATGGTAAGAATGTTGGAAATATGGGCTCAGGAGTTTAAAACACCCAAGATAAATATAATGAGAATTTTAATGGGAAAAGTAGACAATATGCAAAAATAGAAGGAAAATAAAACAGAGATTTAAATTATAAGAACTAAAAGAAATGTTAGCAATTAAAAATACTGTAACAGAAATGAAGAATTCCTTTGATGACATCATTGGCATACTGAATTTGGCTAAGGAAAGAATAGCTGAACTTGATGTTTTATAGTTGAAACTTTCCAAAAAGAAAAGAACAGAGTAAAGGGAAAAAAGCTCAGAATATCATAAAACTGTGGGATAACTACAAATGGTATAACATGAGAGTAATGTGAATATGAGAGAGGAAGAAACAGAAAAAAAATAAAATAAATACTTGAAAAAATAATTGCTGAGAATTTCCCATAAACTGGGGTTGGACAGCAAACCATATATCCAGGAAAGTAAAAGAGCACAAAATAGGATAGTGCCAAAAGAAAAGAATAAAAGAGAAAGAGAGAGAGAGAGAGAGAGAGAGAGAGAGAGAGAAACAGAGAGAGAAAGAAAGAAAAAGAAATAAAACCTAGTCACTTTATATTCTAATTATGGGAAGAGGAATAAGGGAGGGTGGAGGGAGAAGGAGAGGAAGGGAAAAGAGAAGAGACAATGGAAGAAAACCTGGAAACAAAGTTTTTGTACATGACAAGGGAAGAAAGGTTGAAGGGAAGGGAAGCGAATGGGAAACAAAAGAATTAAAATACATTAGGTACAGGATGTGATGAATGTGATCATTATGCATGACAAATATGTACTAATAAAAAATAAAGTTAAAAAGAACTAAAAAAGAAAATACAAGATAAAACTTTCAAAGAAACCAGAGGGAACGAAATACCTTTACCTAGGAGGTACAAAATGCAAGAGATGTGAAAAGAAGTTTTTATGAGAAAGGAAAATTATACAGGTCAGAAACTCAGATTTATATATAAAAAAGGAGAGAGCAGCAGAAAAAAATGTGAATGTAAAACAATTTTTTAAAATTTTTAATTAATCTAATAATTTGTTCAAAATAATAATGGCAACAGTATATTCAATTATGTGCATATGCCAAGTGTATCTAAGCATATTATATATGTGTGTGTGCTGTCTTTGTGCATGCTCATGTGAAACGCTACAAGTAACGGCAGGGAAGTATTAGGAATATGCAATCATAAGATACTCATCATTATAAGATACTCAGATATAACTTGTCATTATAAGATACTCATGCAGCTGCAAAATGGTAAGATATCATTTGAAAGTGGGCTAACTATGAGATCTGAGTAATTCACTTAACATATTTAACTTCCTACTTTTCTAGTTGAAAATTGCCCTAAACAAAGCACTTATATTGGACAAATAGACAATACATGTAAAACATTTTTATATCAAGCATTACTTTAATGTATATCTGATCAGTGCTAGCCACATTTCTCTAGAAGAAAGGAAAGACTTTCCAAAACAATTTTTCGAATTAAGGATGACCTTAAAATTTAGGTGCATTTCAAACTGATTGATTAAAAAAACTTAAAACAAATACTTGTATTCGTAACACCAGCACTGAGAGGCTGAGGCAGGATCGGTGTGTTTGAGGCCAGCCTGAGTGACATGGTGAGGTCAAAGTCAGTCCGAGCTATCTAGCAAGATCCTGATCCAAAAACAAAACAAAACAAAACAAAACAAAACAAAACAAGAAGGAGAAGAAAAGATGAGAAGGTGTCACTGTGAGATACACGGTGCTCTTTCATTACAGCAACCTTCTGAGTTAATGTGAGAAAATGAACTGCAAAAACAGAGCTTCCATTTCTACTCAGAAAGTTTCAGTCCCTAGTGCTGCTTACTGGGGCATCCTGGCAAGGGTAAAAACAACTGTGAACCTTGAGGTGAAATGCAAGGAGTGCTGTTTCAATACAGAATGCTCAGGGCAGTATGTGCTCTGTATGGATGAAGGAGCTGATGCAGCAAACCACCCATGAGAACAGAGCCTACAGAAGACCAGTAGAGGACAGTCAATACCAAGCATGACAGCAGTCAGCAAAATAACCACACCCACAGGAAAGAGAACCGAGCACCTGACTGCAGACAGTGATATCCCTGAGCTGCTACAGTACATCCTGAGAGTTTACACAGAGCTCCAGTGTAGAAGACCCAGCAGCAGCAGGGAGTAGAATGATGTCCTTGCAAGACACGGATAGTCTGTAGGACATTGTTTTTCATTTCACTGTAGCCTTTCTGAGGCTGGCAGATTTTTTTGAAAATATTTTAATAATGACGTTCTGTTGCATTATTGTAAATATATTTCCAAGCTGAATTCAAGATGGTGCCTTCTTCTAAGGCTGAAAAGTGTTGAGATTATCCTAGGTTTCTAAATAAGGAATTGATCTAAAATAGATAGCTTTTTAAAGTTAATCTAGTTTGGTTTCTTTCTTTCTTTTTGTGTTTGCAATATTGTCACATTTGATAAATAGAATTCATAAGTAGTACTGCAATTCCCAAAGATATAAATCTCTTTTAATAAATATTTTAAAATTCCCAGCATACTAGCTATATGCTATATATTACAAGATAAAATTCACTTTGATAGTGCTCAACAAATTGCTCAATTATGTGACCTCCTCCCCAAAGAAAAAGATTAAATTTCAAGGTTGAAATCTGTTTTCAAAATGACCTAGCATAATTTGGGAGTAGGCTTGTGCTAGAATAATCTGTCTAAATGTGTTGGATTTATGGTATACTTTTTATTTTTATACATGATCTTAATTTATGAGCACTCTCTTTAAAAAGCACTAACATATTTTTCATTTTACAAGTAGAAAAGCATAGTTGTGAGAAAATCAAGTGCTTTGTCCTAATTCATCTTGCAAAGTAATGGTGAAATTGAATAATAATGTAAGTGTCCTAATTCTTGTTTAATTTTTATTGAGTCAGGCTCTCATTTTGCTCGTTATTACAATGAATGCCTCAGAACTGCTGGCTCAGGGAAGCTATTTCAAAAAATTTTAATATCCTCAAAGAACATTAATCCTGCTACCCTACTAGGAAGATTTGAAGTGAAAAGACCTAGCAGACATGTTAAAGTAGCCACTTACAAGATAAACTGAAAATAATAAAAGTTATTATGTGAGATGTATGTTTTTTCATTGAAGATTAAATTTAAGTTTTTAATAAGGACTCAACTCGTAGAAACTGAGGTTATCACTCACCATCTGTTTCCTTTAAAAATAAAGCTTTCCCTATTATATTATATCTAGAAAACAGTCAACACGACTTAGGTAAAAGAAATGTTTACAAGGAGCAAAGTTGTACTTTATAGCCTGCAGACCATGGAAAACTGACCGTCTTTAGTGACCTTGCTGTGTCAGGTCTGATTCCTCTTCCTTGAATGACTTGCGTGGGATTGTGCACAGGTGCCTTGAGAATTTGTGTCCAACTCTATGAGAAGTAGGAAATAATGTGCTTGTCCATACAAAGTTGCACAGCAATACTAGATAAAAAACAGCTAACCTAGGAATCAGGGAAATAGAGGTTTTGCAAAATGGACCAAGAGAAGGAGGGAAGGGGGTGAGAGGAGAGAGTAAAAGGATGCAAAAGAATTGAGATGTGTTATGTACATGTGCCAACTCCCCACAGGGAGTGTAACCATGATGTACTGCAAACGTGCCAACAACAACAGACAAACGAAAAACAAGAATAGGGAAACCTCACTCATACTATCTTCATGAAGAAAAAGCAAAACTGAGTTGAAGAATTCTTTTAGAAGTTTTAATTATTTTCAAATTCATACTGGAGTTTCAGTGCACTGGGAAGTAGAAATTTGGTGAGAATAGTTTAAAGGAATAAACATTGAAACATCAGATAAATAGGTTTACAAGGCCTGGGGGAGATAAGCCAGGGAAGGAAGGGAAGGGAGGGAAGGGAAAGCAAAGCAAATAAAGAGCTTTTGCTATGTAGTTAGCACAGTGTAAATTTAAAAAAATAAATAAAAAACCAGCAAAAGTAAATTACTGTGACTCTGAATTAAATAAACTGGAGAAAATGTAGGACTTTTTAAAAAGCATTTTAATGTATACAATTAATGAAAACGTTAAAGCCCAGGATGGGTTTAGTGTATTTATCCTTTAAATATACTTAAGGTGCTGCCTGAGAGGAGGGAGGTGGGTGAAGAATTCCAGATTGACAATATCTCAGTTTCCATATAGAATTTAAATTTCAGCATTTTGTATATTATTTCTCTGCATGCAAAGCACATTATTCATTATTGGGTATAAGGAAATCCGGTTGAAAAATATCATAAGAAGGCAAATAACTTGGAACAGCCAACTGTTATAGTTTGTGTCTGGGTGTCCCCCCAAAGCCTCAAGAGGTCATGGGGCAGGCTTTTAGAGTCTGATTGATTATGGGTGTGAGAGCTACACCGGCCCTGGGGTGGATAGTTTGCATATGTAAGGGAGAGGAAGAGGCTCCTTGCCGCCCTTCCTCCCCTTTTGTGCTTGCTGCTTTTGCTGTGTTCTGCTGCCACGAGCTGTAGCCCTCTGCCATGTGTCACTCTGCCTTGTAACCAGCCTAGTATGGACTGAAACCTCCATAAACTGTAAGCAAAGTAAAGCTTTCCTTCCTGAATTTTGGGCGTCAGGTATTTTGTCCCAGCAGCGAGAGAAAAGTAACCGAGACACCAACACAAAACCAAGGAAGATCAAAGTTGAAGGACCCAAATCATCTGAGTTCAAAATTTGCTATTAGGCTGTAATCAAGGCAGCATGGTATTACTGAGAGAACAGACACACAGGTTAAATGGACCAGAAAAGACAGCTCAGAAACAGAACCACACAGAGATAGTCAGCAGATCTTCAACCAAGCAGCAAAGACAATCCAATGAAGAAATTATAGTCTCTTTAACAAACTGTGCTGGAACAATTAAATATCCATGTGCAAATAAATAAATTCTACACTTAATAAAATAAACTCAAAATTGATTAGGAATTTAACTGTAAAATTAAAAACTGGTACTTGGACATATGTACATATTTTGGCACTTTAACAAAACTATAATGGATAAAAATCGTAAGACTTTTACAACTAAAAATCATCTTTGCCAAAGATATTGCTAAAAGAATGAAAAAAGATAAGCAAAAGACTTGGAGAAGATATTTGCAAGATGCAGGTCTAATATTTTGTATCATATCCAAAATATACTATGAACCCTTAGAATCTGACAATAAGAAAATGATATGTTAAAACATATCTAAATAAATACCTCATCAACAAGGATAGATAGATTGTAAAGTAGTATATGAACACACATTAAAATTATTTCTCATTAAAGCACTGCAAATTAAAATGATCGAATAGTATTACATACATATGCTAGAATGGTTAAAACCCCAAAATATGACAGAAGTAAGTGCTGACAAGAATACAAAACACTAGAAAATTTCTTGCATTGCCGGTGGTAAAGTGGAACAGTATAATTATTTCAAAAGAATATTTGCAGGTTCTTACAGTGTTAAACATAGTCTTAATATATGCTGCTAGTTATTTAACCAATTGACTTAAATACTTACACTTACTGAAGAAAAATTGCATCCAGATATTTATAAGAGGTCCGGGGATACAGCTCAGCAGCACAAGCACCTGTCTGGCAAGTGCAAGGTGCTGCGTTTGAGTCTCAGTACCAGAAAAAAAAATTACAAATGAAACCCCACAAACACTTATGACAGACTTACTGATTATGGCAAATGCTGAGAGCATTCCAAGTGTCCTTCAACAGACAAATAGAAAAACAAAATGTGGTATAGCCATTCAATCAAATATTATTCAACAATAAAAATAAATGAGTTATCGAGCCACAAAGAGACTTGGTAAACCTTTTAGATATATTTCTAAGTGAGACAAGACAGTTTGAAAATAGTAAATTTTATTATTATAAATATATGATGCTTTGAAAAAAGGCAAAACCGTGGAGATGGTTTTAAAACCATGTTTGCAAGAGTTTGGAGTAAGATTGTTGCATGGGTGAAGCCCAGGGGATTTTCTGAGGAAACTTCATGTAGTAGATTGATAATGGGTGATGAACTTATAACCCCCAGCTGAACTGAGTGAGTGTGGTGCTGGGTGTGGGAGGCCCACCTGAGGGGTGCTGCCAGCAGCATAAGAGGCAGACCTGTAGAAGAAGCAGGCTGTTGGGAGCTGGCAGAAGCTGTGGGGAGCTGGCTTTCCTGATGAACTTGGCTATTTTTATCCTCCGAGGAGCTCGGGACCTCGCTGGCACTGAGAAAGGCTTCGGTTCACTTTGGGGAGCTCTGGTCCTCGCTTTGAGCATCGCTTCCTGGTTCAGGAGGGGAAGATGGTGCACTGCCGGCCTCCTGGAAAAGCTTCCTGCGATGGCTTCCTGATGGGAACTAGGCCATCCTGATCATCAGAGGAGCTCGGGACCTCATTGTTGCGGATGATGGCTGTGGTACCTTTTGGGGGAGCTCTGGTTCTTCTGAACATCACTTCCTGGCTCCAGTGCAGATCCCTCAGCCTGCTAGCATAGGTCCTTCATCCTGCTGGCACAGACTTTGTAGATTCCACCACTGACCTTTGGGCCTTCGCAGCAGATCCGCGAAACAGGCCTGCATGAGACATTGTCATAGGCTCTGGGCCTCCAGTTGGATTCGTGGGAGGCATTGTTATGAGCTCTAGGAATTCAGCTGGACTCAGGTAGGACATTGTTGTGGGATCCAGGCCCTCAGCTGAATTCCTTGGTCTTAGTGTGTGAACAGATTTCCTGCACTCTTTTGTATATGGTTCTTTGGCTGACTATTATAAATAATCATATAAAGTATGTGTCCTATATTATATTGTTCCCCTTGCAAAAATAACCCCAAACCAACACACTTCATTATTCTTTATGATACTTTAATAGTGGATTCATGGTATTATAGGTTTATCAAAGCCCATAGAATTTTACAGCACAAAGGATGAATCTTATATTCACATTATAAGAAATTATTCGTAATGGTGGAAATCCCAAGATGGAATATAACAATCTATGTGCCTTACAAAGACACAAAACAATTTCACTTAAGAGGGAGAGGGAAAAGGGTGATCTAAATTAACTTTGGAAATGGGTAGTATACAGAAGACTAAACACTGTACTGTAATTGATAAAATCATGTTCCACCAGATTAGATTAACAATTGTGATATTGTTATACTTACCAAAATAAAACAAGCAAATTAATGACCAATGGAAGTGAGTTTTCTATTTATGAAATGGGAGTTTGAAAATAAACAAGTGGTGGAAGCTGAAATAATAAATGTAGTATCAATATATAGATATATGCATACACATGGGTTAATATATATTATAATACATGTATTAGAAGTTATATACATATACATTAGAAATAATGTTTTACCCTGGCTGCACTGAGCTCATGTAGTGCCCAGATCTTGGTTTTTAATAATCAAGGGCCCAAGGAACTTTGGAGGAATGTGTGATTCCTGAACCAGGAAAAAAAATATACAATGAGCTTGAAACATCTTATAATGCTAAAAAGTAAGAAAGTGTTTTAAAAAATCACTCATCATGCTATGTGATATGAAAGTTACACATACCAACTGAGAGCTTCCAATAGCAAAAAGTAAAAAAAGGCAATGAAATAAGAACTATAGAACTGAATTGCAAACAAAATTAAAAAATAAATATCCACTCATGCATAATGATCTAAATAAGTTATTCAATCAATAAGTATATAAATAATCATGTACATGAGGAGAGAAATCTCTAGTGTACATGAATTTCAAATAATGTATACCACTATTCTACCTGCAACTAGAGAGAATGTAAATTTCTACTTCTTAGGATAGTGTAGGAGGATGTACATAGTGACTTCCATCTAAAGAGTTCAGTGTGAAAAATATTTTTTTAAAAAGTAACTTTACAGGGGACTTGGGATTTAGCTCCACGGCACAGCGCTTGCCTGGCAAGTGCAAGGTCATGAGTTCGATTCCCAGTATCAGAAAAAAATAAATAAATAAAATGAAATTTAAAAATAAAAGTAACTTTACAGCAATCAATCAGATAAAGTAACCTCAGCAATATCAACAGTGGTAAGTCATAATAATAGTATCTGCCCTTGATATGTTTTCACTAAATTCACGCTTTTCCTCTCAAAAACCATAAATTTCACCTACTTACGAGAAGAGTATCAGACAAATCCTAATGGAACAACATTCTATGAAATACGTGATGAAAACTTCTCAAAACTATCAAAATCATCAAAATACAAGGAAAGTCTGAGAAAATGTGACAGCAGAGACAAACCTAAAGAAACATGATTACTAAATGCAGTGTATTCTGGAACACAACAGGCATTAGAGAAAAATAACAGAAATGTGAAAAAAACATGGACTTTAATGAAAAATGTTATTTGTATTGGCACATTAGTTGTAACAAATGTACCACACTGTAAGACATTAATAGAGGATGTGGATAATAAGTGTCTCAGAAGTCTCTATACCCTCTTCAGATTTTTCTATAAGTCTAAACAGTTTTAAAATAAATTTTTTAAGAATGAAAGAAAAAATCATTACAGTGACATTCTAGAATATTGGGGGGTAATTAGACTACTTGGGGGTTTTTTCTTTCCATAAAGAAAAAAAAAGAGTCCATACCTATAGAAATAATAAAGATGTATAACAACATTGTATTTTGTTAGATGCAGCATTAAAAAGTAGAAGTCAATGGGAAAAAAAAACACTTTCACAATTCTAAAAGAAAGGGATTCTCAACCTAGAATTATATAAATAACCATTCTGTCATTTAATGATAAGCATAGGAATATTTTGTTTAGACATGTAGGTTCTCAAAAAGTTCTCTCCTCTGAATCCGCTGTCAGAAATCAAAACAAGAGAGAAGCCCAGTGAAGTGAGGGGCTGTGGCTTCAGGATACAAAGGCTCTGATCTATGAGAGATGAAGGGAATTTCAGTGTGACATTTGCTCAGCAAGGTCAGATATATATAATAGATCAGAGCAAGAGGACACAGAGCTTCTTGGAAAAAAAAGATTACTATTAATTTTAAAAGTGTTACCATACATTAAGAGGTAATATGCATTATAATACAATTCAGTGACCAGATATAAAAGAAAAAAAACAAGACAAGCTTAATTGTATTACTAATTTCTACTAGTTCATTGAAAGGAACAGTTAGTGCTTATGTTGTTTAATCAACTTTGCATGCCTGTATCTGGTAATCTGAGCAACTACTTTGAAGATAACAATATGCAATATAGTAACCATTGTTAATTTCCTATCATCTTGCCTTGAAATCCTGTATCTTTTTTTGCTTTTTGTTTTCTCTTTAAAATAAAAAAGAAGCAATTATTAACTCTTGAAATGTCAAAAGGTACAAGAAATGAAATTATTACACAGTCTAGGTTTAATTCAACCTTACTAAGATAAACTTAGATGAGATGCAACCACAATTATAGTATATAAATCATGGCAAAAATGAAAAAAAATCATTTGTCATGTTGGTATAAAAGAACCATATCTATATGTCTGCTGAGAAATTAATAAATGCTTTCTGAAACTAAAAAAATAAAATATCATTATAAGCATGATGTTTAGAAACTGAAGCATACATTCATGGAAGGAGAAAGATTCAGGTGGAGCAGAGTCTTGCACTTGATTCTGTAATGCCTTTCAGAGTTGTTTCATTTTCTGCACTAGGGACTTGAGAGTTTCACTAAGAAATTTTAAAAGTTCAATACACTGAGGTTCAATATCCTAAAATTGTGCCAATCTTTAGAGAACAGATTCAAATTATAAAGGAGACTTCTGGCATAATCAAATGGTTAGCTTCTTATATTTATCAGCAAGATATATAGGAGTGAGAGTAATGATACATATTCCCATTTTATACAAAAGCCTAGAGGATTTCTTTATTGGATAATTAATGTACAATTACTTAAGGATTGCAACACTGTCTAGAATTAATTCAGTGAAACAGATTGTTAAAAGCCTAGTGTAAAGTGAAGAGAGATACAGTAGATCACAAGAGTTGTGGCATATAATTCTTTTAAAAAATGACATTATTAAATTGAGAGAAATGTAAGTAAAATGACAAACGAGTTCTAATTGATTTTGTTGCTGAATTGAAGCAGTACACCTCTGAATGAAGGAAACAAAAGTATTTACCTCGAAATATAATAAAATCACATTTTAAATGTTCCCTTTGTTTCATCAAACCTCTGGCAGAAATTCTATCCTTCCTCCATTTCCATTAGCCTCCAACACAGTACACAACAATCAGAAATAAGTGTCGTTTAAGACAGTTATATTGGAAAGCTAAGGAGGAGGTAGAAGCAGTTAATGATATGTTAATGACTTTCCACTGTAAGTTGTATGTTTAAACTTCTGTCTCTCACAAGACATGAAAATTGGGTTTTCCTCAAGAATAAAACCATTAGGGGCTGGGGATATAGCTCAGCAGCTCAGTGCCTGCCTAGCAAATGTGAGGTCATGAGTTTGATTCCTGGTATGAAAAAAAAAGAATAAAACCATTGCCACAACCTTCATACCTACAATGCTTAGCAATATTCCAGGCAAGACTTTATTACTTAATTTCATATTTTTCAACAGAATGAAAAATGATGTTAAAAAGACAAATCCTATCAGTATTTATTATGTATTTTTTCTCATTTTATCTATTGGGTTATTGGTGATGTTCTTATTGTTTGGATGAGTCTGTATGAGAGTGATATTCTTAATCAGAAAAATATGCTGCAAATATTTCTCAGGGAGTAGCACTTTAATTCTGTATAAGAAGTTTCAATGTGTTTTTGATTTGTGGGAGTTTAGTTTTAAATGCCAAAATGAGTAGTATTCATCTCCATGGTCCAGGACTGCTATAGCCTTTTCCTCAATAGTGGTATCCGGTAAGTCCACTCTTCTACGCATGCACATTGTTTTTTCCTCTTTCTTCTTTCCTCCTTTTTTTGTTCCCCTTCCTCTGTCTTGTATCAGTGATAGCTGACACTGTTACTTACCTTTATTGCTACCATATTCTGTAGCAACAAGAGAGTGCAGTGATGGCGAACCTATGGCACACGTGCTACAGCTGACTCTGTTACCACTGAAAGCTCTAAAAGGTTCGCTATCATTGATAACTGTATAGTGGTAGATGCCTATTGATAAACCTTATCGTGATACATTTAAATTCATAAGCTCAAATTTCCTCTGAATGAACTTCATGGACACCTTAGATTTGACTATATGGCCTGTATTTATTAAGTGGCATTTATTTTAGTAAGGAATTATGAATAAAACACTCATTCCCTTTTTTAACATGAAAGTAAAAACCCACTGTTTTAATTCTATTACTTTACATTTACAAAAGAGAAAATATTTTATGTAAAGTGGAAACAATTGCAATCACTTCCTAATGAGGAAAATCAGTACAGATTGTGTGCAAATATGCTCCAACTTTCCAATTCATTTTCCTGTAGGGATTCAATAAGTAGTAAAGAAAATAAACAAAGGGAATTAGCGTAAGTGTGAGTAATGGCTTCCCCAAAGCTATTATACACACTTTGTGGCTCAGTTACTACCCTAAACTGTAGTATGGAGTGTTTTTTACATGCTCAAGATTCTCCAAAATGTGTGGCTTTCAGGGTATATACATATGTTAACTCAGAGTTCAAAGATGTTAAAATCTTATATTGCTTTATGTCTGGCAAGGCTGTCCCCAAGGCTTACCACTCATGGTCTGTCCTTTCTGTCACCTGTAATAGCAAAAGAAATTCAGTAGGCCCTCAATAGAGATGTGTGGGAGCCAGAATTTATTAGGGCCACTAGTCATTTGGTTCATTTACAAAGTCAATTTACTAAAAATGAGGAATATTTCAAATCTAGAAATGAAGAAACGTAACTGCTTTCTTATACAGCCAGTTGATCATACTTCGTACCATTTGCATTGCAAAGCTAACAAATTCTGTAGGCATCAAATTATTGAGTAGATCTATATGGGTCTTATGTCCACAAAAGAAGCAAGATTTCTCCTGTGCAATTTGCTGCGGCTGTAAAATGTCCCTTGCTTGCAAACTGCCTTTTGATTGCTCCGTCTTGCTTTGCTCTTCTGATTTGGAACAATTTAGAGTGTCTTTTGCATTCAGAGCACCAAATTAGAGCACTTGGAGTGGTCATTTCCATTCTCAGCTCACAGTCAACACTGATCTTCACTCTGCCCTTTCCATGATTTGCACACACATGTGTGGGTCCCTGTCTATCTGCAGTATAAGTTTCTGTAAGGATAAATAGTAGCCAATTCATCTTTGTGTTCTCACCTTTACTAAAGCCTTTGAATATCATTCATATACAGTGTACACTGACTACATATGTCCTCTGAACAGTGCTGACTTGGTCCTAGGTTCCCTCTGAAGCAATTAACTCTGTTAAGGTACTTCATTACTTAATTTTATAATTACTTTAACACAACTTTGCTTTGAACATCATATCATAATTATGATGTCCTTTCAAATGTTGCTAATATTGCCAGCATTAATTTTGTCTTATTAAATATGTTGGCAATAGGTGTCTGCTTTCCTGTGATACTTTTAATGAGCCCAGAGGCTAAAATGTAATTTGCAATTCCAATAAAAGTCTTAAATATTGTTGAGTTGCATTTCAACAGCACAAAGAGAAAGCCTCTCACTCGGGATTTCCTGGCACACACATACAGCCTCCTAGCCTGTGATTTCTTATGTTTTAAGATGGCAACACATCTCCAAACTGAAATTGATCTGTAATTTCAATTTATATTAAAAATACCAGGAAGTGAAAGCCAAGGCACAGAATTAGTGAGGCAGATGTAATACAAATATAAAATATAAGAAATTTTGTTCTTGTCATCCCGATCTTCACACTTTTTAATCTATGTTTATCCTCCTTATTCCAGTTAAGAACATTTGAAAATAATTTAAGCAACAGAGAAGTATTTTATGCTAAGCAATCAGAAAGGCAAGAAGAGAAGACGCAACAACTAAATGTAATATGGTGAACTGGATGGGATCCTAGAACAGAAAAAGGACATTGGAGAAAACTAAGGAAATCTGAATAATGCATGGACCATAATTTTTTTAAATGAAGACAAGGACTTCCTGAATCAAACATTATACCTCGTTTTACAAATCTGCATTATATATCATTTCGCATGCTGTTAAATGCCACTTCAGTTTTTAGTAAAAGCTCTTCCAAAGATTTGGCAAAAAAGGCAGAGCTCTGCTTTCTGCTATAGGTGCAAAAAAATGTTATAATAAAAGAGATTTATTCCTGTATTATTTATTGCCTTCTCATTCACATTTGAGGACATTAACCCACGGTTCTAGTTAAGTGGTAATGTGTACTCCGTGGTGTGAGTAATTTTGTGGCTCATTATCTGCATCCTTTTAGAAAGTAAGACCATGTTTCAGTAGTTACCAAAAGCATGACATAGATGGAACATCCACTTCCTACCTAAAAGCAAAGACAAGCCTCGTGTTGTATGATTCACTGTCGTACCATTACTATAATATGTCCTTCTTTGCTTCCTTGCTAAAGTTTGTCTTTGCCACTCAACACTAAATCATATTTTATGTATAGTTTTTCTAGATTTCTGTGTCTACAAGAATAAAAAACAAGTTTCCACTGTGGAAACAGTAATCCCTTATTGTTATGCTGTATAGCTCTATTAGAATCTTTTGAACTGATCCGGGAATCGACTCAGAGCACACTTCACATTAAGAAGCCAGGCTGGACTGTAGATTTATTCATATCAGCCCTCTGTCCATCTATTCCTCTCCATTGGCAGCACTCTTAGCACAGTACTCCTCAGCCTGCTGGAGGCTGCCTAAGCATCTCCAGCAAAGAGAAGGTACTGTCAGAAGGGGAAATATCCCATTCTTAAACCAAGCTAAACTTGAATCGGTTGTTTATATTTGGGTCAGTACTGTTCCCTGGTTAGCACTTTCATTTAAAGTGAACCACATTTTCCTTCTAAATTTAACAATCCAGAGCTTTGTGCAGAAAATAATTATCTGTCATATAATAAGAAAAGAACCAGAATAAAGAGTTGGTATCAACAAAAACAGGTGTAGGTCACCGTATTGATTTCTATTGATCCTCTGGTTAATCACAACCACTTCAGAAAGCCACTGTGGACACATTCCTGAGCACGGCCACCCAAAAGTCATTTCCTAATGTCCCCAAGAAGAAGTTAACACTGTCTTTCTGGTCTCTCTTAATAATGCTGCATGCCCTTAAAATTGCTTCATGACTTCTGCTATTGATTATAATTATTTATGCCTGATTCCTCTGAAAGTATGACTGAAAATTAATTTAGTTAATTCGTAGATGAACTACCATGTTAGTCTTATTTAAGCATAGTATGTAAATCAAAATTAGAGTGTATCAATCTGTCTTCCATGCCTGAGAAAATTAAGAGGTTGAACAAATTTTTTGAGAGGCATTACAAAATCTTTTTATAAAGCTTAGGAGAGAAACATTAGTATCCAAGCAACCCCGATAAAATGTTTTTTAGTCAGGCATGCTTAAAAGACAAAAAAAAAAAAAAAAGATGAGATATATGCTTTAAAGGAAAAATTACTGGTAATTATACCCTACTTTAAGATAAGCAAAACTGAATGTCAGAACCCCTAGTCTGTCATTCATTTACCAAGGTGCTGCAGAGACACAGCTCTTCTATTTAAGAACTTTTCCACTGATAATGAAGATAAAATGGAGAACAAATAATTCTTTACATAGGGTGGAAGAGTAAATCAAGTGCTAAAGTAGTAGCTCAGCTCAAAATAGAATGTCCTTTCAAAGCATAAGCCTTGCTTTATATTCAGCAGGAGATGACACATGAGAAAAGACTTCAAAAAATAGGAGAAATTTGCATTTTACCTCAGGTAAAGGGTGCTCAGGACAGACCCAGGCTAGAGAGAGCTGTTTGCACGTGTGTGTGTGTGTGTGTGTGTGTTCGTGTGTGTACACACGCATTCTTTCATACTTTATCTGTAGGACATATTGTCCGTCCCTTTGCTTGGGCTTAACTTGCTTTTTCCTTTGGAAAATGATTGGAAGGAACTACATCAAAGGACTGTTTCATGCTTCACACGGGATTCACTTGCCAACGAGGAACCGTGCAGGAAGTCACAAGGTCTAGGATGAGGAAGGCCAGGTACTGCATTTATTATGCAGCTCTTATACAAGTGATTATCTCAGTCTGGCAGTTTCCCTGAACCAAAGCCATAGATATGTTCAGGATCTACAAGATGTAATAGAAAATAGTGAATATTTTTAAAGACTTATCACAGTAAAAGACATATTGCTATTAATCCCCCCTAAAAATATTCACCCTCACTTTAAACATTCTTGACACTTTTGGAAACAGGAAACAGTTCTGGAAGTTCTTTCCTGAGTGTCATGGCTATCTTGAGGTCTTCAATCTACTCCAAATGTTGACTATCCATAGTCATTTTCATGTTGGGAAAGAACCATAAGTCATACAGTGTCAGGTCTAGTGAATAAGGTGGGTGAGAACAATCCATAGCACTGTTAATAAGTCTATCTTGCATGAGAAAGTTCACTTCTTAATCATACTGCATAAAAACAGAAAAAAGAACTTCTAGAATTGCTTCGGAAAGTGACAAGAATAATAGGATTATGCTTTCAAAGTGAGGGGGAATATTCCGAGGGAGATAATCAGCAATGTATCTTTAGTGTAATAATTTTTAAAATATTGACCACATAATTTGATCATACCTTGTACACTCTGGTGTTTTGGGTAGGTTTGGATCATTCCATCAATTGATCTTTAACTGATCCTTTGATCAACCCTTTGTTCAATTAATTTATTTTCAGGTTCTATTAACTCTTTCACCCTCCTACTATACCCTACCCTACAAGATCTAACGCTATAGAAAGCCACCTCTGGCAGGTTCTTTGTAATCCGAATAGTTTAAT
Organism: Chinchilla lanigera; assembly: GCF_000276665.1. Taxonomy (NCBI): domain Eukaryota; kingdom Metazoa; phylum Chordata; class Mammalia; order Rodentia; family Chinchillidae; genus Chinchilla; species Chinchilla lanigera. The sequence continues at coordinate 16,983,784 of NW_004955446.1, read as the reverse complement.
AACTAATCCAATAAGATGTATCTCAAGTTATCCTAATATGAGCATGGCATTGTTTTTCTTCTGGAACACTGATGCATGTGATAAAGATTAGGAGGATTTATATGCATGGTAAAATAATAATACAAAAATTCTAGATATTGGGAAAATAATGTTATTTAGAGAAAGTAGAATATCATACATGAGAAAGTACAATATCAGACATATTCACCCCAAAAATTGAAGGACAGAATACTCAGTGACAGCCTTGGACATAAATGAGTGCGCTAACCAAACTTTGTTACCGTGTTACTATTTTGTATCTCTCCTTTTCTTCCTGAGCTCTAGGGTGCTCAAAGCTGTGGACCACATGATTGAGACTCTTTAGACATTGTTTTACATGCATTCTGTTCTAAAATTTTCCTTTAAAAAGTTTTTAAAAACAGAATAATTTATCTTGACATTCATCTAGGTTATTGGATCAGTTGAAATTAAGTGTGAAAAATGCATGCACAGGTGAGTTTTGGGGGAGGGAAAATCCTTGACTTTCATCAGATTCTCAACTTGGCCTTTATACTCCAGTCTCCCCCAAACATACAGAGATGCTGTTATGGTTTGTGGCTGGATGCCCCCCAAAGCTTCATGCAGTCATGGGGCAGGCTTCTAGAGTTTTTTTGATCCATAGTCCAATGCTGGGCTTATGGGTGCGAATGTTGCACCCACGCTGGAGCGGGTAGTTTGCATACAATATAAAGGAGGGAAAGAGGCTGCTTGCTGCCACTCCTCCCTTTTTGCTCTTGTTGCTTTTGATGTTTTCTGCTCCATGAACTGCTGCCCTCTGCCACGTGCCACTCTGCCTTGGAGCCAGCCACGTATGGACTGAAACCTCCACAAACTGTGAACTAAATAAATCTTTCCTCCTTCTTGTGATAACTTATGTACAGTTAGCAATCATTATGTGGTTTCACTTGGAAGTATTTTTAAAATTATATTTAATGCCTTTGAAGATGTTTTGTCAGGAGTAACATTTATCAAGTCTTATGCTATCAGTTTCACACCTATTATATACAAGTTTTTGAGGTATTTGAAAGCAACCTTTATTTTAGTGCTTTGAATCAATTCATTGTGAATCAGAGATACCACTTTCATTTGTGAAGAATTTTAAAATACCTAATGCAGACTCTGACTTTATTATTGTATAGTTTTGAACAACCTGCTAAACCTCTTCCTGCTCCTTCCACTAAACCATGGGTAAAAATGAGATAATTCTGCAGCTCTCTTTTATCCTTTCTTTGCATCCTTTCCCCAGCTGTGGAGAGCAGCCTTTGGGTTTTGGGAGATGATTTGCCAAAGCACAAAGACCCTGGAGTTTTACATTCTGTTCAAAAGAAGAAAAAAAAATCTTTAACCAGTGACTAACGCTGCTCCTTCACCTAAAATCATCTTGTATGGGTCAGGCTGACGCCAGCCTTGACCAAGCTTTGCTAAGCCACATCTGTGTTAGGTTTCCTCTCTCTCCCTGTTTAACTCTCCCTTAGTTAATTCACACAAGCCAGTTTTAATCCATCACTGGCACAGGGTCATCCTCTCACAGTTGCTTTGGGGGAACTCACCCAAAGTCCTTCAGGGCCCAATACATCATCTGTAATTGACAAAGGGTGAAATAATAATACCGGTATTACTTTCATTAGCCATAAAAACTAAATTATTTCCAAATGTCCCCATGTTAGGAACATCATTGGAGAGTGTGAATCATTAAACTTTAGGATTAATTAATTACATTTACCCAAAGCCAGAATACATTTTGTGTATGTATCTGTAGGATACAATGTGACATTCTGAGATGTGTATATTTTGTGGAATGACTAAACCAAATTAAAGAAAATATCCATTTAATTTTTTAAATATCTTTGAGAAGGGATAAATAGAATAGTATCTTGACCAAGTTAATATGGAATACTATACCTTTGATAATACTTATAAAAACCTGTCTTAGTTACTTGTCTTATTGCTGAGACAAAACACCTGATACCCAAAGTTAAAGGAGGAAAGGTTTACCCTAGAGATTTCAGTTCAGAGTTAGCTGGCTCCAAGGCAGGGTGGCATGGCAGAGGGGCACTGCAGAGGAGAAACAGTCTTTTTGAGACAGGGTCTCGCTATGCAGTTCAGGCTGGCCTTGAGCTCACTTTGTGGCCCAGGGTGGTCTCGAACTCGTAACAATCCTCCTGCCTCAGCCTCCCTAGTGCTGGGATTACAGGCATGCACCACCACACCCAGCCCTGACAATAGTTTCTTTTCTCCTTTTTTCTGTTTTGGTTTTTATTTTTTGTGCTACATTTGTAATCTAGTAAGAGAAACTACTAAAAAATTTCTAAGAAACATAAAAATATTTACATAGAAAGCCAAGAACTCGACTGGGGAGGAGGAATAAAATGAAAGAGATGCTGAATCTTGAAATGGAAGACAGAATATTTGTGGTAAATCAAAGTGACCAAATCTAACATAAGAGGCGGGAAAGATGTTAGGCACTACAGAAGGTAAGCTCTTCCCAAGTGTGGGGATTCTAGGCAAGTGACACAGACTCAGCTCCAGATCCTAATTTTTGCAAGAGAAGCGGCATTTACATATAGTACAAATTGTAGCTGGCTCAGCTGAACTATGAGGCTACTGCTTATGTCCATAAATGAAAGAGCTCAGATATAAGATTCGAAGCCTGTAGAGTAAGAGAGGCATGGGCAATCACAGCGGAGAAGAAAAATAGGAGTTTTTCCTTCTTTCCTGTAGTCTGAGATGAATTTACATCAGCAATTAGAGTCCATGATTTTGTTACCACATGACACTTTATAAGACAGTGATAGCACTATGCTATCAGATTAGTGTTGAAGTTGGAAAAAATGGTATCTCAAAAGAGATGGCTTGGGGAGTTAGGGTTCCTTAATTTATCTATTAAGGTAAATGCAATTTTACTTTTATATCCAGAATAACAAAAGAAATGCATACATCCTACATTCATAAAAGAACAGTATATACCTTATTCACTTGAATAGGGAGCAAGGGCAGCACAGGTCAAGGAGCCTGAGGTCAGACTTGGGGCCCACACAGAGCCTGGATATGCCGCAGTTCAGTCATCTGCAGCACTGTCATCCATACCTAAGAACAGAAACCTCTAAAGCAGAGATTTCTGCTTCAAACCTTGGACAACATTTGTCTCTATTAGGCTTTCCAAGCAAAAATTAGAGAAGCTGAAAAGTTATAAGGACTCACACAGAAAGGTGGGAAAACCCTAACCACAAAATTTTTACACGCACATTTTTAACTGCATGTAATACTCTTTGGAGGACAGATTTAAGATTTCTCTACATTTTGTCAGTTACCGTTCTGTATTTTATGGAGGAAAACTAAATTTATTATAAGCTTACAATCTGAATTATTTAGACCATGAAATGCAGATGTTGAGCTAATGGAGTTGTACTTTAAGTCAAGTCAAGCACGGCAACAAGTTTGTGTAGCAAGAAACCTCTTTATGGTAAAAGAAAATGAAGTTCAATAGTAGCCCTGACCAAAGCAACTCACCAACGGTTCTCAGCTTGCCTTAAGAGAATTCCACTTTTAATAGGCTCATGCTCCACTCAACAGAAAAATTTCAAAGGTTACTTGCAGCTTAGCACAGTCAGCCCCGCCACCCTGCATGCAGCCGTGGCAGCAGCAAAGCTAAGGAAGCCATTCACGCTGGGAACAGGAGCAGGCAGAACCGAAGGCTAGAGGTTCACAGCAGTCAACTCAAGGTCATTTCCACATGTGCATAGTAAAACGAGTTTTAAACAAACAAACAAGAAAACTTCAACAAAAATAGCCATGTTTTATGTGTTGATGTGATTTTATATATATATAAATATATATATAAATATATATATATATTATATATATATATTTATATATATATAATCTGTTTGGAGTCAACAGCTCACATTCCAAATAAAATTCATTCATTATTCTCTGGCTGTTCATGCCCTTAAAAAATGGTCAGTACTGCTTCAACCTAAAACCATCCAGCCATGGGGAAGGCACTCAATCACATCTCCCCTGTCAGACCATGAGTTCCGTGGAAATTTCTAACTCCTGTTTCCAGTGCATAATAGACTAGCTTTAAACATTCAAGCTGTGTTCCAATCCTTGGATGACCGTGAATACTCCACACTTCCTACCTGTTTGACATTTCCCTTTTCCAGTCATTTTATTTCCTCCTCTCTTCTATCTACAATTCTTATGCCTCAAGATTTCAACTTAAAAGACCCTTTATTTCTTTCATATACGAGGTATTTTGCTATTGTCATCCATAATTTCCTTTATTATTACTTGTTTACAGTACATAATGATAACATTCATAGTGGGAAGTCGTATGTGTTCATAACGCACAATTTATTTCTTTTATTTCTCCCCTTCCCTCCTGCCCAACCCCCTCCACCTCTTGAACACCTTCTCTTTTGCAAAACATCTACCTCCCTGTTTCCCATTATCTTTCATTTGGCTCCATACTTTATTTATATTTTGGGTTTCTCATATAAGAGAAATTATGTGATATTTACGTTTGTATCTCTGATTTATTTCACCTAATATTATGGTATCAAGGTGCATCCATTTTCCTACCAATGACTTAAAACTATCTTTCTTTATGACAGAGTAGTACTCCATTGTATGTAAATACATTCTCTTTATCCATTTATTTGTCAATGGACAAGTAGACCACTTCTAATATTTAGCTATTATGAATTGTGCTGCTATAAATGTGAGTATGCATGTATCATTGTAATATGAAGTCTTTAACACTTTTGGGAAGCTGCATCAAATGGGATAGCTGTAGCAAATGGAATTTCTTGTTTTAGTTTTTTGAGCAACCTCCATATTGATTTCCACAGTGGTTGTCCTAGTTTACATTCCCACCAACAGTGTAGAAAGGTTCCTTTTCTCCAAAGCCTTGCCATCATTTGTTATTTGATTTCCTGATGACAGCCATTCTTTCTGGAGTAAGATGAAAGCTCATTATTGTTTTGGGTTTTTTTTTTTTTTTTTGCGTTTCTCTAATGGCCAGAGATGTTGAATATTTCTTCACATATTTATTGGCCATTTGTACTTCTGTGGAGAAACGTCTATTCATTTCACTCTCTCATTGTTATTGGGTCTTCTACTTTGGGGGTATCTAATTGTTTTAAATCCTTATATATTCTAGATATTAGTCCTCTGTCCAAGAAATATATGCCAAAATTTTTCCCATCTGTAGGTTGTCTCTTCTCTCTATTGGATGTTTCCTTGGCTGTGAAGAAGCTTTTAAATTTAATATACTCTCATTTGCTGATTCTTGAAATATTTCTTGGGGTTCTGTTTGGAAAGTCCTTGCCAGTGCCTATGTCTTCAGGAGCTTACTTATTTTATCTTGCAGCTGATTAAGTGCTTCTGTTTTAACATTTGGATCTGTGATCCATTTTTATTTTAGTTCAGTACCTGGTAGAGGATATGGGTCTAACTTCAATCTTCTGCATGTGGGTAGCTGGAAAAACTGATATTCATCCATAATTACAAATCAAATTTGAAATGCCACATCTTCTAACAGATATTTCCAAATCTGTCAGTTGGGTGAATTTTTATCTCTTATTTCACCTGTATTATGTTGTACCTCGGTTATTTCAGTTAGTTTGACACTTTATAATACTAACTGAAGAAATATAGATACAGATAGATAGATATAGATAGATATAGATGTAGAGATATAAATTAAATCAGGAGTGGCAACTAGCAGAAATGAGAACAAATTATCATTGATCAAAAAAAAAAACATAACATTGTTTTCTAAATCTTAAATGAAGGTCAAATCTTAACTTAGGGAATCACTTCAAACCTGAATAAAATTTTCACAGTCCTAAGATCATTGAACAAGCAAAACGAAACAGGAACTGCAGATGAATCCCTACAGTAAACATTTAATTTTATGTGATAAACAGCTTCTAAAAGTCTCTGCATTCCAACTTCTCCACCTTCCACTTACTCCTAGCTGACAGTACTTTTTATTTTACTAAGAAAAATAAGTAACCAGCAGAGAATTTCCATAAGATGCCGCTTGTATCTACCTATGTGCAAAGCTGTCATTACTCAAGGTCTTATTTCAAAGTCACCAGTGACCCTTTGTAGGATCAGCTGCTCCACTGCTGCATCAGACCTCAGAGCCTTCGATTAATTCAGCTACATTACTCACTCTACTAACTTTCTGTACGCCATGCTCAATCTTCAAGTCCTCAATTTCTGACGTGTGCTTCCTGTTGTGAATGAATTGCTGAAGTAGTTCTTACTTGAGAGAACGAAAGAGTGACATGATTTAATACACGCATGTGAGAAGTTTATTATGGGATTCACACAATTACAAAGACCAAGAAGTCACACTGTGTGCTTGCTTCCTGTAAGCTGAAGAGCCAGGAAAGTTGACAGTGCCTGAGTCCAGTGCCCAGAAAGCAAAAGGAGCCAGTAATGTAACAGTTCGCGACTGAAGGTCTGAGACCCAGGGGTAGAGGCTTAGGAGTGGAGTTAGCACCTGCAGTTGGTGTAAGTCTTAAAGCCCAAAAGCCTGAAACCAGGAACTCTGATCTCCAAGAGCAGGAGAAGATGGTTATCTCAGCTCACGAAGTGAGAAAGCGACTTCACCCATTTAATGCTTTTTTTGTTCTACTCGAACTCTCAAACTATTGCAGGTTGATGCCTGGCCACACTGGTGGGCTGACCTTCTTTTCTCAGTCTACTGACTCCAGTGCCAAGCTCCTCTCACAGACGTCTCACATTCACCTTCACCCTCACACAGATGCACCCAGAAATAATTTTTATTAGCATGTGGGCATCCCTGAGCCCAGTCTAAATGACACACAAAATTATCCACTGCTGCATTATCATTCTTTTCTCCTTTCACTTTAAGTTAAAATCCCTCTAAATATTTCCTCCACTAGTTTTCTCTACACCTTCACTACCTGTCCTTTCCAATTCGCTTTGATTCAGCTTTGACAACTCAACTCCATTGAAACTGCTTATCTTTGGGTAAAAAAATGATCTTGTTCATTTCACTCTTCATTTTTTTAAATCTATAGACTGCATTTGACAGCTGAAAACTTTTCTCCATGGCTTTCAGAGCACACAATTGACTCGTACATGTCTAGCCCCTTGAAGGCTTGCTTGCTTAAGAGGAAAATGAGCTCCTGGGAGAACTCCAAGGAAAGGGCTGCAGCCAGTGTTTCACACCGTCAACCAAGATGTTGGCCAAAGACACATTTTAGGAAGCAGAACAGGCTGTCCACTGAGGATGTACTGCCTCTTACAGCTGCAGCAACATGGTACAGACCGCAGTCTCACCTCCTCCGTGAAATAAAATGTTGTCTCAGTCATTTTCCGACATTAAAACGCTCAGAGCTGGGAAAATAGCCCTCAGACTAATGTGGCCCAACTAATTATGTTCTTTCACTATTAACCATGCCACAGGAGGGCAAGTGCTCTTCCAATTACACAATGTGAAAGCCGCACACCCCAAGCTCGAGAGTCGATATCAAAGGTCTGATATCTGCCCACCCAATCCTTTCATTTTTTCCAAGAGTAAAAAATTTTTACTCAGTAGCACTTTATGTAAATTCTGCATCTGTATTGAGCAGAGAATGGGTATAGTTTCAACATATTTTTTTTTTTGCATTGCCTGAGTCAGGTCTTGATATTGAAGATAAGGTGGCATGAAAAAATCAATGATAAAATTCACTGCCATTTTTGTCAATGATGAATAGAAGTTGATACTGAGAAGTAACTGTTTTCCAAGATTTCTGCTTGAAAATCCCAACCATAGTAATACACCTCTGCATGAGTGCATGTTACTTATATAGAATATTCTGTCACGCCCAGTCATGCTTCTTCATTTCCACTTCCAGGTTACCTCTTTGCAGTTCCCTTCCCTCTTATTTTCTGCTTCTCCTCTAATAGTCTCCTTTCTACTTTCCAGTTTACAAATTCCACATATAAAAGAAAACACAATTTGTCCTTCTGAGTCTGGCTTACTTCACTTAACATGGGGGTCATGAATTTCATCGCTTTTTCCTGCAAATGACATGACTTCATTTTTCATTATGGTTGACTATTACTCCCTTCTGTGTATATGTCCACATTTCTTTTTCTTTACCCATTCGTTAGTTGTCTGTCACCTTAGCTGTTTTCCTCGCTTAGCTATTGTGAACTGTGCCACAATAAACATGACATCCCTACAGGATAATAGCCTTAGTCCTTTCTGGAATGTAGCCAGGCATGGTTGAATCAAATAGCAGCAGTACTTTCAGGTTTTGTTTTGTTTGTTTGTTTTGTGAGTAACCTCTGTACCAATTTCCACAGTTGCTGTACTAATTTACCTCTCTACCAAAAATGTAGAGCACTCTTCATCTTCATCAGCTTTACTTATTTTATTGCATTCTTGATGAGAGTCATTCTGACTGGGATAGGATGAAGTCACAATGTAGTTTTGATGTGCATTTCCCTGATGGATAAAGACGCTGGGCATTTTTATATATTTATTGACCTTTGTCCTTTTGAGATGTGTCTGGTTAAGTTCATTGTCATGTTTATTGATTGGGGAATTTTTTGGTTTTAAAAATTCTTGGATCTTTGCATATTTTGGGTATTAATCTTCTGTTAGAGGAGTAGCTGGCCAGGGTTTTCTGCTATTCTGTATGCTGTCTCTTCATTCTCTTAATCCTTTGCTGTGAGAAGCTTTTTAATATAATGTAACTCCACTTGTCAATTCTTGCTATTATTTTCCGTGCTATTGGAACCCTATTCAGTGCCAGTGCCTATGACTGGGAGTGTTTCCCATTTTCTTCTAACAGCTTCAATTTCAGTCTTTGATTCATTTTGAATTGATTTTGTACAGGATGAGAGACATTGGTCTAGTTTCAATCTTTTACACGTTGATATCCAGTTTTCCCAGCACCATTTGCTAAGGAGGTTGCCATTTCTCCAATGTATGCTTTTCTGTGGGTCTGTTTCTGTGTCCTCTATTCTATTATGTTGGTCTATGTGTCTATTTTCACACCCATAAAATGTGTTTTCTGTTACTTTGGCTCTGTAGTATATTATGAAATCAGATGTTGTGATACTTCCAGCATTGCTTTTTCTGATCAGGAGGCTTTGACTATTCTGGGTCTTCTCTCTGTCCATAAAAAATTTAGTGTGCTTTCTTCTAATTCTTTGAAGAAAGTCATGGCCACCTATCTTAGTCACTTTCTTTGCCATTGAGACACAATACCCAACGCTCACAACTTAAAGGAGGATGTTTATTTGGGCTCACGTTTTAGAAGTTTCAGTCCTTTCATGGTCAGCAGCCTAATAGTGGAAGGATCTGGTGGAATAAAACTGCTCACATCATGGCACTGAGGAATCAGAGGGAGTGAAAGGAGGAGTCAGGAAGGGAGATATATAATCCAGTATATTTGGATATATTTCCAACGGCTCCACCCAGAAGCTCATGAGACCCTCTGGGGGTATCTAGAAATAAACCATAATACCAACTATATTTATAATTGAAACAACTTTTTTTGTCACAATCAAAAGTTTTCTTAAGGCACAACCACTTCCTGAGTATTCTATGAGGATTTTTCAGGAGGCTCAGAATCTTGCTTTCATCTGTGAAACCTTATTAATGAGTAACCAGACCACATTTTATTAACTCTAATTTCCCAATTTAAAACACTCAGAGCTGTGAAAATGGCCCTCAGAATAAAGTGGTCTGAATCATTTTCCTTTTCCTATTAATAAAAATTGTTCTCCTTACAAGTTTCAGTGTGTCACAAATACCTCCAATTGCGGGCTGAACAGTGGATAAAAAATTCCTTTTATAGAAATTACCTCAATTCTGGGAAAGAAAAGTTGCCAACCAATTGATTATTGTATTGGTACTAGTGAAGTAGGACCCTGGAAACACACTAGTTTTATTTCAGTAATGGAGTTTATGCTCTTAATTGTGTAAAAAATATATTTCACTACCACTACATAGGAAAATATTTCATAAAAATTGTACTTTATGTTTTTCCATTTTAACTGAAACACATAATTCATAATAACATAATCTTCACAAAATGATTAAAGAGATGTTTACTGTAATTAAAAATAATGTTTCTTCCATATTATTTCCTACATGTTTTTTCATAGTTAAGATTTCATGAGAGAAAAACTGTAGATTTAATTTTCTGTGAAAATAAAATGCAGTGTATTGGTTTGGAGGTATTCAAAATTTCTCTAGTCATACTTTCTGAATCATTGATTCCAATCTCACTATAATTTACTTTATGAAAAGCTAAGTGAATATTATTAACTATTCAGTGTATCACATTTTACAATGTCTTCATCATGTTTCTATTTTATTTAATGTAGAATAAAATTGTATCATGAGAACACTCAAGATGGGGCAAAATACCTGAATTTCTTATAAATACTAAGAATCAAATTTAAATACATGTCATTGCAAATATACTTTTCCTGGCATTGAGTAAAATACAAACTTACCACTTGGCTGTACGCGTTAAGATGATAAACATGTCAATTGTTTTGAACAGAGTGATTTGGTAATTAGTACCAGACTAATTTACTCATCAAGATGAAATGAGAAAGTTTATTCTTGCAAAGGTAATACTCTTCTGTCTTAGTTTAATTGGTGTGTTTTCTCAGTATTATATTTATCATGTGAAATTGGAATTGGAGTCACATGATCTTAGTCTACATAGAGAGGAAAGCAGAGAACAGGACACGAGTTAACAGAGTCAGTGGATAATAACTAAGTCAAATAGCAAGGACACGCCCTGAGCTGAGGAGTTCTGAGACAGACTAAAGTGTGCTCAGTACACAAGGTTCAATAGTTCTGTCCTACAGCCAGGAAGACCTGAACCAGACACTGGGATGCAATGATGAAGTCAGAAGAAAGAAGGAAAATCCTAGCAGATAAGCAAAGATGTACTTTTAGGGCACTTAGAAGAGTATTGAGGACACACGCCTAAAAGGGAATATATTCCTTTTTGTATTCATTTCTATACATAACTCAGATATATTTACTAGATGTGGGTGGGGGCAAAACCTTCTTAACATTAAGATTCACAGATACCAATGATGATTACAAATAAATTCCCATCTCATTAACAATAACTTTCCTTTTTGTCTGAGGAAGTATTGACAATGTTATGTCCCAAAGAAAACCACTGATCAAGGCAGAACCCTGGTACTGGGTAAGTATGTTAACTTACCTGGACCATGGAGGGGTAGTACTGACCTCAATTCTACACAGTTCTTCAAATGATTTCCAGTGGGATTGAATGTATTTCAATAGGGGACCTGCTCATTAGTACACAACTTATCTACTTTTCTAGGTTCTTTTTTTAAAATTTTAAAAATAAAAAGAGGAAAACATTAACAGACAACCTTTTACAAAATAGCAAAAGAACAGTACAGACAACAGAGTTACAAACAAAGTGGTAGGAAATTAACAATGCTTGTTGTATTACATATTGATATCTTCAAAGTGGTTTCTCATGAAAACAGATAGAGACATGC
>NW_004955446.1:16944648-16970228 GCF_000276665.1 Chinchilla lanigera | reverse complement strand
TTGTATCCAGCTACACTGCTGAATTTGTTGATTAATTCAAGGAGTCTTCTTGTGGAGTTTTTGGGGTCTTCCATATAAAGTATCATGTCATCTGCAAATAGTGATAGTTTTACTTCTTCCTTTCCTATCCTTATTCCTTTTATTTCTCTCTCCTGTCCTATTGCTCTGGCTAGTGGTTTTTCTCCATTCTTGTCTCACTTTCCCATCGCCCCATGCATGCTTCCAAGGGTAACACCCAAATAAACACAAGTTCTTGTTACTATATGGTTTAGACTTCAAGTACTCAAATTAGGCTTTTAATGTAATTTATTACCCTGAGATAGGTAGTGATTAATTTTCATCATTTTTATTTTTAGAAATACAGTTTGTTCAAACTGTTTACCTTGATCTATAGTTTTGGTGTTTTTTTTTAAGAGTAGCTCCACAAAAATACAGATTCCTGAGGCTACTTTCATAATTTTGTAGGTGAGTGGGTGGGGGATCTATTTGCTCTCAAAAAATAAGATTCTACTGTCTTACTTTCTAATCTCCTGTGGTTAGTTTCACATATCATCAATAAAGACATAAACATTAGCTTCACATAGGATCAGTGAAAATTTATCAAGGTTTTGAGAACTAGGTGAGTCTAGTAGTATCGTTCCAAGATTTCTGTAAATATTAGTATATTACGGTCAAACAATGTTTAATTTAGCCATTGTTATGGATTTCAAGGATTCAGCATATTTTAAAATGATACAACAAAAGTTGAAATGGAGTGCACGATGAATCTAAAGTAACATTCAATATTTAACTTTTGTTTGCTTCCGAAATTATATGGCTTCTAAACAGACTATCATGTGTTAACACTATTTTTATGTAAGTCTTGATTGTTTGGCTTACTAGAAACAATTAGAAAATTGTTTGGCTTATTAGAACTATACTATGTGGCTATGTTCTTATCCCAACTAAAATTTTGATTTCCTTAATTTGTAGTTCTCTAGTCACAGGATTATTCATTAGTAGGATTAAATATCTTACAAGCATTTTAAGTACAAACTTTACAAGTGCTAAAATCCATGGGTTGTTTTCTAACATTTTTCTTTTTCCATAATTTTATCTTGAATGGGTTCTTTCAACTTTCCTTTGGCAAGTATGGATGACCTGGTAAAATGTAACTCTGCACCATTTTAAATGATAGTCTTCAGACTCAACACATCCTCTTAGAAAATGCTAAAGAATGATGCTGAGGAGCAAAGCACGAAAATTAAAGAAAATGTATAAGAGATAATGGCTGCTATTAGTCTTTGAATGTTTTACAAAGCTACAAATGAGCAAAATCTGAATCACCTTTATATTATATGCATCCAACTCATTGAATCTTCTTTTAGAAACTATCAAGATGTGTGGAATTGTAATTCATCAGAAGCTATGGTGAAATGGGCATTTTAAATGTACAAATGTATTGATGAGTATGCCCACAGATAGTCCTAGATAGTATTTTGAAACTCAAATTATTGATTTTCACCACTGCGAGTTGTTTCATTTGTCATAATAAGCCAAGTCGTGATTTATTTGTAATGCACTTTTCAAAACTCAATAAAGACAATTTATTTTCTTGTAGAATCAAGAATAGACTTTTTAAAAAAACAGATGTAGTTTGTAATCAAGGTAAGAACGCATCTTTGGAAATTTTAAAAGTAAGACGGAGACAAATAAATCAAAATTCCAACTACAATGGTGCAAAAGCTAAAAGAAATCCAAAGAATACAATATTTGACCTTTCAAAACAAGGCAGTTTTACTCAGTAATGTCATTTTACAAAAAGGCATCACTATCTTTAGGTATGTAAGTTTGACTAAGAACATTGTACCTTTTCTTGCCCTGATTAATATATTGTAAATAGTGGTAATACAATGAAAAGGAAAGGAAATACTTCTTAAAATAACTTACAAATGAAAGTTTGAGTGTTACAACCATGAGATTTACACTTCTTCAGTAAGGTAAACACACTTTTATATTCCATCTTACAATATGAATTTGCATTTCTAGTTCAAGGCCAAAGCTGACAATTTGTGATATATTCTCTATAATCATAAGTTGTTCTTTTATTGAACAAAATTTTTGAGGGCATACTTCACACAAGGCATTTTTTGAAATGATGTGGATACTATAAATAGCTGACCAGACAAAATCTCTGTATTCCTGGAATATTCATTCTAGTGAAAAGATGTAATCAAACAAATATATGATATTAGGTAAAGAAGAGACCTGTGGGTTACAATAAACTAGAGTAAAGATGACGGGGCACAGACCAGCAGTGAGATCTGTTTGGTGGCAAAAGAGAACCATATGATGCCACAAAAACACAGTGTTTCATTTTATTTGTTAACTTAATTTTTTTTTACTTTTTTATAGGTTAAGTTGTTTTAAAGCACCATCATTAATAAAATAAACTTTATTACCCAAATAGTTATTACCCAATACCATATGTTAAATAATCTTTTCTTTATTCACCTGCTAAATTCTAAAGGTTAGCACATAGAAGTGTGCTTCTGCATTTTCTTTTGTATCCTGAAATGTTTGTATATTTTCATTAAAAAACATACTCTGTAACTTAATGGCGTAATTTTATTTCTAGTAGAAAAATACCACTTAAATACATAAATGTTAAATAGTGTTTTTCTTTCAAGTGAACCTGACAATCAGATCTTCAAATTGCATAAACTGCCTTATTAAGATTGATATTACACTAAATTTACTTATTAATTACAAGGAAAATATATAATGATGATATAGTTATATATCCCTGTCTTTTTTATTCATATTTAGAATTTTGGTGATATTTCCTCTGTCTAAAATCAGGTGGAACTTGGGAAGAGCATATGGATGTGACCTGCCTATAAATACTGCATGTATCTTTATGTTCTCATGCATAAATACATGGTCATGTGCATACAAACACATAATTTGTATAATAGCAATGCTAAACTGATGAAAATACATGAAATATGGTGACATCCTAGCTCTCATTTTAGCAGAAAAGCATTATAAAAGCTTTATCATTTTTATTATTATCTATAGGGCTTTTTTCACTTAAGCTATACAGAAATATTCTATATACCCTTCTGAATCTGAAAAAATTTTATCTTTTCCCAGATCTGGGTGATTTACTTTCTTCTCCAACCCCTCTTCATGTGAGTTGTTCTTTCTTTTTATAATGTATTATATATGTTTTGGAATATAATGTCTATGTCTTTTGTTATGGCTTATGTTTAGTTATCACCCCAAAGCCTCATGTGGTTATAGCTAGGGCTTTTTCAGGTGTAGCTGCATCTAAAGTGTGTGACACTGGAACTGATTCATGTGCAAGGCTAGGCTCATGGGCACTAGAACTAAGCATGTGAATGCTACCTGCCCTAAGTAGCCTGCATAAGATGAAAAAGGCAGAAAGATGCTGCTAAGGTCCCTTGCTTGTTTTGCTATCTCCTGCCTGTCAGACACTGTTTCTCCTCTGTGATGTCCCTCTCTGCAAAGCCACCCTGCCTTGGAGCCACCTGATGATGGACTGAAACCTCTGCAAACAGTGAACTACATAAACCTTTCCTCCCTTAATGTGTGGGTGTTGGGTTATTTTGTCTCAGCAATGACAAAAGTGTCTAAGACATCTGTTAACTCTTCTCTCACAGCTTTAGTCTTTGTCTCTTTTCACTGCTTCCTGAAGTAACTCTTGGCTTCTTCCTCTGGTTCACTCTGTCTTCACCTCTGTCCCTTCTACTAATTATTTCATCCAGTAAAGTTAACTTAATTATGGTAATACAATTTTACAGTGCTTTTTATTGTTGTTAGTGATTTTGGTATGAAATCCTATAAAATATCTTGATGAATGTTAGTCAAATACACACATGCACAGAGTTTTCTGCTTGTTCTATATTAATTCTTTTCCTTGGTGAATTATTCTGGGTTTTTTGTTGTTGTTGTTGTTGTTGTTGTTTTTGCTTATTTATTGGGTGTGTTTGTTTGTTTGTTTCTTCTAGTTTGGTGGTTTTTCTTTGGGTTTATTTCCTGAAAACACTGCTGATTCTTATTTGACTATATGTATTTGAAACTGACGATCTAGATGAATTACTGATAACTGGAATTTATTTCCTCTTCATAACTAAGTATTCCTAATGCTTTGCCCTATCTCTCGTGAGGGACCTGCCACCAATTTTCAGACCACATATTATCAAGAACTTAACTTTAGAGAGAAATCTTTATCTCTGTCTTTGGGGCAACTTCATCCTGATTTCAGGACTTTTTCTCTTCCCTTCCCATCTCCTAAAACCTACACCACCATTTGGAATTAATCTGGGCTCTGATACACTTCTTATACAAATATGTTCATATTGCTTAGAACTTAATATCGTGGATTTATTACCAACCACACTACATAGATGAAAAACTTGACAGACACAAGGAAGAAGAGGCTGCTGGCACATATCTGGCCAAGGGCCTTAAATGCAAACATTTACTTACTTTTTCAGATGAACACTTAAGACCTTCAACAGGCCTTCTGTTGACTCTGATCTCATGGCTTTTCTGAGCCCTTTGAAGGAGTTCAGACCTCCCCATTCCAATCCATTTTGACATTAGTCTCTTTCATATCTATGTTTGTTTTGCAGTGTATAAAAACACATAACTCAATAAACACAGCCAAGTACTGTTTTAGAAATGAAAACATGAGTGTTGACCTATTTCTACCCCATTTTATTTTCAGATCTACTCTTTACAGTGCTTCAAAGCTTTTCTCCCTCTGGCATTTTAAAAATCTCTTTCTTCTATTGATGCCAAACTTATTTTCCTGTCTGTATTTTTATATTTTACTGTGTGTTTATGTATCCATAGATGATGTGCAAAGTTTCCTTGTGTGTTCTTAAGTTTCTCTTATGTTGTGTCATCTCCACTAACCATTATTTTCAAATTTTTGTCTATGAGAGTATAATTATACCTATCTCATCCATTTTAACAGTGCAACAGTTTTTCAGTGTGATTAAGACCCCAGTTAACTATATCATTCAACGTTTTTGTACAAATCTGCCAAGAGTTAAGGAGTTTTCTTAATTTTCATGCTTCTCCAAGAGTTACATTAATCATCAATTCTCACATTTTTTTCTGGGAACCATGGAGTACCCAAGATTATTAAAGGGATAAAGAAGGGAAAAATGTTTTCTAATAATCTTAAAAATTATTTTGCTTTCACTTTCATCATTTTATGCTACACTTAGATGATTTGCATATCTCAGTGAACCAATATTTTGCAAGTGTGCAGTAAATGAAGTTATAAGATTAGCCCTTGGCATAAGACTTACTCAAATATAGAGATTAGCCAAGCATGATGGTGCAAGCTCATAATCCCAGCACTTGGGAGGCTGAGGAAGAAGGATTGCCATGTGTTCAAGGCCAGCCTGAACTACATAGCAAGAACTTATCCCAAAAAATTAAAATAAAATAAAGATTTTTTAATATCTTGGTTATTGTGAATGAACATGGGAGTGTAGATATTTCTTCAATATACTGATTCAGGTCCTTTGGATGTATGTCCATAAGGAGTTTTCCAGGTCGGTGGGTACAATGGCTCAGTCAGATAGGAGGAACAAGTTCTGGTATTCTGTTGCACAGTAGAGTGGCAAGGGTTAATAAAAATGTACTTTATAATTTATATAAGAAAAGTTTAAATAGTCTCACCCCAAAGAAATGATTAATACTGGAGTGGCAGATATGCTAATTTGTCAATTTGATCATTCAACAATATATACATGTATTGAAACATCACATAGTAGGCCATAAAATAAGCAATTATAATCTGTCAATTAAATTTTAAAAGTAGAGTAATTGATTTTAATGGAAGAATTCTAAATATTTATTCACATGGCTGCAGATTCTACATTGTAAGTAAATATTTTTAAACTATTATTTATTGTTTTAATCAATAATGAAGATAAAGACCCATAAGCGTAGAAAAGAACATTAAAATTCTCTTCCTTATGCAAATACATAATTGTGTGCAACCAGATTTTCATCATTTAATTCAACCAAAACAGCATATTGAATCAGAATGAATGTGGAAGCAGATATGCTATTACCATCTCCCATTAACCTTGGAAACAATTCTACTCTTCTCACCAATTTGTTTTTTTACTTTTAAAAAACATAGTTATTGTTCACAAAATATGTTACTTTAAAATGAATGAGTTTTTATGTTAAAGTGAATTTGTAAACACAGTTTATCAGAGTTACCTCCCACGGGTTAAATGCTGACATTATAATTCACAAAAATAAATCTTTGAAATCTTCAATAATTTTTTTTTTAGTTTGAAGGTGTTCGGAGACATAAAAAAATAGGACATTCACTGGCAGTAACAATGATGAGGTATGAGACATGTATCAAATGTAGCAGCTAGTAAAAAATCATTTCTTCAGTACTGTTTTACCAAAGATACTGCCACCGGCAGTTTACAAAGATTATTATTTTTCCCTATCTTCAGTGGGAAGTTTTATTCCATTTTTCAATATGGTGGATGAGAAGTGACATCTAATTGTTTTACATTTTGCTTTCCTGCCTGTGAGGAAGTTTTTATTGTATTTTAAACAAGGATACAAAGCATGCTGTAGGCTACAATGGCCCAGTTCACCTCATGAATGTCATGTATTGGTTATTTGACTTCTCAGAGAATAAATTTTCCTTCTATCATTTCCATACACTGAAGCTCAGAAAAATGTCTCCAAAAGATGTGATAATAAAGAATTTTAGCTGAGAGCAGGAGATGGTTTTGTGAATATGCGTCAGCGTGATTGGATTATGCATAACCCTGTTTTCCCTAAATAGCCTAGATAATGCAAGATTAGCTGCATGTCCTCATTGAAGCGATGCTTTGGTTTCTCTATGAGAACTAAGTAGGTCAGATCACATTATTAGAAAAAGCAATGCAATCTAGAGAAAATCACATAGGCTGCAAATATTGGAAACCTGCTTCTGGTTCCATTCCTCAAATTTTGAAAGCAAATGCTAAAAAGAACAAAATAATTATTTCACAATTTAAAGTTGTTAAAATGAATTGAATGCATTTTAATAGAAAGAAAACAATGAAAATTTCAGAATAAAATAAGTTGAGGTAAAAGTAGAATGTTTAAGAGTGACGTCTGCTGGTTTTTAAAAGTGAAGAAAACTTGCAGTGAATTAAAAATTAAAGAATATCTAATAATTTTTAAAGACACAGAGCATAAAAGTTGAATGATGGAATTTAGTACAAGAAAACAGTAAGTAATGATCAAACCATTAATTTTAAAAGATTTCTGTAAAAAATAATTATTGAAGTAAATAAATAGTGAAAATTTTCTAAGAACCAAATAAAAGTTATATATGTAACATAATTGATTATTAAAATGAAAATATGATATCTACTTTTTAATTATATTAACATTACAAGGTTGAGGAATGAAAGAATTTTATCATCAAAGCATATTCACCATCAGTATATAGATGGTAGATGAGTGTATATGTATATGTGTAGCATAATTTTTAAGATAATTATTTTCCTATTAGAATTACAAATTAATGTCAAAAGAAATTTCTAGAGTAGGTCAATCTTCCCTCTCAGCGGTAGTTAAGAAAGTTAGTTCAACTCATGTCCTATTATAGTTATATTAAAATACAAACTTATTTTCCACTTATGTATTTTCGTAGTCTACATAGGACTTGATTCTATACACACTAAAAACATAATATTTAAGTCACTTCAAGAGATAAAAATGAAAACCCTTAAAAGTACTCTAATTAGATAACAGTTCAAGTTGCATTATTAAAATATAATTCAAAATACAATTAAGAATAATTACATCTTGTTTTGCTGCAAACATACAGGGAAAGTAACAAAGATATCAGTTCCTTCAGCTTTAAATAATCTATAGCAAATTAAATCACCAACACTTAGTGACCAAAGTGTACATAGCACTATTTTTAGGCCTTTTTAAATTTTCATTTATGAGAATTAAGATTAACAGAATTCTGTGATTAGATCACAGACCTCCCATCTTTATTCTGTATCCAAATTTTTCCTCCTTCTCTTCCTTCAATTGTGTGTGCCCATAGAAAAATACCCTGCAGTGCAGAAGATGAGGATTTAACTGATTAAACCCTGTCAAAAACTGAAGTCTCTGTATGTTCCAATTATGTCAGTATCCACTGGATCTAGCAGCTAAAAATATCACTAAGTCTCATATTGTCACTTGGTTTTCCCCCCATTAACACAATATTTAAAACAAATTACTTGTGTGGCTGACTTAACATTGCTCACACTCACACCAGCACACGTGCACACAGGAACATTTTTAAATTAACCTGAATAAGGGAACAAAGAGCCTTCAAGACTCTTAATTTGAGACTCAAAAATATTTTTAAATGTAATGAATAATATGAATGCATGGAAAGTTAAATGTTTTAAATTAAAATTTAAATATCATAAGAATGTCAAGTTAATGTACTAATAACTTTGTACTAAAATAACTGTAATAGGAATTAAGAATTGTAGGCAAAGGAATTTTGTATAGTATTCTACATTTGTAAGTCCACTCCAAGATTAAATTACCCCACTCTTTTATTTCTTCTTCCCCAAGACAAAATAAAATATGCCACACAATTCAGTTCAAACAAATAGAAAAGATTAAGAAAAATAATTCCATATAACAAATAGAAAACATATAAGCTGTTGCTAACCCACTAAAGCACTGAAAAAGTTCTGGGGAGAGATGACTTAGAGATCAAATTGATGGAAGAAAGCAATCACTTTAGGCATGTACCATGAGACTCGGTAAACAGAGAAACTTTTATGTAGTCCAAGCTGGTCTTGAACTCACAGCCATCCACTTGCCTCAGGCTGCTAAGTGCTAGGATTTGTAAGCAGAGAAAGTTTTAAATGAGAAATAGAAATGTTCAAAGGCCAACTCACATATGCAAGAGTTAAGTTACTAGAGCCATGAGTGGTCAATCAGGATAAATTAATACTTGTTAAATTTCATTATTTTCTAGAAGGACTTTACACGGTGTGTGTTAAATATACTGGGAAAATTTTTCCTAGGATAGGTAGGTAAGGTGGTGAAATAGCCAAGATAGAAATGGAATAGTATTTTATTTGGATTCAGTGTATCTCAGAAAAGAAAAAATATATCTGGAATAATACAACAGTGATATCCCCAATTGTACCATATAACTGCCTCCATAATTTCCATTGGTCCTAAGGTGCCACAATTAAATTCCCACCAGTAGATGTTGACAGGATGGATGGGTTAGAGGATTTGGTGTGGACTGAGAGTGGCCAGAATTTAAAGAAACAACGCAGACACAAGAGCTGAATAGTTACTGGACAAATGTACTAATCTGATAAATCTGAGGGAAAAGAATAAAGGCTCACTGTCAGTCAGTGTTCACTTGCTACGTACCAGGAGAGCTTTGCTCAAAGATTCCCACAAACACCTTCACATTCCCAGAGGAATCCTCAACAGATTTTAAAAAATCAAAAATTTTACAAAGAGAATCCACCCCACTTCATAATATTCATCAACACAAGTCTTAAATTTGACGGTGTTTGTAGGAACCCTTGAGAAAGTATCATCTTGTGTGCAGCAAAGTATGTATCAACACAAAGTTAACGGCACAAAAGCAAAAACTAAACTATTATTAAAGCATATACTTTTAAAACTCTAGTTGTATAGGGGTTTTTTTGGGGGGGGGGTGTAAGGTACTGGGAATCGTTGTGTTTGCCAGACAGGTGCTGTGACACTGGGCTGTATTTCCATTGTCAGTGGGATTCAAGAGCAAGTAGCACCCATTCAATTATAACATTTATCCATAAGAAGAGTATGATGAATATCAAAGGGAAGAATTGCTGAATCATATGGTAAGAGTATGCCAAACTGATTCCCGAAATGAGTTCCATTCCACAGTCAGATCAACAGTGACAGCTCTCATTTTTCCATCTCCACCACCATTTGGCAATATCTGTTTTGGATTTTGGCTATTTTGATACATGTGTATCATTATGGTTGATTCACTGTGTTGACTTGGTAAGTTTAGAAGTTTAAGTAACTCAGCAATTCTACATCATAGAGAATACAGAACATGCCCTAGGGTGGCTGTTTACACTCTAGGATGTTGTAATGGTTGATTCATTGTGCCAAGGAGAGAAGTTTAGAAGTTTAACTGAGTGACTCAGCAGGGATCAGGGTCCTCACTTTGTAAACATCCTGAGCCTGTGTAAGAGGAGGGCACAGAGATGGTGTAAGTGCTACACCCACCTTAGGGTGAGTAGCCTACATACAATACAAGGGAGGAAAAGAGGCTTGCTATTTCCCTTTTTGTGCTCTTCTTGCTTTTGCTATCATCTTGCTGCCTTAAACTGTTGCCCCTCACTATGCTACCCTGCCTTGCAGCCAGCTTATTATGAATTGAAACCTCCACAGCTGTTAGCGAAATAAACCTTTCCTTCCTTAACTTTGGGCATCCGGTATTTTGTCTCAGTAACAAGAAAAAACTAACACAATTGTTTTAATTCACAATTCTGTAATAACTTATTTTGTAGAGAATTTTTTGCAGCCATTTTCAGAATCCAGTTTTTGTTCTTGTTTGGTGTTTGTGCTTTTTGTTGTTGTTTTGTTTTGTTTTGTTTTTTGAGACAGGGTCTGGAAGTCAAGTTTGTGCTTAGATACAGGACCTAAATTCTGTAAGTCAAGTTTGTACTTAGATACAGGACTCACAAATGAAGGCAGAAAAAAGTACCAGTTAACTTTTCTGTGAAAATAAAACTGGGAAAATATTCTCACTAAATTAAAACATGAAAACACAAAACGCAGAATGTAGAAATCAAGAAATGGCTGTGAGTATAAATACCACACAAACAAATAATTGCAAACTGCTTAATACTATTATACAAATGCGCTGAGGGAACACCAACAACAGAAGCGCCCCCATTTCCTGGAGATGTCAAAAGAGGCCTCTGAAAGGAGGGAGCGCTTAAATTAAATGCTGAAGGGAGGGAGCATTTAAATTAAGCCTTTAAAGATTAGTAAATAATTAGCTGAACATTTATGGAAGGAGGAGTATAAGAAATGGCATAAGAAAAAGATATAAAATCAGATGATTCTTTAGCTGTTCTTTATAAAAATTAAAAATAAAAGTATGTTATGTGCCTACTCTGTAGAATAAAATTTATTTAACAGTTGTAATACACTTGTTCATAAAACATACATTAAACACCTATTATTTGTTTTTCTCTATACTAGATCCTTGGGAGTCTAAATGGAATAATTTTGATTACCATTCAATGCATACTCATAACTTAGAAGAAAAGCAGTTAGAGAAATCACTGATAAATAACAAATCAAAATTTTCAGGCAACAGTCTCTGAGCCACTGAATTTTGCATCCAGAAGATTTATTCAGTGGTCTTCTTGAAAAGAATCCCTAGGAAAGGTGACAGAAAGACTGGGCAGAGAGAGAAATAAGGTTGGTTTCCATGCAAGAACAACAAAAATTTCGGGTGATTCCACAGGCACATCTGGAGTTAGGATAGCTCTTCATGTCCATAATTCTAGGCAAAAATGTCACATCTTGAAAGTCAGTGAAGAGCAAGAGAAACATCTTCCAGTGGGCAGAGTTTCCATCAGTTCATCTGGCCAAACACGTTGAATGAAATGAGACCTTAAAACTAGAATATATGTAGATTCTTTGGCTATTGCCAATGGCCTCACTGTCTAGTCAGGACGTTAGAAGGGAATGAACAGGAAATCAGAGAAAACAAGGTCTAGAGTATAGTTGCAAAAATGTACCTACATAAGTGAGTACAAAGTGTAAAGATTTTAAGTTACAAACTAGCATCCACTAGAAACCAATGGTGATATCACTGCAAAATTGTATAAAGCATTGCACAATGTACAGAATGACTGCAGTTAACAGTAGCCAGCCTTTATGTGCTGACCTTCAGCAAGCTGGAATAATAGACCTATGAACTGACTGGATACAGTGTCAGACATGCAGCCAACATGCCAACTCATCAACATAGACTTTCACTCACCAAATTAGACTTTGCTGTTACTGCCCCTGAATGTCAGCTCTACCAGCAACAGATACCAAAGCAAACTCAAATCCAGCACCATGCCTCTGGGGACACATTTTCTAGTAAGTGCTAAGTTAATTATATCAGGTACTTCCTTGGGAAAAGTTATTTGTAAGAATAGATACCTGTTGAAGGACTGAGTATGTTTCTGTCCACAGATTTAGCACAGAACTAATGTGTAGACTGGCAAAATCATAAAATCCCATAGAAAAGTCTCCAGGAAAGTTTGGCCTCTTACCAGAGGAGCTGCATATAATATATTATATGACCATTATTCATACCATACATGACAGCCTCCAGAAGCAAGCTAGATTTATCAAATACTGGAAACAACAGCTTTCTGACTACATACCTGACGTGTCACCTTAGAGGCCACACTTTGATAGAATAAGACACTATTCCTCAAGATGCAGTGTATGTATTAAATCAGACTTCTACAAGACACAATGTTCTCAAGAGAAATCATGCACAGGTCCAGAGATAAAGGGAAAAAGCAGAAGCAGCCTCACATACCGTACCTTTCAATAACCTGATGGAGATTTGACCTTCTAATCCTTGTTCCTCTGCTCCTGCAACTTTAGTCTTTGTGAGATTTAAGGTTTTGGTGCCCAAAGTGTACTCTTGCTATGATGCACAGAAAATATTCCTTTAGTTTATGATTTATGGCTGCCATCACGGAATTTTGGAGTCCTTGTCTGCAGAGAACTTCAGTTAAGAAGATATATGATCAATGCAGCAGAGGGGCAGAGGTAATTGTTTCTCATTTGCAAGATGTGGGGCTGGTTTTTTACAGAATTGGATGAAAAAAGAATATATGTAATGGTCTTCCATGGGCACCTTTTGATTCTACTTTGCCCCACTTAACTGTGCAACCCACAAGCCTGACAATACACAATGCAGAGGACTCGAGTGTAAGTTTTTGGTTGTGACGGGAGATCAGCCAGTGTGAGTTGGAGAAAAGAGCTAGAACAGATCAGCATTGTCATATGGAGTCTGGTGACCATAAAATTTCAGCACTCCTGATTTAGAAAATAGAATTAGCTGACTGCCCAGCTGCCTCCCCCTGGATACTCCCTCTCACCTGGTTCACGTCATACTTGCTGTGGGCAATGACTGTGAGCAATGAGAGCACAATGCCTTTTCCTGCACAAGGCTGGACTCCCTTCGCCATTGACAACAGCTTGAGGACTCCCCGTTAATTTGAGTAAGGCTTTCTTAGGCTCTAAAATCTTTCCTATCTTTCTTCTGCTCCCGTATATCTCAGAAGTGTCAAACTTGAAGCATGATTTTAAGGTTTTTCCTACTTTCACTATTTCCCTCTCCTTTATCCTTCACAATCATTTCCCACTACAAAATTTGTCCACTTAACTTCATTTGGAGGGCTTATTATAGGGAAGGCACATGCCTTAAGTCTGGCGCCTTCTGCCTGGCAAGCGCAAGGTCGTGAGTTCGGTTCCTGGTACCGGAGAAAAACCAAAAAAAAAAAAAAAAAAAAAAAAAGTCTTGCGCCTTAGGCCACTCAGCCATCCTGACACTCTGGAGGACTTATTATAAAAGGGGTTTTAGAAAACCCCTTATTATAATAAGGGGTTATTATAAAAGGGATGACTTAGACATCCTTCCATTTTCAACACTTTGGAGAGTGTCAGGAACATAGAGGGATTGTACCTACCTTACTTTATATTTGGGTCAGCAAAGAGTCAGGCACATAGTGACTATTTAGTACATATTTGTTGAGTGCGGGTATGCATCCTAGAAATGTTTGTTGAACTAATTATGATCATGTCTAAAATAGTAACTAAATGTAATAAAAAACAAATGTCAATTTCTATAATTTATTTGACATCAAGTATATCTCCAAGAATATAAATTCTAAATACTGTTAACTTTGTTATGTGAGAAGTATGCCCATGAGAATAGATTGGTAAAAGTAATGGTAATTTAGGTTAAGAATATATTATATTTTATCATTCAAGTATCTTTATCTCTTAATGTTCTTAGAAATTTATCAAACCCTTTTACTAATGTATTACAGTTTGTGACTTTCCCAAACATTTTCATATTCTTCTGGATAAAAATTAAATGTTGTTGGCACGTCAAAATTATCATGGTCAAAAAATTTCTATAGACATTAAGTACTACAATTAAAATAGACAAGAAAATCTAGTACTAATTAATTATAATCTGTAACTCATGATATGGTATTAATAATACAAAACCATCAATATTTTACAAATGTTTACTAGATTAGTCACTGTGGGCTTCTATAACAAAATAATAGACACTGGTTAACTTAAACAATAGAAATTTATTTTTTCACAGTTCAGGATGCTGGGAAGTCCAAGATAAGGTGCCGACTAACTCAGGTTTTTAAAGGATTATCCTTCTAGCTTGAAGATGGTCAATTCGTGGCAGAGGGAGGGACAGAGTTCTCTGTTGCCTCCTCTTATAAGGATACTGATCCGATCGAATCCAGGCTCCATCCTTTTGACCCCACTTCAGTTTAATAACTTCCTAATTCCAAATACAGCCACAGGAGAATTTAGGGCTTCAACATACGAATTTCGAGGTGACACAATTCAGTCTAGAGCACCTAGTAAACAATAAGTTAGTTCTAGCTTTTCTTGAGGCCATCCTCATATAGAATCAAACAAATGTTCGTTTAAGTTTCACAGAAAGGGAAGGAAATACACAAACTTCTGTGCAGCATCCAGGGAAAGAGAATGATTCATGAAAGAGGGTGGACACTGCTTCACTGAAATCTGGCAAATGATACACTTCACACTTTACATTATTAGGTTAAAAAATTTTGGCTTCCTGCACCCTCGCTTTCTCTCACTCCTCCTTCCTTCCTCTTCACGCCTCCCTTTTTCCTTCCCTGTTCACGTCCCTCTCTTCTCTCTTAATCACTTTCCACTCTCAGCCCTTTTTTCTATGTTACTCTTCCCAAATATCTTTAATGTGAAAGTTATATATTAAAGCACACATATAAAACTATAACCATTGGCAAAATTTATTTCATTAAAGAAACAGAGTAACCTGCAACATATTACCCAGAAAATGCATAGTTGATTCTCCCTCCAAATTTACAAAATATGATGTAACAGAGTAATATATGCCCTATATCATCCCTATTTTGCTTTTGTCTAGACTGGAGCTCCTGAGTATGACTTCTAGGTGCAAAACAATCACCTTGGGATAAGCTTAGGACTTGTCATTTCATAAGCAACAGCATCCATTTATTAGCTCACAGTGCATAAATCAGAAGTCCAGGTATAATGTAGCTGAGTTCTCCTGTCAAGCTCCCACAGGTTAGGAACAAAGGCTCAATCAGGCTGAACCACTCTCTGTAGGCTCAGAAAAAGAATATACTCTGCTCACTCAAATTAGTGTCCAAATTTGTTCCTTTGTGGAGGTAGAACTAAGTTCCCTATTATTTCACTCACTGTGGACCTGCAGCATGTCTCAGCTCATAAAGATGAGTCTCAGGTCCTAGTCATGTAGTTCTTTCCATCTCTGCCGCAGACAGCATGATTTCTATCAAATATACCTCATGCCCTGAATCTCTCTCACTTCCTTTACTGAGGCCACCATGAAGAAAATTCTGGTTTTGAGGGGTCAAATAAGTAGCTCAGCATATCCATATAACCTTAGTATTTTCACATTAGCTGAGCTGTAGTATGTGTCCTAATCACAGGGGCAAAATCAGCAACATTTATAGCCTCAGGGATCAAATAGAAGTGAGTGGGAAGCTTTAAGGGCCATTTTAGAACTATAAAACATTACCTTATTTTTAATAAACAACACCTTTTAAAGTGGGGTCTATTGTATGATAGGGGGAAGAAGAGGAAGAAAGAGGAGGAGAACAAAAAAATAGAGAGAAAGCCTACAATTTTTGCAATGAGTCTTCATTAGTCTTTCATTTCATAAATTGGTATGAACAGGCAATTTTTAAAATATAATTAAGAGAAAATTTAAAAAACACTAAGGCTCAACTCTATCACTGCTAAATTTAATCCTTTGTTTTGGACAACTTTGGGGATGCTCTACAGGAGAATAAAACTATATATTATTAATGCTTTCATGATCAACAACAATAATGCATTTGACTGCATAAAGATGCATGGTCCAGCATGGGTATTTTATGGAAGAATGAGTTAAATTGAGAAAGGTTTCTTTCAGGTCATAGTTTGTAGAGATTTCAGCCCATAGTTGGCTGGCTCCAGTACAAGGTGGCATGGCAGAGGGGTACTGCAGAAAAGAAACAGTTCATTTCATGGTAGGCAAGAGGCAGTGAGTCTTCCTTCTTCTTACCCTTTTCATTCTACCCAGGCTACAGGCCTATTGGTTGGTGCCACCCACACCCAGGGTGGGCATTCTCTCTTCAATAAATCCATCATTAATATCCAGAACTAAGCTAAACCAATCAATGGACTAATCCAGTAACTCATATTCCAATAATGTCCCAAAAGCCCCACTTATGAGCATATGAAGCTCTGGAAGGACATCTTAGCTAGATATAAGCTGTAACATTCCACTCCTGGTTCCCAGAAAGCTCACAAGCATCCCTTTATGCAAAATGCAATTTAGTCCATCTCTAAGAGTTGCCAAAGTTCTAGTGATTTCAGCAATGCTGAGAAGTCCCAGTCCAAATTCTCCTCTGAGATTTAAGACAAACTCTTAGCTCCAAACCTCTATAAATATGAAAAGAAAGTTAAACATGTTCAACATACAATGGCATAAAACAAACATTCCCATTCAAAAAGTTAGAGGGAAAAAACTTGAGTTACAGAAAGTGTGAGTGTGGTTCACACTCACAGCTTCACATACTGCCCTCTCAGGGGCACATCAATGTGCCTCCCAGGGCTTTTTTTGAAATGTGGGTGGAAGCCTTCCTGACTCCACAATTCCTTCATTCTGCATGCACCTAAAACAACCACCACGTAGAAGACGCCAAAGTCTTCCACCAACTGGAGCTAGACTTCTTTCTCATTTGGCTATAGAGATTGACCACTGGGTTACTGAGCACTATGAACCCAATTTTAAGGTACAAACTTCCCAGGCCTCTCCCATCCAGGAACATGGTGCCCTGGACTCTCTTCTCAAACCAAAGTCTTTCACCTTTCCAATTTTGAGACTGAAAAGGCTAGAGTCCTTCTCATTCTTGTGATGCTCTCCAGTCATCTTTTCTATTGTCCAGTTCCAAAGCACCTGGCTTTTTAATGCTCATCTTTTCAGCAACCAAGTTCATCTCTGCTCCATTTGTATAGGCCACAACATTACTGGGGCTTTCTTTCTGGCCAAACTCAAAACTTTTAAAATCATTCTACAGAGCCATTTGCTCTTTATTTTCAAGGTAGAGCTGGCTAAAATCCCCAACAGTAACCATGTCACTACCTCAACATTAGACTGCCTTGAAATTTCTCCTGCCAGATTAATTAGTTCACTACCCTTAATCTCAATCTCCTGTGATATCTCTGGACATGAACAAAATATGGATTTTCTACCCTTGTTCCCAATTCAAACCGCCTGGGCTAGTCTTTCCTAGGTGCATTAATACTGAGTCTTCTGAGCTCCACCAGAATCATTCATCAAGGTCAGCTCACAGAATGCTAGGGCTGCTTCTTCAGCTGTCACCTCCAAACCTTTCCAACACCTCTTGCAAGCCAGTTCCAAAGGCTTCTAAAGCACAAGTTCAGGAAGTCACAGCAATGAACCCACTTCTGGTACAAAATTTGTCTTACTTTCTTGTTGCTGGGACAAAATACCAGACACCCACAAGTTGAAGGAGGGAAGGTTTATTTCAACTCACAGTTTGTAGAGGCTTCAGTTCATAGTTGGCTGGCATCCAGGGTGGCATGGCAGAGGGTCATAGCAGAGGAGAAGCTGTTCATGTCACTGCAGGCAAGAGAAGTGAACCTTCCTTCCCCTACCTTTTTTCTTCTATTCAGATTACAAGCCTATTGGTTAGTGCCACCTACACACAGGGTGGGCCTTCCCTCTTCAGTAAATCTATCATCCACACAACCACAATGCATCAATCAGTAGAGTAATCCAGTACCACACACCCATGACCCAGTCACTCCCAAAAGCCCCATCTATGAGTCCTTGAGGCTTTGGAAGGACATCTAGATATTAACCACAACATAATAAATCATCCATATACATTAGCATCAATAAATATAAAATAATACTGTTATCACCCTGTATTTCCTTAAGAACATTATATAAGACACTTTAGCAAACTCAATTCTTGCCTTCAAACTATTTCTCTCACACTTCCCACTCCCAACTCTGAGTCATATTCATTTTTATACTAATCTTTTAACTGCAAAGTAATTTATTTGAGATGACATTCAGGCACTTCATGTGAAATCATGCAGATAGTTTTAGATTTGAAAAAAGATCTACCAAAGATCGTACACATATTCTGGACTTTGAAACTTTCCATAACTAGTTAAACCATATTTTCCTTTAATTTGTATTCTCAACTCTAATAACACATTCTTTCCAAAAATCCACCTGGGCTGTATGTTAAATAACTCTGGTATTTCATTTTTTTATGGTATAATTGAACTGCAATTCTGAACTAGGAGAAAATTCCTAGCTCCCATGCCAGTGATTCTGACGTTTTACCACTCTGTTATTCAGCAAAGCGACCAGAACAATCCTGACTAAATTTCATCTCCAGATAGCTGCCTGCAGTTAAGAATGTGTCCACTAACTCTTTAGATGCAAAGTCACCAGCAATAGTCAACTGTAATCACACTGCATACTGGCAAACATGAATGAGGGCTACATAAGATAATTTCTTAGTAACCAATCCTTCTAATGCTTTACTCAACTCTGAAAGTGTAAAAAGAAATTATTACTTTCTGAAGACGGATGAAGTCATTATAATTCTTTGTTTGGAAGCAAAAGAGGTTAGGCTACAGATGCAGCCTAGCTGGGTGTAAGGAGGGTGAGGTGAAAAGATTGGTATTTTCATCTTGGTAGCAGCTGTGGAGCATGTCAGGGCATGTTTCTATTTACATAGAGATTAGTTTAGTTATTCTGGAAGTTTTGGCACTGGGATCACAGCAGTGAAAAATCCAAGAAACTCATGACTATGAAGTAGAGAGATTCTTTGAAGTATCAGTTAACAGGGCAAATGGAAGACAGATAAAACTTTCCAGAGCTTGTGACTTGATTTAAAAAAAAAAACAAAAAAAAAAACTTGCTTAGAACACCATGTTTTGTAAAGGGAAGCATGGTTGATGGCAGAAAATTCACATTTTAAAATTGAGAAATAGGATAATATTCTCTATATTCTTCCAAGAAGAAGGTAAAACTTGATGGCAAATATAGAAAATATTTGGCATATGAAATACTTATCAATGTTGATGTTTTGAAAATGCTGCTGTTTAAGTGGGAATGGAGTGACGTTTATACAGTATTGCTGGTCTGGTTACAGGAACAAACAGTAAGTTACTTTTATTGCTTTTCACTGCTTAAACCCATAATTTTAAGAAATTTACCACAGTTTTCTCATTTACAAAGTGCCACAACATTTGTTCACAAAGGTATTCTCTTATTGTGAGGTGCAGCATTTTCCAGACCATCTGCAAATACTTCTCTCAGGGCACTATGCCAGGCACTGAGCAACACCTGCTCCAAAAATCACAGATAAGCCCTCTAGGGGCTCACCAGGGCAATAAAAGCAAGGAACATGACAAAGATTGGGATTTTAAAATGAGAAATACTCAGGCAGAATTAAATAAAACAGCTACTTCGTATTATAAGAAATAAAATATTGTACCACATACTGTAGCTAGTGTAGTCTATCCAAAGCCGAGCCTGGAATGATGAGACAAAAAGTTCATGTTAAGCATGAATGATCCCTCTTCCTTTAAAACATGCAATCCTATGCTTTGTGGAAGTGACCCGACCCAGGCTGGGCTTTGAGGAGGACTGCACAGGTACAGTGAAGTTTTCTTATTGACAAGGCTTGGAGCCTGTTAAATGGGGCCTTCCTTAAAGGAATTCATTCAAAGCTGCAAACTAAAAGAAATGAAGACACAGAAAAAATGAGTGGATAAAGAGGGTACGCAAAATATATGCTTGTGAGTAGTTACTTAAAATATATGTTAAAGTGGTGGAGAAAGTACACAACAGGGAAAGCAGAATTTCAAAGCTATTGTGAAACAAAGCAGAAGGCTGAAGACTTCTAATTCTATAGAGCCCATTTCTATTGATTAATACTGAAACCCACCTAAAGAGGCTATTGACACGATCTTATTAGATCTGCTCGCTTGACATGCACATACCATGCCACTATTTGGATAAATTTTTCTTTATTTATTTAACTATATTGTAAGATCATCATCTGTTTTGTTTACTTTTAGATGTCATAGAATCTATCTCAGTGAAGTACCTGAGAAAATATTTATACAAATGTTTTTTAGGTTGGCTAGTGAGTTATACATTTATCTATACTCAACACATTGTTCCTAAATCTTCTCATAACATATTCAGTTTTCTCTGGTTATGTACATTTAATTTATATCTTTTCATAAAACGTATCAATTTTGCGTCAAAAATCACTTGGGGGAAATTTACTAAATCAACAAATATATTAGACTAATGTGCATAATATAAATTTTCAGAGGTTTTTCTACCACATGGATGACAGGTCATCCAACAGTTCCAGATTAATGACTCCAAAAGGATATACCATAAAACTTATTGCATATAAGCTTCTGTCTATGACTTCATCTGTGTCTCCCTTCTTGGAAAAGTAAAGCTATGTGGAAGGCTCCTTAGTGTTGACTACCACAGATGACCAGGTTAAAGGGCAGGGGAAACAGAAATATATATGGGTGCTGTGAAGAATAGATCTGCCTCTTGACAAGTCAAGAAATATCACAGAAATAATATTAATTCCCACTATTTCATCATAGCCACACTGTCCTCAGAAAACTCCCAAGATGAGAGTACCTTTTCCCATGTCTGTCTTGTCTTTATGTCACTGTGACCCAACAGTTCCTCTTCACTTGTACAGTCTGTGCCCACTGAGGGAGGATTGGAAAGGCAAGTGAATGCACATTTGTACTCTGGGTCACAGAAAAATGTAACCTAAATATAAATGGCTGTACATCTTTCTTAAATATTCTGGAACATTTAACCAAATAATCTAATCATTGCCAGCTCTAAAAATAATGAAGCTCTTAGCAAATAAATAGAGTGTTTCATTTTTATCACTATATCCTGAATTCAGACCTCTTCCTCACTCCTAAATTGGAATCTGTTTCTTATTCTTCCTCCTACCGATGCTCTTTGGCTTAGTTCAGTCTTCATCATCCTTATTAGAATTAATAGTCCTCCGCCTTCCCCCGTCAGAGCTGAGCTGCACCTCGGACAGCTTCAGGAACTCTGGTGAGCTGCTACTGCCCACACACACAAGCTTGGGACTGGGCAGAAACCCAGACAGCTTTAAGGGCCTGGGGTCCACTCCCTGCTCTTCCCTCCTCCCCCCTTCCCCCATCAGAGTTGAACTGCACCTTGAACAGCTTCAGGAACTATCCCATCAGCCTGGGAGCCAAGGGGAGCCCCAGACAACCTCAAGGGCCTTGGGTGCTCCTCCCTGCCCCCACCCTGCACCCTCAGGGAAGCTAAGCTGAAACTCAGTTTCAGGGGCCTCAGTGACTGCACAATTACCCTTCCCCCAAGGTGTGGGAAACAGGTGGGGTAGTGGCAGTATATGGAGACACGGTGACCATGACCCACCCACTAGTACACGCCAGTGGAAACAGGGTTGAAACCTAGACAGCTGTGAGAACCCCTAAGTGGGAGCCAAGATGAGCCACAGACAGCTGTGGGAGCACTGGGGATCGCACCCTGCCTGTGCACACACACCACTGAGGGAGTCACATCAAGCACCGGAAGACTTTGGGTCCTTGCCCCACTGCTACATTATCCTGGGAGTCAAGCTGAGCTCCAAGAAACCTCTGCATCTCTGAAAATGATAAAATGAAGGAGCAAAATGCAATCTCAGACCTCTACCCTACCCAGAACAAGTCCAGAAGGTATTGACACAGACAAGCTTGGATTTCATACAGCTGAAATTTCTGAAATGATAGCAGCTGAAGTAAAGAAACAACTCCATCAGGCCATAGAAGACATCAGATCAGAAATAATCTCTGAAGTAAAAAAAGAAATGACAACAATAATGAAAGAATTGCTTAGCACATCTAAAGAAGACATAGAAAAAAATAGAGGAGAATAGTAAATTAATTGAAACCTTGAATGAACAGTATAGGAAATAACTGGAATGCATAAAACAGATTCAAACACATATCCAGGAAATTAAAACATCCATCGAAACCTGGCAAAACCACTTGAATGAAGCTGAAGATAGACTTTCAGACCTTGAGGACAGCATTGCTATCAATGACTGTGAAAGGAAGGATCTCCTAAAAATAACAAGAAACCAAGAAATAACAATTCATCAGCTGCAAGATGAAGCAAAAAAAAAAAAAAGTAAGATTAATAGGTTTCAGTGAAACAGAAGGTTTCAACACAAATGACATAAAAAGACTATTTGTGAAAGTAATAGCAGAAAATTTCCCAAGCATGGAAAAAGAATTGGACATTCAGGTAAGTGAAGCATATAGAACTCCAACTAGCCATAACCAAAATAAATCTACACCCAGATATACAGTGATCAAGATCCCAGAAATTCCACAAAAGAACAGAATATTAAAAGCTGTTAGAGAAAAGAAACAGATCACCTATAAAGGAAAGCTCATCAGAATCATGGCAGATTTCTCAACACAAACCATCAAGTGAAGAAGAGCTTGAAGTGTAATATTTCAGTCCTGAAAGAAAATAACTTCCAAGCCAGATTGATGTATCCTGCAAAACTATCCTTCAAAATGAATGGAGAAATAAGATATTTCCCTGATAAAGATCAACTGAAGAACTTCATGAGCACCAAACAAACCCTACAAAGAGTTCTGAAAGATATTCTAGAAAGAGACAAAAAGACCACAACTTTAAGAACAACAACAGAAAGGAAACACCAACCAGAGCAAGCAATTAAACAGAGGGAAACAAGAAGAACCAACAACAGGAAAACAACGTGACAAAGACAAGCGAATACATATCACTTACAGCCGTCAATGTAAACGGACTCAATTCACCAACCAAAAGAAGTAGACTGGCAGATTGGATCAAGAAACAAAATCCAACAATATGTTGTATGCAAGAAACACATTTAACTCAAAAGGAAATTCATAGACTGAAAATTAAAGGATGGGAAACAATATTCCAAGTGACAGTATCCAGAAAAAAGTGAGTGCTGCTATTCTGTTTGTAGACAATGGGAACTTCAAACCAAGAACAATTAAAAGAGATAAAGAAGGTCACTACATACTTGTGAGGGGAAAACTTCAAGAGGAAGCATAATAATCATAAACATCTATGCACCAAACATGGGAGCACCCAAGTATATAAGACAAATTTTATCAGACATGAAAAATGAAATAAGCAGCAACACAATCATAACAGGGGAATTCAATACCCCATTATCAAAAAGAGATAGATCAATTAGACAAAAACTTAGCAAAGAAATAACAGAACTAAACCAAACATGTGAGCAAATGGACTTAGTAGACCTGCACAGTGTTCCACCCAACAGCTACAAAATACACATTCTTCTCAGCTGCACATGGAACATACTCTAAAATAGACCATATGCTAGCACGTAGAACATGCTTAAGGAAATGCAAAGGAGTTGAAATTATCTCATGTATACTATCAGACCACAGTGCAATGAAATTGGAAATAAATGACACAAGAACTCCATAAACACATGGAAATTAAACAGCACCCCTACAAACAATAAATGGGTCACAGATGAAATCAAAGAAGAAATTAAATGCCATGTACAATCAAACAAAAATATAGATACAACTTACAGGGACCTGTGGGATGAAATGAATGCAGTCCTCAGAGGGAAATTTATAGCAGTGAATTGCTACCTCAGGAAAACAGAACAAGCACAAATAAACGATCTTATGCTGCACCTCAAGCTTCCAGAAAAAGAAGAACAAATCAAACCAAAACTCAGAGCAGGCAGAAAATTATGAAACTCAGGTCAGAAATTAATGCAATGGAGACTAAAAAATAATACAAAGAATTAATGGATCAAAGAGTTGGTTCTCTATAAAAATAAATCAAATTGATAAACCCCTAGCCAACCTCATTAAAAAAAAGAAAGAAAAAACTGAAATACATGCAATAAGGAATGAAAGAAATGAAATCACTACATATCCTGTAGAAATTCAGATTATCAGTACCTATTTTGAAAATCTTTACTCTCATAGGATGGAAAACCCAGAAAATAGAAAGATTTCTGGATACATATGAACTACCAAAGCCAAATGAAGAAGATATAAAAATCCTGGATAACCCTATATCAGCAAGCGAAATTGAAAATATAATAAAAAACTCGCCAATGAAGAAAAGCCCAGGTGCTGATGGATTTACAGCTGAATTCCACAAGATATTTGGAGAAGATTTAACACCAATACTTCTCAAACTCTCTAAGGAAATTGAAAAGGAAGGAATTCTCCCGAACTCATTCCTGGAAGCAAATATTATCCTGATACCAAAACCAGAGAAAGACCCAACCAAAAAAAGAGAACTGCAAGCCAATCTCCCTAATGAATATAGATGAAAAAATTCTCAATAAAATACTAGCAAACAGAATGCAACAAATTATCAAGAAAAATATACACCATGACCAAGTGCGATTCTTCCCAAGAATGCAGGGGTGGTCCAATATATGCAAATCAATTAATGTAATACACCATATCAATAGAGCCAAAGAAAAAAATCACTTGATCATCTCAATTGATGCAGAAAAAGCTTTTGATAAAGTCCAACACTTATTCATGATAAAAACCCTACAGAAATTGGCATAGATGGAATTTACCTCAAACTGATAAAAGCCATCTACAGGAAACCTACAGCTAATGTCATTCTAAATGGTCAAAAACTGAAAGCTTTCCCTTTAAAGTCAGAAACAAAACAAGGATGTCCACTGTCACCACTCCTATTCAATATAGTTCTGGAAATATCAATCAGAGCAATTAGATGAGAGAAATAAGAGGAATAAGGATAGGAAAAGAAGAAGTGAAATTATCATTATTCACAGATGACATGATACTCTACGTAGAAGACCCCCAAAAACTCCACCAAAAGGCTTACAGATTTAATAACTAAATTCAGTAGAATAGCTGGATACAAAGTCAACACCCAAAAATTGATCACACTCTTATACACAAACAACAAACAGACTAAGAGAGAAATTAGGGAAACCACACCTTTCACAATATCTAAAATGATGAAAAACTTAGGAATCAATCTAACAAAAGAAGTAAAAGATCTATGCAGTGAAAATTATAGTACTCTG
>NW_004955446.1:16911971-16943548 GCF_000276665.1 Chinchilla lanigera | reverse complement strand
GGAACACACACTTCTCAGGGGAAGAAATACTAATGGCGAGTAAATACATGAAAAAATGTTCAACATCATTAGTCATTCAAGAAATGCAAATTAAAACAACACTGAGATTCCATCTCACTTCACCAAGAATGGCTATCATTAAGAAATCAACAAATGACAAATGCTGGAGAAGCTGGCTGGGGAGAAAGGAACACTTCACTGCAGGTGGGAGTGTCGATTGGTGAAACCACTGTGGAAATCAGTCTGGAGATTCCTCACAAAACTAGAATTGGAAGTCCCACTTAACCCAGCCATTCCCCTTCTGGGTATATTTCGAGAAGAATTTAAAACATCATACCACAGTGATATATGTGCACCCACGTTTATATCGGTGCAATTCGTCATAGCTAAATCTTGGAAACAACCCAAATGTCCATCAACTGAGAAATGGATAAAAAAGATGTGGTATTTCTATACAATAGAGTATTACTCAGCTATAAAAAAGATAAACTTGAGGCTTTTATAGGTAAATGGACGCAACTAGAGGCCATATTCATAAATGAAATAAATTGGACCCATATGTGTAAACATATTGTCTCCCTGGTGTAAGAACATGAAAGAGTAAATAAAACCCAAATGTACAATAGATAATAAGGAAAAAATTTGCTCAAAGGAAGGAACAACTGGGATGAGGGAAAGAAAAAGAAAGTACTAAGGCATTATAATATATATATATATATGTATATATGGATCAGTGGCATAACTGTACTGTTGGTGCTTGATGGTTTGTTGAGGGGAACAATTAATGATTAAAAGGTTTTTTTTTTTAATATTTTGACCAATTTTGCATGCTTGTATCTGGTAATCTGAGCAACTTACGTGACAACAACAATTTACAGTATAATATCCATTGGTGAATTCCTACAATCCTGCCTAGTGACACTATGTATGGTCTCTAATGTTCTTTTAAATTATTATTTTCTTATTCTCTTTAATGATTTGATCAGTCTTCTATTCTTACATCTGGTAATTTGAGCAACTTCGTTGAAGATAACAATATGTAATATAACAACCACTGTTAATCTCTATCATTTGGTTTGAAACCCTGTATCATTTTTAATGTCCTTGCTTTGTGTTTCTTGTATTTTGTTATTGTTCTTTTTTTTGTACTATTTTTTAAATAAAAAGATAAAAATAAGAATTAATAAACAGATTTCTCCAACTCTAGTTCCTCCTCAGTCTTGTATACAAAGTTAACAATCTCCTCCCTCTCTAGTCCACCAAAGTGAACTTCTGTCACCCGGGTCTGATTGTTTAGTAACAACATTTAATGACATTGCCAGTTGCATAATGCTAACATTCCTTAGCATAATATAAAAAGCCTTCTTCATATGTCCTATATTCCACCTCAGTACTCCATTTTACCCACCTTCCCACTCTCACAACCCCAAACTGGATCTCTATGTACTGTACATGTCACGACATGTGATGTTCCAAATGTACTTATATTTCCATACTTGGGTTATTAGATTTTTTAAATTTTAAATTTTATTAGTACATTTTGCAGTGTATAGTGTTTACTCTCAAAGTGGGGAGATGGTAGATACATATAAAACATACCTAAATTCTTTTTCTGTACATTCCACTTCATTTCCTCCCCCTTTCCTGGTCCTCTTACAATTTGCAAAAGATCTATCTCCCTGTTTTCTATTATCTATCTTTTATTTGTTCTTAAAATTATTTATACTTTGAGTTTATTCTATAACAGAAATCATGCAATACTTAAGCTTGTGTGTCTAATTCACCTAATTTAACATTATGGTCTGAAGGTACGTACATTTTCCTGTAAATAACTCAAAATTATCCTTCTTATGGCAGAGTAGTACTCTATTACATAGATACTGTATTTTTCTTTGTCCATTCATCTATTGATGTACATAGAAGGCACTTCAAGGATTTAAATATTATATGAGTCATATTGCCATAAATATGGTGTGCGTGTATCACTGTAATATTATGCCTTTACCTATTTTCAGGATGAAGAATAGCCGGGTTGAATGGAATTTCTATTTTTAGTTTATGGGGAATCTCCATACTGATTTTCATAGTTGTACTACATTTACTTTCCTGCCAACAATGTAGAAGAGTTCATTTTTCCCTGTAGCCTGTCCGGCACTTTTTAATTTGATTTCTTGATGATATCCATTCTTTCTGGAGTAAGGTAGAATCTCCATGTTCTCTAAATTTGAATTTATCCAATGAACAGAAATGTAGAATATTTTTTCATGTATTTACTGGCCATTGTACTTCTTCTGAGAATTGTGTTGACTATTTCTTGTTGCCTAGAATTTCCTCCACTGGCTATCCTGTTAATTTGTTCTTTCAGGCCTTCTATAGCTACTTCACATACACTAGCTGTATATTTTTTCTGCACTTATAGTATTTTGTGGATACACATATTTTTTATAGTAATCCAACTGTCTTCTATTTCTCTATTTGTTTTTTATCTCTACCAGATTATTGCTTTCATAATAGCAGAATTATACTAGCCATCTCTGAATTCTTGACCTACAAAACAATAAATATTAAATGCATTTGCATTAAATTTTTGAGTTTGAAAAGTGACTAAATTAATTTCTCAAATACTGCATTTATACCAAAGTTTAATCTTTTACACAAAAAAATCCATATTATTGTAAAGCCACCTTCACAGTCACAATGATGATCTGGTGGAAACTTCATAAACAGATCCTATTACCCCCCAACTTTGGGACAACCAAGCTTTGTGACAACCTCAGAAAAGCAGATTTTATCTTTCACTGGACTCTAACTCAGAGAGCAATATTTGGTCTCACTTAGCACAAAGAATTAGCAAAAGAATCTAAATTTCAAATTAGGAGAAGTGTATCTCTCTTGATTTTCAGTATACTCTAGGACTGTGCTCTTCAAAGTATGTGTGAAGATACATATTAGAGGGATCATCTCAGAGTCTGTTAAAAATAAATAATCTCAGGTCCTAAGCCAGACCCTCCAAATTAGAATGCATATTTTACATTGTTATCCAATAAATTATTCTCCAATGAATTATACAAGGTTGAGAAGCACTGCATTAGAGGGAATAAAAAAAACATATTTTACTATATTCCTGTGCTCCCCAGAAATGACTTAGGGTCATTTAGGGTGTCCCAGAAATGATTGTGTTTTCTAAAGTTCTTATTATCCAGGACTAAATTTTGCATAGTTGCCAAACTATGATCAATAACCATAGAGATTTCCTTAGACTCATCTATTTCTGCTATTGATGGGTGGTTGGAAGAAGACAGACAAGCAAGTGAATTCTTGCCCGAAGAGAGAATGGAAAGTGCACAGTATTGGATAGTACTCTTTAGTATATGCTATGGGGAAACAAAAACCTGAATGGTTAAGTTCCAGGAAGATGTAAGAATGATGAGCAGCAGTAAAACAACCTCTCAGAGATTTTGTGTCCAGACACAGGAATATAGCAACATAAGAAAGTGGAGAAGGAGGGAAGCAGGACTCCAGGACCCAGCAAGGATCTGAAGCAAGAGATAAATCCAACCAAGAGAGTAAAGACAGAGACCTCAGAGCAGAAGAAGGGGGCAGGTATTATATCCTCCCTGAGCCCTGACTCACTGCCTGGGTGGGAGAGCTTGAAACTTCAGATACACAGTGACTACTGGAGACTCCAGAAGCCTCTGTGGAGAAATGCAGGAATGAAGAGAGCAGTGGACAAAGCAAACTGCAGTGGCTGGTGAGGCATTTGGGTTCAGATGTCCTCAGGGAGAGGATGATTGCAATCTTGGAGAAAGGCCAACTATGTTCAGAGCTCAGAGCAGCTGTGTGTTGGCTCCAGTGTTGGGGGAAGGCAGAAATGAGTTCAAGTTGGTGGGAGGTTAAGGAGCCAAGTTCAAGCCAGCAAGAGGTGCACAGAGTGTTGCGGGCTGAACAAAATGAATTGCAGCCTCACAGCCAGAATCCAGCCTGAACTTCAGTGGAACTAAAGGTCCAGGTTTGCTGAGATTATCCACTACCCCAAAGGCTGGCTTGCTGGTACTAATTAACACAGGTCTCGGCTGTTTTTGCCCACTCTGTCAGCCAGTAGCAACAGAGACATGCCCTGAACTGGACTTTTCATTTTCTCTTCTTTTCTGCCTCTTTTAGGCGGGCTGGGTTTTTCTTTTTCTTTTTTCTTATTTGTTCTTGTCTTTATATGAAGGTGAACAGTGTTTCTAGGTTTTTGTTGTTGCTGTTGTTCTGTTTTGTTCTTGTTTTTATTTCTTCTTCTCTCTTGCCCGCCTCTCTTCTTCACCACTTTCCAAAAGTTCATGTGATCATTCTTTTCCTCCAGCTGTGCTTCAAATCTCTTCATCTTCTTCTATTTCTCCATTTTTCTACCAATCCTTTTTAAATTTTCTTCCCTGAGGGTAAAATTGACATAACGAGGGCATATTTAGTGTATACAATTTTTGGTTCATTTTAGATTTACTTATATAACCACAAACCTA
This sequence comes from Chinchilla lanigera, assembly GCF_000276665.1. Taxonomy (NCBI): domain Eukaryota; kingdom Metazoa; phylum Chordata; class Mammalia; order Rodentia; family Chinchillidae; genus Chinchilla; species Chinchilla lanigera. The sequence goes on along the minus strand of NW_004955446.1, from coordinate 16,939,043 downwards.
GTTCATATGACTAAAGGTGGCAAAGTGATAGCTACCACAGTTTACTAACTACCATTAATAGTTTCCGCAATTTCTAAGCTGTGTTTGATGCTATTATTATTACTGATGGTACTACTTTGGCCAACAGGACATAAGTATTCTAATCAGTTGTTCTTCCTGGTATGTTAAGACTGAGATTGCATGAGGGTCATAAACACTAATATAGAAGACTGCCAAAGAACCAGCGGCTAAGCCAAACAAGCAGCAATTTCTCATCTCCAATAAATTGAAGAGATAGTATCTTGCAACAGATTCAATAACTAAAAGCCAGTTATACCTAGAAGACATCTCTGAGAAGGAGTCATTTCCTAAGGATTCTAAATACTAGCAATAAAGCTACTCACCATAAGCAATTTATGAGTATCAACCAGGAATTACCATGAAAAAAAATAGAAAATGAAAAGACACTTAAGAAAGATGCAACCACAGACTTCCAGTTCACCAAAGACAAAGTATGAGGAGCAACAAGGTGGAACAATTTGAACGTCACCCAACCGGGCTCTCTGAAGTGATAACAGGAGAAGTAACAAAGCAGATGAATGAGGCTCCAGAAAAAAATCAAATGAGAAGTAATTTTTCAGATAATTAAAATTGGTGATCTTAATTAAGGACATGGTTAATCAATCTAGACAGAGATTAAAAATAAAATAAAGGAGTTTAGGAAAATGATGGAAACCATGAACATTCAACATAAGAAAGAAATGGAATCCACGATGTAATTTCAAACAGATACTCAGGAAATTAAAAATTAAATTCAAAGCATTTGCAGGAGGACAAGCCAATTGAGGACAGAATATCAGATATAGAAGACAGGACTGCACTTAGTGATTTTCAAAAGAAAAGTTTCTTAAAAATAAAAAGGATCATGAAAAATCAATCCAAAGCTGGTACATGATGTGAAGAACAACATAAGATTGATCAGAGTCAAGGAAAAGGCAGGAGATAGCACAAATGACATAAAAAAAAAAAAAACCTGTTTACAGAGGTAATGGCAGAAAATGGCCTAAGAAGGGAGAAAGAATTTAATATCTAGAAAAGTGAGGCATATAAAACACCAATTAGTCATGTTCCAAACAAATCTACGCCAAGGCATATAAGTCAAGATTGCAGAAATTCCACATAAGAACAGAATCTTAAAAGCTGTTACAGAAAAGAAAGAAATCAACTGGAAAGGAAAAGGGGCTGGGGATTTATCTCAGTGGCCCAGCGCCTGCCTGGCAAGTGCAAGGTCGTGAGTTCAATTCCCAGTACTGGAAAAAACAACAACAACAACAAAAAAAAACCAAACAACTAAAAAGGAAAGACTAACAGAATCACTTTCTTGTTTTGACATAGCAGATACATTCAAAAAAAAAAAAAAAAGAATTCCTGAGAAACTATCTTGTAGACAACAATATGTAAAACAATAACCATTGATAATTTCCTACCACTTTGTCTGTAATTTGGTAAGCCCCCCAATTATTATATTATCCTTATTTTACTCTTTAAAATAAAAAAAAGAAGAGAGAGAGAGAGAAAAAAAACACTTCCTTTCAAATTTTTGCCTCTGAAGGAAGTCACAGAACAAACATGACAATTTAGATTCTGGTAAGTTTTACTTACATGACTGTATTTCTGATTTTAGGTTTGCATCCTTGGAAAGAAGTACAAAGTAAATAGTTTATTTCTGTACATTGGGACATTGAGTTCTATTGTAACCACTGGGAATTTCATTGTGTCCTAAAAACCAACTGGGAACATATAGGCAGCTTGAAACATTTTCTATTTTTGTATCTGTGAAAATAAAACCTTATTCAATAAATTAGCTGCACAGCAGTGAACATGAGGGGGTTACTTATGTTTCCAGATTGAAACTTCTTACATCTACCTACAAGTGAGGCAGAACTTGAAGCAGTCTAAAAATATTTAGAAAGAACAGCAGAGCATATGTTTAATTTATTTTTCTATATTCATTAATTCAATACATATTCAAGCAACTTTTCATGCTGTTATCTAGTTATCTAATTGCTTTGTTGACTGAAGACTAAATTAATGCTCATTTTGCAAAAGACCCTTAGAAAACCTGACACTCTAGCAAAACTCAATTTATGAAAACTGTAGCAGTAAGGCCATTTACAGAAATGACTGCTCGAAGGCGGGCAGGTCTTAGGACACAGGGAACTGCACCGTTGGACAGTGTGCGATACAGTAGCTTTGGATTTAACTGGCAAGAGTGGAGCTAGAACCTCAATGAGAGTATTCATGAGAAAAGTGTGGGGGCTGGGGATTTAGCTCAGCGGCACAGCGCCTGCCTGGCAGGTGCGATGTGGTGAGTTCGATTCCCGGTACCAGAAAAAAAACAACAAAAAAAAGTGTTTAATTTTGATAATACACTAATGTCTAATTTAGTATATTAGCGTCCTGTTGCTGTGTACTGAACCATTACAAACTTCATAGCTTAAAACATTTCTTGTCTCAGTTTCCTTAGATCAGGACCAGTTTAAATGTTCAGACTCTCAGAAGTCTGTGCTCTAGGCATTAGTCTGCATCAGTTTTCTTGATTGGTGTACTTTTCCAAGCACATATTTAGGACTGGAGTCTCCTGTTTTCTTGTTGCCTCTGGTCTGGGTCCAACCTTGGCTCCTGGTGGCCCCCACATCTTTTGTCGTGTGTTCATTTTACATCTGCTCTGTATGCGGCAGCTCGCTCTTCCCAAGATAGCTGGAGAATCTCTCTGACCTCAAGGTGAATCCCAGTCCCTCTTTTAAACAATTCACCTGATTAGGACACGGCTGCCTACACTAACATCTCTTTTAATTATTCCTAAAGTCAGTTGATTTAGGAACCTCACTGTATCTGCAAAACACCTTCACTTTTTCCTATACAACATAATGTATTTATAAGTGACACACGGTTGCCTTTACCGTATTCTGTAGTTTAGAAGTTTTTGGCGATATCACCCATGCTCCAAAAGAGGCCTGATGCAAGACTAGGGTGGTATGGTTCAGATATCAAATGTCCCCTCAAATTCTCACGTGTGTGGAAGGTGGGTGAATTATCGGCACACTATACTCACTCGTGCATTTGTCCACTGCTGAGTTCAGGAGCTGGACTGCTATTAGGAGGAGGGGCCTGGTTGGAGGTGGGTCCCTGGGGGAGAAACCCGAAAGAGGGTATTCTTTCCCTGCACCCGGCTCCTGTCTTCTCTCTGTTTCCGGTTGATTGAGCACATCTTCCCCCAGGGCCCTCTGCCGCCCTGTTTCTGCACTGGAGCCAGCTGACCATGGATGGAAACCATGAATCAAAATAAACGTCTCCTCTTTGAAGTTTCGAGCGTTAGGTATTGTGCCCCTGGGACAGGAAAGGGATTATTACGGTAGGTCAGCTCAGAATTTGCTAATCAAAGTTAATTATTTGTTCTCTCCTACTAGAAGCAAATAGTTTTTGGAGAAAGTAGTTTAGGTTCTTCTAGTCTTTGTTCTGTTTATCACAGAAAGAGGAAAGTATGCTCCATCCCAGTACTGGTTAACACAGGCACACACACACAAAAATGTCTGTTGATTTTAGTTCTCAGGGCAGAAGCTTAAAGCTCCCTTTTGTCCAGTTAAATTCTTTCAGAGCATCTAGGAAGGGGCAAAGCTTTTCCATGATTCATATTATACAGAGATAATATAATATGCCTTTAACAAATGTCTAGCATCTCATACTGTTTTTTATTAAGTGTATTGGTACAGTTTAGATATACATAATGATCACATTTATTAGAGGGAATGTGTACCTGTACATGATTTATATTGGTTCCTCTTTTCATTCCCCTTCCTTGCCCTCCCTTCAACCCATCTTCCCCTCATTTACAAAACTTGGCTTCCCTTTTATCTTTCTTTTCTTATTTTTTCTTTTCCCTTCCTTCCTTCACTGCCCCCCCCCAGTTCTGCTTTCCTTTTGAAAAATGTCTTCCTATTTCACAATACCTATTATATATTTTTGTCCTTATTTACACTTTTGGTTTTTCACACCAGAAAAACTATGCAGTCTTTAAACATGTGTGTCAAATTTATTTCATTGAAGAGTATGATCTCAAGGTGCATCCATTTAGCTAGAAATGTCTCAAACTCATCCTTCTTTATCACTAAGTAATACTCCATTATATTAAAAAACACACATTTTTGTCTATTTATTGGTTGATAAGCATTTAGCTTGTTTGCAAGATTTAGTTATTACCAGTTGTGCTGCTATAAACCTAGGTGCACATATATCGCTATGGTATGATATTTTTAATTCCTCTGGGTAGATACCCAGAAAGAGAATACCTGGGTTGAATGGGACCTCTAATCCTAGTTTTTTTTTAAAGAATCTCCACAGTGATTTCCACAGTGGTTGCACCAGTCTACACTCCCACCAACAGTGGAGAAAGGTTTCTTTGTCACCACAGCCCCTCCAGCATTTGTTTTTGGTTGATTTCTTGATAATAGCCATTCTTTCTGGAGTGAGATGAAATCTCACTTTTAATTTGAATGTCTTAAATGACCAGGAATGTTGAACATTTTTGAACATATATATTTGCCAGTTCTATTTCTTCATCAGAGAAATGTCTATTCATTTCAGATCCCCATTTTTTGATTGGATCCTTAAATTGGGTGGTCTGATTTTTTAGTTCGTTATATATTCTAGATATTAGACCTCTGTCTGAGGAATACCTAGCAAAACTTTTCTCCCATTCTGTGTGTTGTCTCTTCAGTTTGTTGTTTTCTTTTGCTGTGCAAAACTTTTTAACTTTATGAGATCCCAGTTGTTGATTCTTCGTAGTATTTCCTGTGCAATTGGGTTTTGCTCATGAAATCTTTGTCTACACATATGCCTTCACGAGTTCTACCTCTCATCCTGGATTTAGTATTTCTTTTTTAATGTTTAGATATTCGATTCATTCTGAGTTTAATTTAGTGCATGGTGAGCGATACGAGTTTATCTTTAATTGTTGGCATATGGAAAGCCTGTTTTCCCAGCACCATTTATTAAAGAGCCTATCTTTCTTGCAGTGAACAAAGATAAAGTAGTCTAGTGTGCTTGGAGTTGTTTCTGCATCTTCTCTTTTCTTCCCTTGATCCTGACTCTGACTGTTTCTTTGTTTGTTTGTTTTCTTGTGTGTGTGTGTGTGTGTGTTGTTGTTGTTGTTGTTGTTGTTTTTACCAGTACTTTGCTGTTTTTATCATAATAGCTTTACAGTACAACTTCAAATCAAGGGTTGTGATGCCCCCTGCCTTACCCTTGTTGCCCAGAACTGCTTTGTTTAGTGTAGATATCCTCTGGTTGCATATGAATTTTAGAATTATTTTCTCTAATTCTGAGATATGCTGTTGATATTTTAATTGGAATTCCATTAAATCTGTATAACAGTTTTGGAAGTATGTCCATTTTCACTATATTGGTTCTTCTTACCCAAAAACAGGGGTTGTCTATCCATTTTGTGATATCCTCTTGGATCTCCTTTTTCAGAGTACTGTAGTTTTCAATGTAAAGATCTTTCACATCCTTCATTCGATTTATTCCTAGGTATTTCATTTTTCTTGATGCTATTGTAAAAGGTGTTCCTTCCCTAATTTCTCTCTCAGTGAGTTTGTTACTAGTACACAGAAACTCTACTGATTTTTGAGAAGTGATTTTATATCCTGCCATGCTACTGAATTTGGTTATTAAATCTCTAAGTCTTTTAGTGGGGTCTCTTAGTCTTTTTTGGGGTCTCCTATGCTGAGTATCATATCATCTGCAAATAATAGTTTAACTTGGCTTCCTTTCCTATCACTATTCTTTTTATTTACTTCTCTGTCTTTAAAAGTACATTTCTTATTTTTTCATGCTCTCCCAGCTATGGATCCATCCGTATATTTCACTTTATAGCACTCTTGAAGCTTTTCCTGCAATCACTGTTCCAAAATTGTCTCTTCCAACTCTCTCCTACCCAGTACCATTAGGTGCTATCTCTTGCCATTCTATGAAGTTGTTAACCAACCGTCTGTCAACTTTAGTCTTACACATGTAGCTTTGCAGGTTCAACTCTGTACCTGGTGCTGGGATTGTGCCACTACAGTTCTGCTTTGCTTATGGAATCTGTCAGTACCCCTTAGCATGGGTCACTGGAGGGACCACACAGCTGGAGGGAAAAGAAATGCTGTGCTCCTCTGGTTTGCTGCAGTAGCTCCCAGTCTGCTTTTCCTTTTTTCCATCATTCCAGCAATTCCTTGCCACTCTGGCAGTCTTAGCTCTTTACTGTAAAAGTGGAAGAATCCAGGTTGCAGTGTTTTTGCTGTTGCTGTTATTATTTGGGTTTTTTTTTTGGCATGTGTTTGCATGTATATATACACATGCACACATTGTGTGTGTTATCTTATATTTCTTATTTTTGATACAAGGTAAAATTTTATATCTTCCTGCCTCAGCCTCCCAAGTAGATGGGATTACAGACATGTAACGCTGTGCCCAACTCAAGTTGCAGTGTTTTTAACACTTGTCAAACCATCTTCATTATATCCTCACCTAAAAGCACTAACTTTAGCCAGCTGGATTCCTGTGCCCAGAGGCAAGGCCAAGTCTAAGCAGAATTAAGTGATTATAGCAGCCAGGACCCAGGCAGTTCCTCTCAGTGCTGCACTCCTGTCTGTGAGGGTCGTGATTCTGCCGGGTACCTGACTCAAGTGTGGTAGACTTGTGTGTCAGCTGCTTTTATAAGTAAGTGCTAGACATGATTCTGAGCTTTTCTACTTCCCAGTAACCACTGATCACAGTTTCATATTCTATGGAGGAGGCCTTTCAACTTTCATTGCCTCACATTGTCCTTGTGTTTCTTCAGTGCCTCTGTGGCACCTAGCAAGAGCATCCTGATGTCCTCATCCATATAATTATTACGTACACTGAATATCCCAAGAAACTGAAACACTGTGATAACAACTCCATGTCTGTCTCCTGGAATCCTACACCAGTTAATGTTTTTATTGCACCTTGATAGCATGCTAGAGGTAGCTTTTTTTTTTTTTTTGCCTATCACTAGTGACAGGGCTTCTGTAGTTAACTGGCTCACTAGATGTCAACTTCAAAATCAATTTTAGAGTCAAATACCTTAGACTACACTTGGCAACAGTTGTCTAAGATCATATTTCCCAAGAAATATGCTGGATTTCTATTTACTATAGTTAAATTATTAATTAATTTAATTAATTATTAATTAAACTATTAATTACTGTAACAATTATCTAATTATTACTGACTTACAGAAGTCACATGTAGGACAGAAATTGGAGGAACACCATTGGGAATCAAGGGCGATGAGTGAATAAAGAAAACAGGATTGGTGAGAGCCAGGAATTGAAGCTCAGTGCAGTCACAGGGGAGGCCCAGTTAATCCCATGGGAGCACCAAAGGTGTAGTTGTTGTTCCACCATGAGCTGAGGGGCCTTATCCACTACAACCATGTGTCCTTGGCTACTGGTGCCCACTGGGGAAAAGACAGGATTTCAGCAAAGCAAACTTCCTCACCTGAGAGCAATTTTTTTAAAGGTATTCAGCTCGCAAACATCAGGAGTCATATATCCTGGGAGTAAGGTAGGTGAGGACCTAAATTCTCAAGGAAAACTCAACACAGCATCTACTACCTCTCACATCTTATACAATATTTTATAAGTGTTAATGGCACTTAAATAACTTCATGACTATTGCATGCATTTTTTGGCAAATGCATAGCCATAATATACCTTCATCAATTCATGTAAAAAATCAGCTAATTAATAAAAGACATATTTATATGTGGAACTGTGTATTATTATAAATATCTATAGGTTAATATTTTAGTGTTTTTCCCTTGGAACTTTTAGTAATAAGGGAAGATATTCTCCCTTAGACTTATCTTTCCTTTAAAATCAATTAGAACACATTGAACTTTTCTATTTATTCCTTTTCCATTACTGCCATTTCCTTTTATGACTATGAGTGACTAAGTGACTTTGTCATCATCGGTAACTGTAATGGAAGTATCTACTGGATATTAATAGAAGTGTCTCATCAATCAAAAAATCTTAAGAAGTTAAATAATATAATTGTTTAGTATTCAATATGTCAAAGGGAGGTGAACTTAACACAAGATAGTAAATATTTAGACCTGTAAAAAATATGTAATCTACAGTATTGATCATCCGTAGATGTGATTCTTTTAATGCTTAACAAAGTATTATGACTCTGATACATTCAAAATCATTCACTATAGAACACATTTTCCATTTAAGAAGGCTAGCAGCAGCAAGTAGATCATATAATAGAAATTTTAATATGTAAAGGAAAATAGAAAAGACAAAATATATATACAAAAAGGAAAATAAATACACCACTTAATCTTCTACTGTGCAATCATAAGTCTATTTAAAGGAAAATATAAATATAAAGGTCAAAGAAAAGATAGGCTTTAGTAATTATTTCAGTGTGATTAAACACATCATTTGCAGAATGAATCAGATCGTCACAAAACAGGGAAATTTACTGTCAAAATCCACCTGCTTTTACTCTTTCACGCATTTCATGGGAGAGGTAAAATGTGATATTTTCAGAAGGTAATTGCAGCAAAGAGCTGAAAAGGACAAGAAAGCACTTTTGAGTGCTTTCTTAGACTACACTTGGCAACATTTACATATGTAGTACATAATAATTAATGGAGAAGTGATAACATAAGCAACTCAAAGTGTTTTCACAGGTATTTTTCATTGGTTGGCTGGTTCTTTCTTCTTTCTTTTCTTCTTTTTCTTTTTTTCTTTCTTATGCTAAATATTTTTGAGTGCCTTCCTCTTGCCAGAAGCTATGAACAAAAATCCCAGTCCCACAGGGGTGAGAGAATCAGGAAATATTTATCTCATGGGTAATTTTAGAAAAGAAAAATGTTTTGAAAAGGAAAAACTTAAGCAGTCCAAGTTCATTCTTAAAGATTTTTAAAATTTAAATAAACTGTGGAGGTGAAAAAGTCCATATAATTTCTATGCTTATAGATCTGGCGTCACTCTTAACAGCTGGTTAATTATCACACATTGTGTGGCTCTTAATTCACACAAGTTGTTAATCTTAATTCACACAAGTTGTTAAATCGTAACAACTTACTCTTTAGACTAGATAAGTATATTTTCTCCTTCTGAAATTTTTTCCTGGTTTTCCAAACTAATCATGCAGGGCCTTGTTATAGCTTTCATTCATTAACTTGCATGCTTATTTAAATTTTCTCCACCTGCAATGACAGAATTCAGGCTCCATGAAGTCTTGGACAGTACCTGACTAGTTCACTGCTTTATCTCAGGATCTGGCACAATACTAGGGCAATTATTACTATTCAACAGATACCTATTGAGTTAATCAAAATATTAAACTCACTAATATTTACATCTTTAATGAGTAATATGAGATTGCCCTAAGTAAAGTAAAATTTGAGGAAGGTAAAATTCACCTCCAAGATTCCACATTCTGGGGCCAGAGAGCTAGCTCAGCGGCACAGCACCTGCCTGGCAAGCATCAGCTGATTGATTCCCAGTACAAAAAAAGATTCTACATTCTCCTTTTTCACTCCCAAGATATTAGATCCCATCACCCTCATATTTCTTTGGAATTTGATGCATTGTACTTAATCAAAACTTTGTCTCCAAAATATCTTACAGTCACTTCATTGAATTATAAATTTATGTGTAAACCTTGTGTTTATAGCTTATAAGGGAAAAAGTTGGTTTACACAGAATTTCTCTCAGTTTACTAAATCACAGGTTAGCGATTAAGGATTACTGTTTAGGGTTAGAGAGTTACAGGGTTTCAGATTTTGGTTTTACTTTGTAATAAAGATATTTCCTTCTTCCAAAAACTTATAAATTAAATATATTTCAGAAGTCTATGTTTAGATAGGGAGGAGAATAGAAAGTGGTTAATTTCAAATATGCAAGAGCAGGTGTGTGGTTGTATATACTAACCTGACCAAGCCCTAGCTGTGCTACGTTCTTTGACCTGTGTGCAGCACATATGCAGCAGTACCTTGACTCACAAATATTTCTGTTGGGGCTGGGGATTTAGCTCAGCGGCAAAAGCGCCTTCCTGGCAAGCGCAAGGTCGTGAGTTCGGTTCCCGGTACCAGAGAAAAAGCAAAAATATATATATATATATATTTCTGTTGGTGAACAATTCATTTCACAAACGGAAGCATGTAGCAAAATTTTGCTTTCCTCTGAAAACTCACATCAGGTGACAAACATGAATGCAGCTATTTTCCCCAGAATTATGGAACAAATTAAGTTTGTGAACCGAGGTACCACTGTCTTATTTTCACTTTTAACATGGTCAAAATAATTTACTAGAGTGTGATTATGACTAGTAAATGTGCTGTTATACACAAAACAGCTCACTGAAAAATTCCAGCATAAAATATCAAACAGAATATCCCATAAAAGAAATAAAACTAAAGCCTTTTAATTTCTGTAAAATGAGTGAAGCAGTTGTGATGTTTTCAAATGTCTATTGTGGTTAGATAATGTATAAAAGAAATTAGAGCTGGAGCAAAAGAGAAGTGTCTCTGAATTGGAGAATCTTAATAAAAGTGGGGAAAAATAATACTGTTGGATTTACTTGCAGGGCAGATATGTCAACATGGATGTACAGTGGGAATATTTTTACATGTTATTTATGTAAAATTTATACCTCATAAAATTCAGTAACTCTCAGAAAATTTACAGAGTTGTACAAACATCACCAAACCCAGTTGTAGCATATGCCGCTGTTCGAAAAGTGTCTGGTCAACCCATATGCCCACCTCATCTAAGTCAACCAATAATTTGGCTTCTGTTTCTATAGATTCACTTTTTTTGAACTTATTCATATGAATTGAAGTGTAGTATGCAGCCTTTGGGACCTGACGTCTTTTGCTTAGAAGAATATTTTTTAACTAGGACTAGAGGTCCTATTTAACCCAGCTATTCCCCTTCTGGGTATTTTCCCAGAAGATCTACAAATATCATATCACAGCAATATATGTGCACCTACATTCATAGCAGCACAATTTATAATTGCTAAATTGTGAAAGCAACCCAAATGTCCATCCACTGAGGATTGGATAAGAAAATTGTGGTACTTTTATATAATGGAATATTACTCAGCTATAAAGAAAGATAAACTCAAGGCTTTTATAGGTAAATGGTCACAACTAGAGACCATACTCATAAGTGAAATAAATCAGACCTGCATGTGCAAGCACCACATTGTCTCACTAGTGTAAAACCTGAAAGAGTTAATTTAAACTAGGAGGTATGATAGACATTGTGAAATGATAGGAAAACACTCAAGGGTAAAGGGCAACTGGGATGTGGGAAAAGAGAAGGGAAAGAAGGAGAAATTTTGTATGTATGTACACACAAAATAGTTAACATAGATGTTCTACTGTCTTCTATTTCTTTGCTAAAAGAAACAGTTAATGAGTCCTTGATTGATCAATATTGCATGTCTCTATTTGTTTTCATGAGAAACCACTTTGAAGATATCAATAAGTAATACCACAAGCATTGTTAATTTCCTACCACTTTGTTTGTAATTCTGTATTGTCTGTACTGTTCTTTTGCTATTTTTGTAAAAGGTTGTCTGTCTGTTAATGTTTTCCTCGTTTTATTTTTAAAATAAAAAAAGAAGAATATTTTTTAAATCGATCTTCATCTATAGCATGTATTGTCTTATATTACTGGATAGTATCCCAGTTGATGGATGTACAACATTTTGATCATCCATTCACCAGCTGACATATGCTGGGCTTGTTTCCATTTTGGTCTATTATGAATAAGGCTGCTATAAACATCCATATACAAGTCTGTTTCTCAATGTATATTTTCACTTTTCTTGGGTAGATTCCTAGGGGTGGTTTTTCTGTGTTGTACATTTATAAATAAACTATTAAATTTGTTTCAAAATGACTCTATCATTTTGCTTCCTCTAGCTATGAGTAAGGAGTCCAGTTTTTCTACATCCCCTCTTTTAACAGTTCCCCACAATTTTATTTTTTTATTTTTCATTTTCATTAGTTCATATTTGCAGTACACAACATTTACCTTCCTGTGTGGAGTTGGCGCATGTACACAACACATCCCTGTTCCTTCTTCACCCCTTTCCTTCTCTTTCTTCCCTATTTCCCAATCTCTGATCCCCTCCCCTTTGAGAATACTCTATCTCCCTACTTCCTGGAATCTATTTTTTATTTTGTTCTTTATTTGTAATTTGTGGTTCTCATATAAAAGAAGCCATACAATATTTAACCTTATTGTCCAATATATTTCACTTATAATGGTCTCACGGTGCATTCATTTTCGCACAAATGACTAAAGTTTATCTTTCTTTATGGCGGGGTAGTGCTCCATTCCATCTTACCCCAGAAAAAAACAATGGCCATCAGCAAGAAATCAAATAGCAACAAATGCTGGTGAGTGTGCGAGGAAAAGGAACATTCCTACATTGTTGGTGGGAATGTAAACTAGTACAGCCACCATGGAAATCAGCATGGAAATTCCTCAAAAAAATTAAAACTGAAAATTCTATTTGATCTAGCTATATTGTTTCTTATTATTATATGACTTTTTCAAATATTATGAACATTCTGGTGGATAAAGATCCAGTTATAGCCTTAATTTGCATTTCCTTAATTATTAATGATATTTACCATGATTTAATGTGCTTATTAGTTTTTTGCACATTGTTCTTGATGAAGAGTCTGTTAGTTCTTTGTTCAGTTTTAATTACACCTTTATTTTCTTAATATTGAATTATAAAAGTATCAAATATGATAGAAGCTTATTGTGTTAGTACATTTTAATACATGTTTTTCAAGTATCTCTCTCACTAGGTTTTATTTTTCATTTTTTTTAGTAGTTATTTGGAAAGCAGTCTTTTAAGTTACTGTGAAAAATAATTGACCACCATTTTTCCTTTATAGATTTTATTTTCAATGTCATAGCTAAGGATAATTTGCCTAGCTCAAAGTAATAAAGATTCTGTCTTACATTTTTTCAGAAAATGTTATAATTTAGGCTTAGATTTAGTGTTAATTTTGAGTGAAATCTTTATATTTGGTATAAAGTAAGGATATAATTTCATCTTTTTGAATGCCAATATTGTTTTTCTAGCACCCTTTCTTAAAAAGATTATCCTTTTTCCTGCTGAATTTTTTGTGGCTCATTTTTTTTTTATTGCTGTCACTTGAAAATCAATTGATCCTAGATCTGAGAGTTTATTTCTAGATGTTTACTGCTTTTCTATTGACCTACATCTGTCTTACACTAGCACCACATTACTTAATTATGGTAGCTTCAAGGTAAGTTTTAAAATAGGAAAGTTTAGGTCTACAAAACTCACTCTTTTTCAAAATAGCTTTGGCTACTGTGAGTCCTTCACATTTCTAAATAAATGTTAAAGTAAGCTTGTCAATTTCTGACTAAAATTTAAAACTAAAATGTTGTAAAGCCCAAGCTGGACATGCAAGGAAAAGCCTGTGATACCAGCTCCTTGGGACGCTGAGAGAGGAGGGCAGCTTGAGCTCATGAGTTTGAGATGATCCTAGACAACAGTGAGACCCTCATCTCAGGAAAACAGAAAAATCTTTCAAAATGATTCCCTTATCTCCTCTTCTTCATTTCACAATAAAATTCAAATAGGTTTCAAAAACAATACTTGCAGTTAAACAATTGCAAAGAAGAAATGGAGAATAAGAACCAAGGAAAGTTGGAGTAAGAAAATAACAGTACTGGGGGCTGGGGATTTAGCTTAGCGGCACAGCACCTGCCTGGCAAGCGCGAGGTCATGAGTTTGATTCCCGGTACTGGAAAAAAAAAAAAGAAAGAAAATAACAGTACTGTTGAATTCTTCAACAGCGTTTATTACCCCTAATTGCAGATACCAAACCACCACCATGTTTAGAAAACGCCTGTGAGCATGACTGTATGGTGAGTTTGAGTTTGAAAATAAATTTTACTTCCAGTCTTCTCAGGAGCAGTCACTGAGTCAGGACAACAGGTTTCACGTGGCCTGGTGGAGGGGTCTACAGCTCCACCTCTGCTGCAGACAGAGAGCTGATGGCCACGCACGAAGCGGTGGCCAGGAAGGTACTCAGCGGCTGTGCGCATGCTCCAGGCCTCCTCTGCAGCAGACAATGCTCACTTTTTGGGTCTAAAATGAAACTTTCAACTATGAAATTTGGTAACTATGCATATCTTAGAGTGAATTAGTCCATTCTTTATTCCTGTGGTAAGAGAAGCCAGACAGGTATGAAAACAGGATAATTGAAGAAAAAGTCACTGGAAAACATACACTAGAGTTGGCAAACCAAAGACAAATATCACCTACCCTATGATTTTATTTCAGGCCACACTTGACCTGAAAAATATATTTGATAACATACATAAATCACTTTAAAATAATGTCTTTAAAAGATGATTGAATTTGAAAGTCTGCTGTAATCATTTTCAAAACTATCTCACACCTAAGAAGTCATCAGAATACCCGCTGAGTCATGGCAGTAAGGCTTCACCACATGAGGTTTAAAATGACTGATTCTTTCTATGACAGTCTTTTGAAAAAGGCACCACATTTAAAAGAATGTTTTTATAATGTTGACAGGTGTGCTGCAATTACTCACCAGGCCATAAACCTCCTATTAAAAGGGCCTCTTTTTTTCCTTCATGGTTAAGAAATGTGGCCACAAAAATTTCATTCCATCTATAAAATAGATGTCAATCAACAGAAATCATTTAATAAACACTCAAGAAATTGTGACAATAAAGAGAATGGGAAAGGCCTATGTATAAGGATATAAAGTTCAGTTTTTAGGTTGGGCTGACCAGTCAAGTCAACAAAAAAAACTGCTTCAGCCGAGGATTTAGTTTAGTGGCACAGCGCCTGCTTGGTAAGCACAAGGTCGTGAGTTCGATTCCAGGTATCAGAAAAAAAACCAAAACCAAAAAAAAAATAAAATAACCGCTTCAAGACACAGCACGCCAGCATGGCAAAAGCAGGGGCTTGAACTGAAAGCTTTGTGGATTTAAATCTTCTTTCACAAGACACTAGATTTGTAAGTTTGAAATAGTTTCTTGACTTCTCTGTGATCCAGTATTTGTATATTAACACTGAATGAAATTAATATTGTACAGTTGCACAATGATTATTAAAGTACATATGTAATAAAAGTATAAATTTAGTAAAATATTACAGGTTCAGATATATACTCATATATATATGCATGTGTGTAGGTGGATGTATCTCCATTCTCCAACTAGCACTCAAAAGGGAATGAGGATATTTATTTGGTGGCATCCTTTGGTATCCTCTGACGTTCCAATTTCACATACAGATATGGATTAGATATACATAGATACAAGCATATACTCTGAAAAGTAGCATGGCTTGCTTCATTTTAAACTCAGAGAATGCCTGTTTAAAAGATAGTGCTATTATGCCCCAATGACAGTGGGAGAACGAAATAATGAGATTAAGCCTTGCTCGGATTTCTAAAGGGTAGAACTGAGCTTTGAATTCAAGCAGTAGCTGGGTGTGGTGGTACAAATCTGTAATCATAGCACAGGTGAGGCTGACCATGAATTCAGCCTCATACTTTTTCAAAATATGGTAAAGAAACAGCTCAAATGTGTTTTAAAAATCTTGTATTTTATGTTCAAGGACATCTTCTAATTTGATTAACAGCAAAGCTTCTATTCTGCACATTTGTAAGAGAAAAATGTTTAAATGAGCTTAAACTCAGTTAAATGAGACCAGGAGGATCACCATGAGTTCAAGACTAGCCTGGGTTACACAGCAAGACCTTGTCTCAAAGACAAAAAAAAAGAAAAAAATTACATTTCTTAAATTTTTGTAAATATGTGTGTATGAAATTTTCTCTACATTTTTCATGAGAAAATAGTCAGAAATGTTTAGTCTTCCAAAAATGAATCACACACAAAGTCAAAGATGAAAAAATATGTAGCTTTTCCAAAGCTTACTTTAAAAATTGAAAAATAGAGTAAGACTATTTCTTATAACTCCGTATGGAATAACTATTAAGTGAAAGGATTTTTTGTCAGTTTATATAACCTTGATTTTCAATTTTGATGACTGTCCATAGCCACTAATAAAGTTTTGTGGGTGACATAAGAACCTTTCTACTTACTGCATAATTTATTTTTATTCTACCCATTTGCTAAAGCTCTCATTGTCTAAATAGAAAAAAAAAAAACTAATCCAACAGAATACTTTGAGAAATATTTTAAATATCTGGGTTTCTTTTTTTCTTCTGAATCTTTAAATGAATATGTTGATGGTATTAAAATGGAACTCAATTAACAAAGTTTAAGCTCAATTAAACATTTTTCTCTTACAAAGGTCAAGAATAGAGGCTTTGCTGTGAGTCAAATTGGAAGGTACATTCTTGAATATAAAATACAAGCATTTTAAACAAATTTGAGCTGTTTCCTTATATTTTGAAAAATATGAATTTCAAAATGGCATACATTTCATTATTACACTAGCTCATGATAGACTTACATCAGCCCAGCTTAGAGGGAGGTATGACTGACGAGGAGTATTTTTAGTATACTTTACACTTTATACTTCACACTGCTGCCTTCATCATCAAGAATTTATTTTCCTTAGAATATATAAATTGGGATGATCATTTGGATAATATTTTACCTATTCCTTATATCAAGGTCATTTGGAAAATATCATTTTCAATGAAAGTTTTATGCAGGTTGATACTTAATTTTGGTTCTCTGTCTCTTCAATAGTTAGTTACAGTACTTATTCTCTTTGAGAGAGAATGGCTATTAGATTGCATTGGCTTGTTAGGGTAGCTATAACAAAGTATTACAATCTGGGTGGTGTAAAAAGCAGAAATTTTTTTTCCAATAGTTCTGGAGGTTGGTAATCCAAGGTCAAGGTGTCTGCAGTTTTGCTTTCTCCAAGGCCTGTCTCCTACATTTGCAGGTGGCTACATTTTCTCTGTGTTTCTGCTTCTGCTTTCTTTATATATGTGCATTCCATGCATTCCAGGATGGTGGTGGGAAGGTGTCTCTGAATCTAAATAGAGATAACAGATTTTATTCTCCCGTATATTGGGTTATGCCTTGGCCTAAGGGACTCAATGTAACTTAATCACCTCTTTAAAGCCATTTTCCCCAAATCTGCTCACATTGTAAAGTACTACTGAATGGGGCTTCAATTTAGGAGTAGGGAAGGGGGGCACAGTCAACCTCATGACACAGATCTTTAAGAATATATAATTTGCAAATGGAATTTCTTTGCAAAAGTTTACTCAAATGTAAGCCATTTTAGGAACCAAAAGTGGTTAATTATTTATGTGACTTCCTCTCCTGAATAGTTTGTAGAGTTTATGGAATGAAATAATTCTAGGCCAAGCATGGTGGCACATGCCTGTAATCCCTGCACTGGGGACAGAGAGGCTGCAGCAGGAGGATCACTGTAAGTTCAAGGCCAGTGTGAACCACAGAGTGAAGCCCTGGCTCAAAAAAATTAATTTGTTGTTGTTGAAGTAATTTAGCTATCATGAGAATAAATTAGGTATAAAAGACAAAGTTCAATCCCCTTTTCCTTGTTCTCTTTTGTCTTTCTCACCACGTGACAGCTTCTGCCATGTCATGGTGCAGCAAGAAGGCCCTCACCAGTCACTGGCCCTTAATTTTGGACTTCCCAGCCTCCAGAACTATTTGCCAAACCATCTTCTATTGTCTATAATTTACCCAGTTAGTGGTATTCTTTTATAGCACCAGAACATGGACAGAGACATTATGTTCCTAATGGATTAATATAAAGTCATCCTCAAACAATGACTGGATGGCTTGATGGCACCTCTGTTCTGTAATTCATTCACAGAAAATAAACAATAGCACTTTATTTTGAGCCCTAACTCTTCCTCCTCCATTTCTAGACAGTGACTCTTTCTCTTTCCATGAGATGCATGATTATCCTCTCCATTCTTATCTTCATTTCTATTCATGATCTAATTTTTCACTAAATATTATGTCAGCTACTTTTCTCTTGTTGCTGAGACAAAATACCCAACAACCAAAATTAAGGAAGGAAAAGTTCATTTAGCTCACAGTTTGTAGAGATTTCAGTCCATAATAAGCTGGCTCCAAGGCAGGGTGGAATGGCACAGGGAATATACTTCAAGATGGCAAAGACAGCAAGCAACAAGAGCAAAAGTGTGGAGAGCAAGCCTCTTTTCTTCCCTTATATTGTATGCTGGCACTCACATCATCTCCCTGTGCTCTCTTGCACAGGATGAGGATGTTTATAAAATGAGGACCCTGGCACCCTGCTGAGTCACTTAGTTAAACTTCTAAACTTCTCAAGTTGATACAATGTATCAACAATTATAATTCACCCCTTGTCAACTTTGCAACCAGACGCATTTCTTTAAATCAGCTTCCAAATACAAAGGCATTCTCATTCTTATCATTTCACAATTTGAACATTATAACACAGGTTAAACAATCCTTAAGAACCAGTATTAAGTTTGTCACCACTATATTACATTAGAACCATAACATTCCACACCTCCCCCCCAAAAGACTCATGCACAGCCCTTTATGCAAAAGGCATTTAATCCGTTTCTAAGAGTTGCCAAAGTCCTAACAGTTTTGGCATTGCTGAAAAGTCCAAGTCCCAAGTCTCCTCTGACATATAAGGCAAACTCTTAGCTGCAAGCCCCTTTACAAATGAAAAGTTAAACACATCTAACATTCAACAGCACAGGATAAACATTTTCATTCCCAAAGTAACAAATAAGGCAATACAAAGGCTTGGGACCAAAGCAAATCCAAAATCCAGCAGGGGAACATTAAATCCTGTAGCTTTATGTGCAGCATCTGAGGGAATATGTGGCACATTTTGAGCTCCAAAGAGTTTGGATGGCTCCACCCCTATAGCACATCTCATGGTTCTAGTCCCCATGGCTTCTCTCTTAGGCCCACTTTGCTCCCTCCTTGCAGCTTTCCTTAGATGATCCATGTTCCTCACTTTCCAAACTTCTGGGGTCTCTCCTGTACCTTCAGCTTCACCTTCACATCTTCACACACTGCCCTCTCAGGGGCACACTGTCAGTCCTCCCAGGCCTTTTTCTCAAATCAAGGTGCAAGTCTTTTTTACCCCACAACTCTTGCACTCTGCATGTGCCTAAAACCAGGGCCTCATGTATGATGCCAAGGTCTGCTGCCAGGTGGAGCAGTAGCCAAACTTTCCTCCCTCTTAGCTGAGGGGTCAAGTGCCTGGATTGCTAAGCACTGTGAATCCAGTTCTGAGGAACAAATTTTCTATGCTGCTGCAATTCTGAAACATGGTGTGACCTCCACCATTCTGGAACATGGTACTCTGCAGCTTTCTCCTTAAAGCAAAGTTTTTCACCTTTGCAGTTCTGAGGCTGCAAAAGGTGGAGACTTGCTGCTTTTTGTGATGCCCAGTGGCCATCTTTTCTATTGTCCTGTTCCTTCTCAGCTACCAAGATCTCCTCCACTGTATCTTTGTAGTCCACATCTTTACTGGAGCTTCCTTTCTGGCCAACTCACATTTTAAATCACTCTGCTGGTCTCTGGGCTCTTGATTCTCAACATAAATCTGACTAAAAGCCCCCAACAGTAGCCATGTCACAACATCAACATATGACTGCCTTGAAATTTCTTCTGCCAGATTAATTAGCCCTTAATCTAAGTCTCAGGCAAAGTCTCTGGACACAGGCAAAATGCAGACAAACTTTGCCAAGCCATAACACAAATCATTTGTTGTCCAGCAGACAATTTAATCCTTCTCAGCAGAAACCTCTCAAACCTTGTCTTCACTGATAGGATTTCTATCAACCAAGCTTCTGGTCTTCTGAGCTCTGACCAGAATCTCCTGTACAAAACAGCCTAATGTGTTCCAGCTCTACTTTTTCAAATGACATCTCCAAACCTTTCCATATTCTTCCCACAAGCCATTCCCAAAGGTTCTTGAACCACATGGTCAGGGATAGTCACAGAAACCACTCCATTTCTCTGGTACCAAATGCTGTGTTACTTTTCTCTCACTGCTAAGACAAAATACCCGATACCAAAATTAAGGAAGGAAAGATTTATTTAGCTCACAGTTTGTGGAGGTTTCAGTCTGTAATCTGCTGGCTTCAAGGCAGGGTGGCACATGGCACAGGAGCAACACTTCAAGGTGGCAGAAGACAGCAAAAGCAGCAAGAGTAAAAACGGGGGAGGGAGAGCAAGCCTCTTTTCCTCCCTTATATTGTAGGCAGGCTACCCACCCTTGGGTGGGTATACAACTCACACCATCTCCCTCTCCTCCTCTTGCACAGGATGAGCCATGTTTACAAAGTGAGGACCCTGGCCTCCTGCTGAGTTGGTTAGTTGAGCTACTTCTCAGTTGAACTTCTCAGGTTGACACAATATATCAACCATTATTACAATTAGGAAATCTTTCTAATGTTTAACTATTTTCAGCCACTTCAAAACATTTTAGAAATGCATGGGTTAATAGACTTCCAAAAAAATTAAATGCTGTATGTGAAGGGGAAAAAATGAATGAATACCATCAGCTATTATCAGTTGATGTCTCGGCATGCTAGATTTTTCCTAAAATAAAAATAGCTGAGGCAATGCCCATCAAAGAAGGGGGAGCATTCTATTGATCTAGAAAGAACTCTAAAAGAGAGAGGGAGGAAAAACACGAACAGAAATAGGAAGTGGATACATAGCAAACATATTGAGTCCTTATATAATCAGTTCTGCTAAATTCCATTCACTTATTTCTTAACCGGGACAGAACAAGTTGTGCATATAAAACAATTTTGGCAAGTTTAAAGTGGTAAAGGTAAATGACACAAATATTAGCTCCTATAATTTGATTCTAGCATTAAATTATTTTCAGGCTTTAAAATGTTCTTATGACTCACATGTGTATTGTCTTCCTGGTGTGAGAAACTGAAAGAGTAAATAAGATCCAAAATGTACAATAGATATCGTGAAGGGAAAGAAATTGTTCAAAAGGAGAGAGAAACTGGGATAGGGGAAAGAATAAAAGGAGGAAGGGAAAAGAAATATATATATATATATATATATATATATATATAAGTATACAAGATAGTTAAAATAGTTATACTACTAATTTTCATTAGTTCATTAAAAATAAAGTTTTGTGCTTATATTGTTTGATACATTTTTCATGCCTACAGCTAGTAATCTGAGCAACTGCTTTGAAGATAACAATAAGCAATGTACTAACCATTGTTATTCTATTTTCTTGTTTTGAAATTTTGTATTATCATTTTTCTTATTTTTTCTCTTTAAAATAAAAAATTTTAAGTAAAATTGTTCTTATATGAAGCACCTTTCAACACAGTACATTAAAGTACAAATGTAAAAGTTTGTTATTTGAAAAATCAATTAAATATTTTGACATCACTAGGTACAAATGGCAGTCATCAAGCCCATACCATTGTTTATGAAATAGATGATTGAATACTACAAAAGGATGAGGGATGGGGTGCATTTGCACATGAACTTTTTAAAGGAAATCATTAAGAAATGTATGATATCTCCAGGAATAATATTATTCTTGAGATTTGTTGTAGCTAGTTCCACATTTGAAAAAGATAGTGGTATCTACTAAGAAAGGTCACTTATAAATGATCTTTCCAATTAAAACATGGCAAAGTTTATGAGGATTTTATAGGCAGGCTGGAATATACTCTTAAATGTTTTAAAATTAAAAACATCTAAAAAAATTAAAATATTCCTCTCTCATATAGGGCCTATTTGACATAAGGTAAATAGAATACTATTTGATGTGCAAAACATACAGCATTTCCACTGTTTTAAAACTGCATGACCATGGGGCCAGGGATATAGCTCAGCGGCATAAGTGCTTGCCTGGTAAGCCTGAGGTCATGAGTTCAATTCCTGGTACCAAGAAATAAAAAAATAAAACTGCATGACCAATGAAATCTAGAGGAATTATTCTAATTTTGCATGTATGTTCTGCATCAAAATACAGACTTCAATTTTCAACAACTTATAGTTTTATAAAGACATAAACAACTAAATCTCATAAGATTAAAATCCTCTCCACTTCACCAGTAACTGTTAGTTCTAAGCAGACAAAGATTCATACCGTCTTTTTAGCCATGAAATAAAATTATTCCAATTGTTGACCTCTAATATTTGTTTTCTAGGTAAACAAGATGGTAATACATAGAATAGTCAATAATAATCAAATTTTTAAAACACTGTCAACAAACTAAACACAAAATAATAACAAAACAAATAGCTACACAAAGCTTAAATAAATTGAAAATAAGGAAAGGATAACTACAATTTAAAGATCTATTTAGTGTTTTTGTGAGTTAACTGAATTTTTAAAAAATATTATCAGTACATGTGAACATGAGTCATTTGATTTCTTTGTATTCTCTCTAGCTTCCAAGTTTTCAGTAATAAATATATATTGATATGGTAGCCAAAAAACATTACTTGAAAAAAAGCTCATCTTACTTATTAGAAATAAAAGAACATAAAGGTATTACTTTACATAAAGTGCTTTACATAAAGGTATTACTTTATGAAAGTAAATTAATCACTTTATTCTGTATTCTTTTTACTTTTGAACATAACAAGTTAAATTTTAGCTGATGACATTTAGCCACCTTTAAAAGAAGAAACTTAGGCAGAAGGTATAACTACTTCACCCTACTCCAACCCAAAAAAAAATCACACAGAGATATATGTTGAAGCAAGTTAAAAGAATAAGAGGAGAGACAGATGGTGATTGATGCTGTACTTAGTACATAGATTAGAACAGTAGGTGAGGCCAAGTTTTCATTTCAAACAGGCATTCATTCCAAAATATCACTGCTTTGAGTCATTTGAAAGATTCTTTTCTAGGTATAGGTGACCCATTTAACATATTGTAATTTTCTTGTGGATTAAATAATAAATTTTGTGAAATAATTTGCATTTCTGAGTGAAAGACAGTAATATCTTGTATGGCATGGATATGTAAATTGATACCTCACAGACATATTGGATGAAATGTTCTATGAAATGTCAGTAAGAATAATAATAAATCTCCCCCGGTGAAATGGAAAGAATCTAGATTACATTCATTAAATATTTAGTTACTAGTTTGTGTGGATAATTACCTTCATAATTTTTTCTAAACAAAATGCCATGAGATTTCATAAATGAATGAAGTCAAATTGTGTGAAAACCAAAGAAAACTATAGTTCATTGTTGTTTCTAATCTCACAACCAGCAAAATGTGTGAATCTAAGTACAGCCTCAGGTCTTTGTCTTTAAACTGCTTTCACTTTTCCCTGTGTCGTACTACCTCAGGCACAAGAGTTGAGGGCAAATGTTATGCTGTAGATCTAGAACATTCTGCAAAAGTCTCATGTGTTCAGAGGTGGAGCTTTCAGAAAGTAACTGAGGTCATGGGGATGCCAGATTTATCAGTGGATTGATCCATTTATGAGTTCATAGCTACATTTGCTGTTAGGAGATAGGGCAAGATTTTAAAGCCTGTGTCACTGGGGGTGCACCTTTGGAGCATATATCCCCCTCGTGGACTACTTCCTTCTCCCTCTGCTTCCTTGTGCCATGGGTTGATCAGCATTCCTCTGGCATGTGCTACCGACTGTCCTGTTTCTGCCTTGGATCCAGCCAAACATGAACTGAATCCCTAAGTCAAAAACTCTAAATCAAAAGGAACTTCTCCTGCTTTAAGTTATGATGCTGGGCATCTTGTCCCAGTGATAGAAAAACTGACTCATACTTCGAACTAATACAGCTGACTAATGTGGGAGTAATTGATTAATAAAATGAGAAATCTGATACAAGAATTTACCAGCCATTTTAATAAGATAGAAAATTTAATATAATAAATTATCAGACACATTATTAAGTCAGGAAATCGGATACAAGAAAATATAGAGGTGCTCAGTGACTGTTAAAATAAGGCTAAAGGTACTTTCAAAAATAACCTTTTCCAAAAAATTATTAAGAACACTGGCAAAAATTGAAAGAATCAGTTTTTTCCGAACTTTGGATATTAGCTAAAGAACCATTGCAGTGATCTGGGCATCATGTGTCTTAGTTTCTTTTCTCTCATTGCTGAGACAAAATACCTGACACCCAAAGTTAAAGCGGGGAAAGGTTTATTTAGCTCACTGTTTGTAGAGTCCATAATCAGCTGGCTCTAAGGTAGGGTGATTTCGCAGAGAAGAGCAATTCATGGTGGGCAGAAGACACCAAAAGCAACAAGAGAGAGAGACGAGCCTCTTTCTGTCCCTTATATTGTAATTTAGTCTACCAGAATTAAGGTGGTGCCAATCCAATCAGTGGACTGATTCAGCAATCACCCACCCTTAATGCCACAACCCTTAATTCCAGCATTGCACTACAAATAAATTGCACACTCTAAATTTAGCCACCTCCAAAAAAACTCAGTGACTGCATGAAGCTTTTGGGGGACATCTAGACACAAAATATAACACTGTGTATGCCAAAAAATCAGTGACACTTTTTAAGAACAGTGAGAATACTCCTGTCCCATATTGTGCTAGGTTTCCTGGAGTGTCAACTTGATTGGCTTTGGGATCCACTCAAGGGATTGGTGGGGCACCTTTTTGGATGTGTCATGGGTCTGTTGCGTGAGTCATGGTGGTATGACATTGGGTTCAAGTTTTGTCCCTTACTCCTTCCTTTTTGATGTAGTCCCCTTACCTTGTTTCCCAGGTGCTATTAACTAAGCATCTTTGTTCCACCACACCCTTCCACCACGACATTCTTGCCTTGGAATCTGCTGACCATGGACTGAATCCTCTGAATCATGAGCCAAATTAAAACTCTCCTCTTAAATTGTGGGTGTTGAGTATTGTGTTCCAGCAACAGGAAATCTGACCAATACACATATTCACCAGTTCAATAATCTCCAAATCCAACAGCCCACAGCTGTGATGAAAACTTACAGGCTGGCAGCAGTGGAGGGGAAATAATGGGACTGGGCCTTCTTCAAAGCCATGCTTCCAGAAAATCGCCTGTATCTGGCCTATCTGGTAGTTCCCTGGAAGGCTTATGTGCAAGACTGTTTGTTTGACCCAACTGAGAGATTGCCTACTATAAATAGCCTCAGGAGCAATTGGTGAAAACAGTGGGAGGCAGTTACCAAACATGTCCCCTGACTGAATAGTGAATTGAGAACTAACACATCTGAGAAAGATCTATCTCCCTACTTCCTAGTATCTATCTTTCATTTTGCTCTTTATTCATATCTTAGGTTTTTCACATGAGAGAAATCAGGTGATGTTTATATTTCTGTGTCTGATTTATTTCACTGAACATTATAGTCTCAAAGTGCATCAGTTTTCCTATAAATGACTCAAGTTTATCATTCTTTATGGCAGAGTGGCACTCCACTGTGAAGGTAGGTGGAGAGAGAAGAGGGGGAGGAAGAAAAATTAAGATATGTTAGGTATGTGCACCAACTCCCTAAAAGAAATATAATAATTATGTACTATAAATATGTACTAAAGAAATTTTTTTGAAAACTAGCACGTGCAACAGGCTTAGAAAAAGTGCATAAAAGGTAAACCTAGGTAGCATACACACACAGCTTTGAGAAGCTCTGACATATTCCTGTGGGCCTTGTAAGCTAAGCTCTGACATATGCCTGTGGGTCTGGTAGGCAGTGTTGCAAAACTGCCTAAAGGGATGTTGAAAGGATGCTCCAATATGCACACAAAGAGATCACAGAGCAAAGATTTTATATGCAGTTGAAATTCCGTTATTATTCATCAAATATTGATTGTCTTAAAATCTGAATTGTGGATCCTTAGGGGTCTAGGGAAAAAAACTTTTAAAAAGTGAAAAGTAGAAGAAATAACAAAAGAATTATAATGATAATTAATAAAACATCTGCCAACACAGAAAATCCATAATAGAGATACTCTAGAACACAAGAACTTAAGACTCACAGACAACAAATAGTAAAGAGGTAGATTTAAATCCTACTTGGTTACTAATTACTTTAAGTGTAAATAGATTAGACCTTCTGATTAAATAGGAGAGATTGACAGAAAAGTTTTTTTTAAAAATATCCAACTGCATTTTGTGTACAAAAGATACAGTTTATATACAAAGACACAAATAGGGTAAAAATAAAATAATGGAAAAATACATGAACTTCACACAATGCCCAAGTGGAAGCTACAATGGCTATGCCACAGTTTAAACATTCATAACCCAAAAATCCCATATCTGGAAATTTTCAAGCCCAAAACTAATGCCACAAATGGGAAATTCCATATCATGAAACATTGTTATGAATAAATTTATTTAAAATGGTGGATAAAATAACTTTCAGGATATGTGCATAGAGTATATATGCAAAATGAATGAGCCTCATGTTGAGATTCGGATCTCATCTCCAAGGTATCTCGCTGTGTATGTGCAAGCATTCCAAGGTCTAAAAACACCTGAAATCTGAATTGCTTCTGCTCTCAACAACCTTGAATAAGAAATATTCAAACTTTAAGATAAGAAAAACTAGACTTCATGGCAGAAATTGTTACTAGAGAAAAAGAAGAGTATTTTATGGTGGTAAAAGGGTCAACTCAACCTAGAAGATACTCTTGTTATATTTTTTGCTCAACTGATTTTTTTTTTATTTTAAAAGTAAAAGAAGGAAAACATTAACAGACAGACAACCATTTACAAAATAGCAAAAGAACAATATAAACAATACAGAGTTACAAACAAAGTGGTAGGAAATTAACTATGCTTGTTGTATTACTTATTGATATCTTCAAAGTGGTTTCTCATGAAAATAAATAGAAACATGCAATACTGATCAATCAAGGACTCATTAACTGTTTCTTTCAGCAAAGAAATAGAAGACAGTAGTTCAACTATGTTAACTCTCCTGTATATACATACATATAGAATTTCTCCTTCTTTCATTTCTCTTTTCCCA